>NC_057864.1:220111063-220431063 GCF_019393635.1 Dromiciops gliroides | reverse complement strand
CAAGTTTCTGTGTTCAGATTTGAACTCAAGTCCTCCTGAATCCAGGGTCGGGGCTTTATCCACTGCGCCACCTAGCTGCCCCCAATAATGTTTTTTTTAAAGAAGAAAGAGGAATGGATTTGGAGCCAGGTTTGAGTCTCAACTTCACTACCAGCCTGATGAACGTGGGGAAATTTAACCTCCCTAAGCCTGATTTTCTTTATCTATAAAACAGGAATTTAAAAACCACTAGTTTAATCTACCTCAAAGGATGACTGTGAAAATCAAACAAATTAAGGCATGTTAAAATTACTTAGAACCATAAATATTCAATTCATATATTCAGTGGATGGATGATTTTTACTGATGTGCATTTTTCCCTCAGCAATTCAGGTATTCTTGCCCATCCTGTGGGCCTCTTGTCAGTGTTGCCAAATTTGACAAAGGAGATCTGTTGATTGGGGAGGGAGGTGATCATGGGATCATGGTGAACATGTTCAGGGGATCATAGGGAACTCCAGGGTAAGAAGAGCCACAATATAGAAGTAAAAGGAATCTTATTAAAGTAAGAAAAAAGATAGATAAAGGAGGAATTTAGGCATCAAAGAACAGGGGTAGTTCTGAGAACCTCCCTAAAGAACAGGCAGGCTATACTGGGAGTCTGATAGTCTCATGCATTTGTCCACAGCTGTACTATTTATGTGAAATTAAACTCTTTATCTAGAAACAAATTCAGTAATTGGGCCTCAAAATAACAAGGATCATCCAAAGTCTTAGATATTAAGCAAAACATAAAGACAAATGAGGGGGTTCTGGATGCTGGGTTCAGGTAAAGGTCTCTGCATATTTGAAACAGTTCAGCAATCATGGGGAATACCATGACAACAATGTCTTTACATAAATAAATACTTCTGTAGAATCATTAGTTTGCCAGAACGTACCCCTTGAATAAAAGGCTCTAATAGGTTTCAGTTCCTTAGGAAGGGGTAGCAGAATCCTAACAGTAGCACGTAGGCATATGCCTCTGTATCTCCCTCACTATGGATGCAGGAAATCATGGGATAATGATATTGAGTCATCATTAAGAGGTTTGAGTCTTTACTGCCATGATCAGAGGAATTTTCTGTGAAAGAAGAAAGAGGGATGGATCTATCTCTTTTTTGTTTAGTCATTTTTCAGTCATGTCTGACTCTTTGTGACCTCTTTTGGGGTTTTCGTGGCAAAGATACAGGAGTGGTTTGCCATTTCCTTCAACAGATCATTTTACAGATGAGGAAATTGAGGCAAACAGGGATAAGTGACTTGCTTAGGGTCACACGGCTAGTAAATGTTTGAGGCCAGATTGGAACTTGCAAAGATGAGTCTTCCTGACTCCAGGCCCAGTTCTCTATCCACTGTGCCACTTAGAAAAACCTCTGGAGATAGGCAGCTGCTATTTTGGAAGTAGGAGAATGGTTAAGACCTGTTGCAAAAGGATGTACTGCTAGGCTCAGCTTCTAAAGCAGCATTCTCTACAGGCTCTCTGTGAATTAATTATGAATCTCTCACAGTCTCAATCCCTTCTTTTTAGCTACTGGCTTTTTGCAGAGTCTCAATGAGGTAACAAAGAACCAGCACAGAAGTAGCATCCATGCCAACTCCCAATTGCCCTCTGCCCTTCACCCGCTCTATTTTTCAACCCTATCCCCTATTCTACTCTAGTTATCTGTTGGGTAATTCTTTCCTCTAATTGGGGCCAGGCAGGAGGCCCAGTTAACCTCAATGCTTTCTCAACCATGGTAACGTATACCTCCAGGCACCTGAGGCTGTGGTTTTCCTTCCCACCCTCCCCTCTTTTTGTTCTGACTAATGGCTCGGAGGCACCCTTGATTCTGCTCATGAGGCCAAGTGTTGACCATGGAGAGTCTAATTTCAGGGATCATGGGAGTGTGGAAACATGAGTCATGGCATAGTAGCAAAAACTAATCTTGTTAAAGTCATTAAAGATAAGTGAAGGAGAGCTCATGCTTCTGTCAGAAGTGGGTTTGGGGGAAAAGATAACTGACTCCATTTTATGCTATGTTTGCTGTAATTATATAAATGTTCTAAATGTCTCCTTCAGTACCTCCCTCTTTCTTCATCACTTTATGGTTATTTAAAAAAACAACAACACACAACCCTACAGGTCTTTGAATGGTTCCAAGAACTCATTATCTACTTCTCTTTATTCTATATAATTGGGCATCTAGTAGGAGGAGCTTAACAAATGCACATTAACTTGACTAATATGGTAATGTTTTACATAATTGCACACGTATAACCTCTATCTGATTGCTTACCACCTCAGGGATGGGGGGAGGTGAGGGAGGGACAGAATTTGGAACTCAAAACTTTAAATAAAAATGTTAACAACAACAACAAATGCACATTGACTGCTTTGGTCTGGTGTAAATAGTTACTTTGTAACAGTTTAAGCATCCTTTTTCTTTTGCTAAAAAATGTACCTTTTCCTCCTGATCTTACCCCAAACTGCTTTGTGGGGATGTCTATCTGGTCCATACTCTCTGGCTCAAAAGGAGAGAGTCAGTCTCTCTCTCTCTCTCTCTCTCTCTCTCTCTCTCTCTCTCTCTCTCTCTCTCTCTCTCTCTCTCTCTCTCAATCTGTTATCTGTGGAATTGTGATACACATAACCACCACCTATTGATGGGACGGTCTGTCACATATTAAGTGGGTAAACTGCAGGGTACCTATCTGTTTATATCCTATGCTGGCTTTTTCGTGCAGTGGCTAGCAAGGACTCTGAAAATTCTTGTCCCTCCTCCAACACACAGGGTAGGAGACCCTCATGCAGGATGCATGAGGAGGCCCCTTCATGAGTCTGATCTGGGTAGAAGTTTACTGATTGAGGCCATAGCAGTATTATTTACGTGAAATTGAGTTCTTTTTCTGGGAACAAATTCAGATCTTGCACAACAGGCCTCAAACAATGGCTTAGCACTTGGGTGTTACTCAAGACAGTTGCTGGGTTCAGGCAGAAGTCAGCACATGTTTGAAACTGAGCAAAACCTTTGGTCCACCTTTCTTTATATGAATGGACTCTTCTATAAATTCCATCTGCTCTAGGGTCCACTCAATGTTCCTTTCTCACTTTTTCTTGACATTGCAAGGATACTAATGGATCACACAAGCTGACCATTGGTTACCCCTTGTGTTTACCACATAACCAGTCCATCTTCTTTTTCGGTGATATATTACTTTGAGGATAATCTATACTTTAGTTCTTTTTCACAGTTCTATATTTGCTGTGTGTCACATGTGTCTCTCCATTGCCCTCTAAGTGATATTACATGCTATTTCTTATCATATTCTATGACTTGCAACCATTCAACAACTCAGGTAGAATACTCATATTTAAAAGACTAACCTTTATTTCTGGAATCAATTTGGACTCATGAAATCATTTATATATGGTGTAATTAGATGAATCAGTGGATAGAAACCTGGATCTTAAGTCAGGAAGGCCTGAGTTCAAATTTAGCCTCAGACAGTTATTAGCTATGTGACCCATGGCAAGTCACTTGATATCTGCCTCAGTTTCCTCAATGGTAAAATCAAGATAATAATAGGATCTTCCTCACAGTGTTCTCAAGAGGATCAAATAAAAATAATATTTGTAAAGTGCCTAGCACAGTGCTTGGCACACAGTGGACCTTATTAATAAATAATTATTTCCTTCCTTTCCCTTCCCTTTTATAATATCTTAGGTATTCACAATTTCCCAAAGGCAATCCAGCTTATTCTCTTCCACTAGTTTAATTTTGGGCCAAATTTGTTATATGTTTGAACTAATTGCCAAGATAGATATACTGTGGACAAGTTCCATAGGTTGTTCCTTTTTTTTTTTTTTTGGTGCAAGTCAATGAGGGTTAAGTGACTTGCCCAGGGTCACACAGCTAGTAAGTGTCAAGTGTCTGAGGTCAGATTTGAACTCAGGTCCTCTTGAATCCAGGGCCAGTGTTTTACCTACTGTGCTACCTAGCTGCCTGTTCCTCCAACTTTGTTTTATTTTATTTTATTTTGCTGGGCAATTGGGGTTAAGTGACTTGCCCAGGGTCACACAGCTAGTAAGTATTAAGTGTCTGAGGCTGGATTTGAACTCAGATCCTCCTGAATTCAGGGCGGGTGTTCTATCCACTGTACCACCTAGCTGCCCCTCCTCTAACTTTATGTCATAGTCTGGATGAAGCCTTTCTTTCTCTACTTGATTTCCATTATGGAATGGTTAGACTGAGTTCTTTTGAGCGTTTCTAGATTACTTTAAGAGATTCTATCATGTTCTCAATCTTGGCACAATTGGCATTATTTTTGCATAATCTGCCAACAAGAGAATATGGAGCACTTCATGATTCATTGAAAATTCTTCTTCAGCTAGGGACTCTGCATTTAATCTGGTCCATACTAGAATACCTCTGGTAAATATATCTCCTTGTTATATGCTTGGCCTAATTAGGTTAATCAGATATTGTTGAGCAAGGTTATATCTGCTATTAAAATTTTCAAGGAATTTTGAATAATACTTATGTATGGATTGGAGATACTTATTTGGAATAGAGCCTTCAAGATAGTATTTTGCTCTAGGAAATCAAATGTTTGTGGTCTTGGTTTTTTTTCTAATGAATAATAACCAGAGTAAGATCTTGCAAGCTTTGTTTCCATATTTCAGTGTGCAACTAAAAATGTAGCCTACTTGCAGTAGAGTTGAATAGAGTCTACCTGTTCCTTTCTAATCCTCTTATCAAGGATGCCCTTGCTATGTTGTATAAATTAGTCTCATAAATTTTTTAATTAGGTAGAAAAAAACCTAGGAATATAGGTTCAGTTTTTTTATTTCTCTTGGTTGCTCTTTTTTTTTTTTTGGTATCAGAAAGGTGCATTTGTTTTTTTTAATGCCTTTTGTATCTTTCTTTCAGATGTCTTGAGAATCCCTCAAAGATTTCACAGTTGTGTTGCCTCCAGTACAGATAAGCTCTATGTACACTTTTCATTTAACTGCTATTTCCATTTTATTTCTTGTTACAGTCATCCTATCTATTTGATAAGCACACATGGGACAACTATCGTGTTAGAATCCAAGTATGAGTGATCATTTCCATTTTTCTTTTGCTCAATTCTTCTGTTCCTTTTTATCCCTGAATGATTTTGTGATCACTTTGATTAGTTAGGTCTTTTCCCAAGATTTCTTTAAGTTCGTTTTGTTGTTGTTGTTGTTTTGTTTTTGTTTTTGTTTTTTTGGGTTTTTTTGCAGGGCAATGAGGGTTAAGTGACTTGCCCAGGGTCACACAGCTAGTAAGTGTCAAGTGTCTGAGGCTGGCTTTGAACTCAGGTCCTCCTGAATCCAAGGTGGGTGCTTTATCCACTGTTCCACCTAGCTGCCCCCCTCTTTAAGTTAGTTTTACCTTTTACTGCTTCTATAAATTGATATTGTTCAAAATCTTTTATCATCCTCCTCATCACTCTCCATAAGGTTTTGCAAGTGAGCTTATATTATAAAACCAGTGTTGTCATGTCTCTCTGCTTCACTAAGATGGTGCTTAGATTGTTATGACAATTCATTTTCATCAATTAATCTTTTAAGAACATTTCTTGGTGTTTTAGCTTAAAATTGATTTACTGACATAAGGGCAGGGCTCCATTGATTATTCTATCCTACTAAAAAGTAATTACCTTTGTTAGGTAAGAACAATTTTTGATTGAATTAATCAGAACTGTGTATGAACAGGGCCTGGACAACTTGAATGAATCAAAACCATTGCTCATACTCAAAGAACTTATATAAAATGGAGGAATTATCTCAGAACTAGAGATTCTGAAGGTCTAGAATTGAAGGGCAATGAATGGGTTAATCCTGAGCTGAGCCAGAAAAAAAAAACCCAAACCTAGAGGTAATTAGTAAAAGTAGAAAGCAAAAGAAAAATTGAACTATGGCAGAGAAGGGAGATTATCAAGGCAGGTCACTGGCCTTGTTGGCATCCTGGAAAGGAATACTCAGGCTGATGGGCATCAGCTGTATCAAGAACTGAGGGAAATTCTTAGAAAAGTTCTGTTCTTTTCCCATTTCCCATCATTATGAAGACAATAATATAATCTGCTGCTGTGTTTCCTAAACTTTTATAGTAATCTGAATTTTACCTCAATAACACCAAAGAAGCCAGAAGTTAACCAGATATACATACAAATGCAAATTTAGCTAGAGCCACACCTCTGCTAACTTTTTTCCTAACTTGGGGCTCGGAGCAATTATGATTGTTCTAACTTTTCATCTAAGATAAAGTTCCTAAAACCATATGGGGTTCGGGGAGGAAAGAGGGGAGGGAGCCACGTGGACTTTAGGGGCCAATGTGTTGCTCCTAGGCTTAAACCAATCTAATTATTATCTTTTTTGGTGAGGCAATCAGGGTTAAGTGATTTGCCCAAGGTCATACAGCTAATAAGTGCCTGAGGCCAGATTTGAACTCAGGTCCTTGTGACTCCAGGGCCAGTGTCCTATCCACTGTGTCACCTAGCTGCCCCCCAAATAAGCTAATTATTATAATGGGGAGTTACATAAATATATTTTATTTTCATATCACCTTTATGTTCAAATATTCCTCTCTCCCCTCTCCTACCTATTTTAGAAGCATACAGTACTGAGACCTCAGTTGCATAATAAAGATTAAGAATTTATATTTTAACAAAACTATCATTGGTTTAAAAATCTGTATAAAATTATTTTAGTCTGTGAATATGTACTTTCTTCCATCTATAGCCCATTTTAATGACCAATAATTTGTTTAATTAGGTTAAGATGGAATTGTTTTCATTGTGTTTCATTTATTTTTCTCTTTTTTTAATTCTGTTTTTAAGCTTTGTACTAATATTGATCTTTGCTCTAATAAGGCAGACATCTGACTATACACAGGCAGCTGATTCAGTGAAGATTCTTAAATTAGTACTTCTGGGTCACATGAGCAACAAGATGGCAGACTAGACATTTTTTTCTGATCCCCATGACTTCTCAAACCTCTCTAAAACAGAAATTATGTGCCAAAGATAAAGCAACTTCAGCTGTCTCTAAGGTCTGGGTCACTCAGAATTCCAAAGAAGGTTAAAAATAAACTTGGGTTTCAACCCAAGAACTGGCACTCACTGACCCTGAGCTCACTCAGCACTCTCCCCCTACCTCCCATACTACCAGCAACAAGGCTGCACCAGCAAACCCAAGGTAAATGACATAGGCTTACATCAAAACCCACCCCTACACCCTGGTCTTCCCTCTGTCTTTCCAGTACTGTGGAGAACCTGGGATCTGGACTGCAGACATTTGCTCAGAGCTGTGGCCACAGCTCTTCAGAAGCAGAAGCCCCACCCCACCCCCTCCCCCATGGGCTATAGCCCAGAAACTCTAGTGCTGGAAAGCTCTGTATTCTGGTGGTTGGGCCCAGGTCACCAGGATAGGATACCACACATGTGAGGGCTGTACCACTAAACTTGAAGGAAAGGGCCCAGCACCCATTTAGGGCTAATTCTGACCACTGAAAAGTCAACTAGGGCAGAGACCTAGACTGGTGAACTGTGAATTGTCCAGTGTGGACTGAGATGCTTTGAGATCTAGTCTCTGAGGAAACTACAGTCAGAGGGGAGGGAGTTAGGAAATTAGTGATAGGGAAAATAAGGGGGTGGGGCGGGGAGAAACACTGAAAGTACCAAATTTTTTGGGAAGAAAAAGGCTCAAAGACCTTGAACATAAACAGATAAATCAACAGGAAAACTAGTAACAACAGAAGGAAATATGGCCATCAGATCCTGTAAATGAGTTAAGTCATTTTTGAATAAATGCTACAAAATAAAGGAAAATGATCCAACACTTGAGACAGGGGACTCTGTGGATTTTTAAGAGAACATAAAACAATAACATGCTGTTTCCTGAGTGTTTTAAAAGAGGAATGAGAATTTTGAGCACAGAATTTATGTCTTACACAACAGATGTTTAAAAAAAAATGAACAGAATAGAAAAACTTGAACCTGCAATGAGTTTCACCAAAAGAGAGAACAACAGATATAGAAGGCAAATACACAGAAATGAAGGACAACCTAGGAGAAAAGAAGCAACAAGTAAAAACATTAAAAGAAAATATGCTCTCTATGCAAGCAAAACATACTGAACTAGAAAGATAGCATGAACAGAGACAACCTAAGGATCACAGGTTTCTCAGAAGAAAACAGGCCAAAAAACCAAAAAATAAACTTTTAATGCCATAATAAAAGAAATAATAGAAGAGAACTACCCAGAACTTCTGGATATAGAAAATTAAATTCCAAATGAAAGAATTTACAGAATGTCTCCAGACAAAACAAAACAAAAAACAAAAAACAACCCAAGGCTGAAAACTCTAAGACACATAATGGTTAAATTTAACAATTCTATTCAGAAAAAACAAGTTCTACAAGACATCAGGAGAAAGACCTTCAAGTACAAAGGAAAGGACTTTTAAATAATGCAAGACTCTTCTACACCCACTAGAAAAATGAGAAGGGAATAGAATGATATGTTCCAAAGAGCAGTAGAGTTCAAGATGCAAAACCCAGGGTGACCCGCCCTGCAAATCTTAGCTTAATCATACAGGACAAAAAATGGACATTCAGTAATAGTTTGAAATCATTTTAGAAAGAAAACCAGGACTGAAGAGACCATTTGCATCTCAAACACCCCAAATAACAGAAATGCAGGTGCATTGAATAAAAGTAGTAGGCAAGAAAAGCAATAACAACAGAATGAGAACAGAAACACCAGTAAGAGACTTCTTTCTGAACATACGCAAGGAGATGGGATGAAGGCAGAAATCTGATAGAGCTAACAGTGAAGAGGCAGACAGGGGCATTATGGTCCAAACCTGGAGACACTCTGCCTACAGGTGAATGCTTCTTTTGTGGAATGCTCAAATTAGTAATGAGGAGCTATTTTTCAGTCATGTCTGATTCTTTGTGACCCCATTTGAGGTTTTCCTGGCAAAGCTACTGCAGTGGTTTGCCATTTCCTTCTCCAGCTCATTTTACAGATGAGGGACTGAGGCAAACAGGGTTAAGTGACTTCCCCAGGGTCACACAGCTAGTAAGTGTCTGAGGCTGGATTTGAATTCAGGAAGATTAGTCTTTCTGACTCCAGACTTGGCATTCTCTCCACTGTGCCACCTAGCTGCCCCTATGAATTGTTTCCTTTTTGTTAGAATAAAATTAATCTCATTTTTTGTGATGGTATTTGGTATTTGCCATGAGAAAGTCATTTTAATTTTGTTCTTGCAGAAAGTATTTTGGGTATATAGGCATGTAGATTTTGCATATCATATAAGTTTCTCGATGCTGTCATTCCCTTTTCCTGGTCCACATTTTCTAATACATTTTTTTTTTTTTACCATCTTTACATGTCCCTACCTTTGTAATGGAGTTAACAAGTATCAGAACAGAGGGTGATTTAACTTGGGTAATTTTATTGAGGTTTTCTAATCTCAATCTCTTCAACTTCTGCATTGGAGGTTGGTGCATAAACTGCAATTATTTTATGGATAATCTTTCTGCAAATACTTAGAATGAACATTGACATACAAAATGAACAAATATCCCATGAAACTACATTCCTTGTTGCCATTGGCAACATGATAAAAACCAATTTTGCTGACTTCTTTAGGTGCTTCTCTTAGAACCATCTTTCAATTTAGCTGCAACTTTCCCCTTTCTTCTGGTTTCATTTATAGCAAGAACTGACAAATTGAGATGACTTTATTCCTTCAGTATGTTTGCCAGTTGGTCATGGGACAAGGATCTCCTTTAGAATATATGCAACTAAGTTAAAGTTTATTTTTTTTGCAGGGCAATGGGGGTTAAGTGACTTGCCCAGGGTCACACAGCTAGTAAGTGTTAAGTGTCTGAGGCCGGATTTGAACTCAGGAACTCCTAAATCCAGGGCCAGTGCTTTATCCACTGTGCCACCTAGCTGCCCCCAAAGTTTATTTTTTTTTTAAATTCTTAGCATTCTCTGCCACCATGATTGTAGAAGCAGGAGTAAACCACACAAAACTGAGTGCCATTTTGTATTTTTCTTGGTTTCATGGATTGTCTTGATTTTTTTGTTTTGTTTTGTTTTTTGGTGAGGCAATTGGTGTTAAGTGACTTGCCCAAGGGTCACACAGCCTAGTAAGTCATGTATTGTCTTGAAAAGAGAATCTTTCACCAAAAGACCAGCCTGCTGGTGTTGAACTCTATCCTTGGCTAAGCAGGTCCTTGGAAACTAGATTAAGCCTGTTGCTAGGACTATACCTGAAGCTTCTGTTCAGCTGGCATAGAGAGGGTTACTTTGGGCTGTGTTGAGACAACAGAGGAGGATTTGATGGAGGACAATTACACAGTACTTTATAAATAAGAGCTAGTAATATATCCTCTTTGCTGAAAAAGTGAAATAATCTTATTTTTATGACACTAGCAGAATGCTCACCATTCATATAATTTGAAGTTCAATGTTATGATTCAGTTACATGTGCCTTGACTTAGTTTGCTAATAATTTTACTTTCCAAATATCTGGTATGAAAATTGATCTGTGATTTCCTTGATATGGATTCCCTCTCCAAAAATAAATATTGTAACCCAGCCATGCCAACTATATCTGAGACCCTTAAATTCACCAAAGCTTGCAGCCTTCCTTTCATTTTCTTTATATTGAGTGGATACCAGTGGAGCACTTGGTGATCCTCTGTTCTCACCCAGGTATGGTACCTTTTTGTTTTCCTGTCAGAATTTCTCTGATGATAGCCTTCTCATTGTATCTTCTGCATAATTCTTCATTTATAACACATTGAAACCTATTCATAGCTTCTGTTTAGCACACTGAAGAATTATTAATATTGAAAACCTATATCTTCACCATCTCTCCATTTCTTTCTCTTTCCTGACAGCCCTCCTTTACTACCTCCCTTTTGGGGAAAAGTGGGATTTTTTTTTAACTTTAAAGTACCATGGAAATATAAGCAATTAAATTATTAACAAAACCTTACAATGTGGGGAATTAGTCCTAAAAGTCTCCTATAGCAAGTGAGTTGTGAGATGGTCTTTTCAGTTTCAAAGTCTTGCAGGGACTAATTACATTTATACTGAAAGTTTGATGAGATCCTTGACTCCCACAATGATCAAAGGTTGCATATTTACCAGTGCCCATGATCCATGTGCTGCCTGATCAGAGTGTGAGGTGCCACTGTTCCATACTTGTCCACCTCTGGCATATTCATATCATCAATGAAGTAAATAAGCTTTCTGGTACCTGGGGGTCCATAGTTTCGCCCTGATTTCTTCTCCAGTGGCTTCTCAAGAACACCTGCCAAATTCAAAGGGGGTTAGCTATTGTTCAGTAGCTTCCTGGGGATCATTTTCTTATTAGAGCCAACAAAAAGATGTGTGGGGTTTTTTTTTTAGGTTTTTTAATTTTTTTAGGCTTGGTTTGGTTTTGTGTATGTGTGTTTACCTTGTAACATGGCAGAAGTCGTATAGAAGTTGAAAGGAACAGACTGTACCACATACTCATCAGTGTTCAAGCTGCCAAGCTTGTCACCCATCAAGACTGACTTTCCAGTGCCTGCATTGCCCACCAACATCACTGGCCACTTTTTGGCCATTAATAAATCCATAAAATACCGAATCCGGATGGTCTCTGTTGTGTGGACCAAGGAAGCCTAGGGGTAGGGAGAGAATCCATGGAAACAAATGCATGGCTTAAAAGCAATATGAAATCATTGTCCTACAGACAGATTAAGGTGCAGAACCAAATGAAAAAAATAAAATAAAATCCCAGGCTTTGATGGAAAGGTACTATTGCTAAAAATTACTGTGTGCAACTGAAGACTTCTTAGAAGTAGAGGAAAAAACCATTTTGTGTCTGATTCCAGGATTCAGAGTTTGGGGGTAGGGGTATGATACCTGCAGTGGGATGTCAGGATCCAATTCAAATGGAGATACTTTATCTGTCCATGGCATGAATTTTTTACTCTCTGGGTCAATATAGTAGTCAAAAATGGTTCCTTGAGAGGGAAATTTGATGGTCTTAAATTCATTCAACCACCACCTGCTGAACTCAACACGATAGTCCACAAGCTAGGAAAAAAACATCAGAAATTACCAGAAAATCCTATTTGAATCATAGACTGTCAGATCTGGAAGGGAAGTCACTGAGAGGTCATTTAGACCAATCTCATGTTTACAGATGAAGAAACTGAGACCCAAGAGCTGAAGAGATGTGTTCATGGCCTCATTATTAATAACTGACTAAATTAGGATCACCCATATATTGGTTTTCTTTCTTTCTTTTTTTTTTTTTTTGTGAGGCAATTGGGGTTAAGTGACTTGCTCAGGGTCACACAGGCTGGATTTGAACTCAGGTCCTCCTGAATCCAGGGCTGGTACTCTATCCACTGCGCCACCTAGCTGCCCCCATATATTGGTTTTCCACAAATACATTGTGGTATAGGGGAAAGAGAACTGTATTTGGAGTCAGAAAACCTAGGTTCAAATCTTGGCCCTCTAACTAAGTGACCCAGACACCTCTGGACCTCAGTTTCTTCATCTGCAAAATGAGAGGTGTGGTCTCATGGGTGTGTTGAAGTCAGTTCAATGGCTCTAGAGAGCAGATAGTTAAATGGGCAAACTGACAAGTCAGGGCTTGATTCTTGGTTTTGTTAATTGTCTAGACTTTAAAAAGTGATGGAAAAATTAATAATGCAGATTAGTCATAAAAGTCATAGTTTTTTGGAGAAGTGGTTATTAAACATTTAATAAATCACCTAGGTGTGGATTAGATGGTCTCTTAGGGTTGTTTTCAATTCTAATCCAAAAATCCTGTGGTCTTTTAAATTAGGGCTGCTATATGTACTATGGACAAAGGTAATAAAAGCTCCTGGGTCAAAATTTCTTGAAATGACTTTACCTGGTCCTGGAACATGGCTCCTCCAAAAGCCCAGAAGCATGCGAACACAAAATAGAGCTCATAGAGCTCCTTGGAGGAATCTGGAGGGGTATTCTTTGGGGTCAAAAGACATTCTAGGAGGTAAAGTATAGTCTGTATCACTGTGATTTCTGGAACTGGAGTGATCTTCTTAAATCCAAACCTCAGCTTGTCAAGGCATGTGGGGAGATATTTATCAAACAGGATCATCAAATTAGCTTTCTCCGACTGCACCTTGCGCCTTTCAATCCAGCTATTTACCACACTAGAAAAGAGGGGGGAGAAATTGGAAAATATTCATGGAATACAATCAGCCCTGAATATCCATGAGTAAATTCTCCCTATCCCAAGCTGGTTTCAATCTTTCTTATAGCACAGCTTGAAGCTAGTTGCCCAATTCAAATATCAATAAATGTCCATTAAATGCCTACTACCTGAAAGGTGTTATGCTTGGGCCAGGAGCGGCTAGGTGCCACAGCGGAGAGAGTGCCAGGAAGACTCAGAACTTGGAAACTTGGGAAGCCAAGTTCAAATCTGGCCTCAGACACTAGTTGTGTGACCTTGAAGAAGTCATTTAACCCTGTTTGCCTCAGTTCCTCATCTGTAAAAATGAGTTGGAGAAGGAAATAGCAAACTATTCTGGTATCTTTGCTAAGAAAACCCCAGATGGAAAAAAAAAAAAAAAAAGAAAAGAAAACCCCAGATGGGGTCACAGGAGTTGGACACAACTGACCAATAACAACATTAAAGGTGCTATGCTTGGGCCAGGGATACCAAGACTAAATAGTCCCCTTAAGGGGCTCACATTCTACACAGTTCCAAGTGTTCAGAGAATCCAAATTTATATTCTTATTAGCCCAAGTGTAATCAGGAAGCCAAATCTACAAAAGAATTCCTCAATTGTGTCATTCAAATCTAAATAGTTTAAAATAGTTTTAGGTTAGTCCCTGCTTTTGGCTATTTAAGCCACAGTGTTCTGTGGATAACTAAGAGGGGCCTGAACGTGAACTCTTCTCTGTACAAAAAAATGATGATAATGTTTGCAAAGTTGTTTTGAAGAAAGAAAGAGTTTCATAAGCCTGAAGGTGGGAAAGGAATAAGCATTTATACAGAGCCTATTATGTGCTAGGCACTTTACAAATAATTTCTCATTGATCCTATAAAAAACAATATCCTGTAAAGCAGGTGAGGCAACTGAGGCAGACTATGCCTAGAGTCTTAAATGTCTTGCCCAGAGTCACATAGCTGAGAAGTATCTGAGGCTACATTTGAAATACTAATTCTAATCCCAGCATTCTTTCCATTGTGCCACTGTAGCTGCCCATGGGAGTCAGTATGTACGATCACTGTTATTGCCCAGTGCTCATCAAGTACATTATTGTCATCATCTGTAAAATTTTTATCTCCTTGTAGAATTTCAGCTAAGTGTGAAGGGAGAGCAATTCATACATTCATGCATTAAGCTTATGTTTAATTTTCTGTTAATGACAATGACCATTAGCTTATGCAAACATGCTGCTGAATCTGAGTCTGGTATGAAATGCAAGTTTTGTGAACTATCAAGGGAAAGGATGGGTAATTTTATCAGTTCCCCTTGGGAACTTTCTCCACAAGACAGATTTTGTGGTTGTGGAGTTGTTTCAATCATGTCCAACTCTTTGGGACACCATTTGGAGTTTTCTTGGCAAAGTCACTGGATCGGTTTGCCATTTCCTTCTCTGATTCATTTTACAGATGAGGAAACTGAGGCAAACAGGGTTAAGTGACAGCTAGTTAAGTGTCTGAGGCCGGATTTGAACTAACTTGACCTTTGTCTTCTAAGATCAGTGCTCTATTTACTGTGCCACTTAGCTGCCACTAGGCTATGACTTAGGAGGTAAGCCCTAGGGAGCTAACTGGGTACCAGAGATATTAAATGACTTGATAAATGTCATATAACTTGTTAAAGGGGAGGTTTGAACCCAGATCTTTCCAATTCCAAGTATGGCACTCTATCTACTAGTTTCACAATTGTCTTATGCCCCTAGTAAAGGCAGTAAATCCTCATTTAAATAAATTAATTTGCTCTTGGGACAGAAGATTGAACAGAAGTACTGCCCACCAAGAATTCTATCCCTTTTGCACATTAGCTAGGCCTTTTTCTGTGCCTGCCTATAAGGTCTTAATTCTTCCTCACCTTCCTTCTGTGATGTTTAAAATCTATATTGTGTGATCGCCTTAAATTAGAAGCTTCAACACCAGTCTTTGGGCATTAAACATTTATTAAAACATACAGGTATTAACATGGAGTTCAGAAAGTTAAGAAAAGGCCTATCTCGCATAGAGTTCCAGCCTGGTTGGGTTCTTCCTCAAGTCCTCCTCCAGGAGCCTGCTTTAATCAGGAACCCTCCAGCAAGTTGATTGTGGAAGCTTTTTTATAGGTCTGGAACAGAGGTGTTCCTTACACACTGCTTCAAGCTGATTGGTTGGCATCATCCAAATCCATTGGTTTTGAAGGTGTTCTCAAGTTGAGTTCACAGTCTAGCTTCTGAGAACAATACCTTCTTAAGGGCTAGCCAGGTGTGATTACAATCCAGTTAATTTGAAGTAGGCTAATCAGCAGTCAATCACTCTCATTTGATTCAATCAGTCTAGATTAATCTCCAGGTGGGTCTGAGTATCTGCTAAATCCCATTATTTCATCACACTTCTTACCTAGCCTTAATCACAGAATGGGCATGGCTTCAGGCAAATTGAGACCTGTGAAAGGCCCTAGCTTAAAAAGACAAGGTCTCCCACTGCATCGGGGCAATCTCCAATTGTCCTGATCTATGTCTTACTACTGGACCCAGATGGCTTTGGAAGAGAGAGTGAGGCTGGTGACTTGCACAGCCCTCCCTCACTTAAATCCAATTCACTATGAGTCATGACATCACCCTCCTGACATCTTGGTTCTCTCCAAGAACAAAGGACAAACAACAATTACTTTGATATGCACAGATAGAAAATCAGAACTTACGGATTCCATCCTAGATCTGCAGGGTTGATGTAAAGTATTCCTGCTCTGGAAACTGTGGCTGGGGTGGCTGTTCTTAGGTGACTAATCTCAAACACTAGTCTCATGGTGCGGTTCAAGGGGATTCGCTCATTACTGGCTAAGGTCAGAACCTGGGATGAGAGAAAAAAAACAAACAGGTTTGTTTCCAAGAGAAAAGGACATTCATACCTCAGAATACCCAATATTTCCATAGATTTCTATCATCTGGGGGCTAGAAGGAATTTTGTGCCTTCAAGCAAGTCCTGATTAAAAGCATTCAGTATAAATTCAAGCCCACTTTTTAAGGACCCCCACAAGAAATTGTTTTCTACTTCATGCTTCCCTCTGCAACTCATTGCAATGTTAAACCACCCTCGCTATAAGGATGTTATTAATCCCAAGATCTAACCTGTATTGCTTATGATGCTATTTTAGCCAATTTCCTCATCTATCCTCAGTGGATGTAGAGAAAAGCTCATTACCATGCTATGCAAGCACTTTCCAAAGCTGGTGCCCAGAGCTGAATACTCTAAATGTGGCCCAACCATTACAGTAGGAATGTCAACAACCTTACTTGGTACACTACATCTATTAATGCAACCTAAGAATAAATAAGTTTCCTCCCTCCCACCTTCCTTTTTTCCCTCCCTCCTTTCCTCCCTTCCCTCCATCCTTCCTTCCATGTTTCCTTTCTTCCTTCTTTCTTTTTTTTTCTCCTTTCCTTCTTAAAAAGCCACACCTCACAGTTGGCTTATTTGGAGTTTGCAGCCAACATGGTCTTTTTTCACTTGAACTGCCATTATGCCAAATCTTCCTAATTTTCTACTTGTGTAGTTGATGGTTTTCTCCCCCTAAATTCAGGACTTTATATTTGTGCTCTTTGCATTTCATGTTATAAGTTTCATTACATTGTTCTAATGTAGCATGGTCATTATGAATCTTAAGTCTGTCATCACATATTCCTTTATGCTTTATTTCATCTGAAATATTGACTTATACCCCATCTTTGACCACATAAATCATTGCTAAAAATGTTGACTAGGGCAGGGCCAAGGATATGTACCTTGGGATCTATGTGATGGGACTCTTTTTTTTTAATTCAGTCAATGAGTGCTTTGCATAGGATTAAAAAAAACCCTTTCTTTTACTGAAATTCACTCTGTAACAAATAACAAGATTCCAATGCATAGTAAATTTTTTGACTTTGCGCTATTTTAGATTATTGTGGACAAGAAAGGGTTTTACTGTAAATTTGAGAAAGTCTTGTTTCTGTCCAAGGAAGTCACCAACTGATAAGAATAGGAAGAGGAAAAGTTCATTAAGTCCCTCAGCTCACCTTATTATCATCCATGACAGTGTTCAGGGATTCGATCCACATGGGATCTATATCCCCATCCAGAACAATCCATTTGGGGCCTAGATGAGTTATGTTAGCCAGGTCCCGCATTATAGTAGAAAAAAGTCCTGTGTGGTAACAATTTCATTTAGTTAGCTTTATTTTCAATATATGAACCATTACATTCTTCAGGAAGAGAAAACTGTAACAAGATCAATCAATAAGCAATTATTAAGTACTCTGCTAGGTGTTGAGGATACAAATACAAAGTAAAATAATCTCTCTCTCCTTAAAGAGTTTATACTGCTGTTGGGGATGTTATTCAATCATTTCAGTTGTGTTTGACTCTTTGTGACTCCAAATGGAATTTTCTTGACAGAGATACTTGAGTGGTTTGCTATTTCCTTCTCCTGCTCATTTTATAGATGAGGAAAGTGAGGTAAATAGGCTTAAGTGACTTGCCCAAGGTCACACAGCTAGTAAGTGTCTGCCATGAGATTTGAACTCAGGTCCTATTAACTTCAGGGCCAGTTCTCTATCTACTGTGCCACCTAGTTACCCTCAATATGTAGGATACCCATGTGGCAAAGGCATCTCAAAGCTTCTAGTACTGAAGGGCCAGGAAGTCCTTTCTTTCTTCACAGAGTTATCACATGGGATTCCCAGAATCTGCTCTTTTTTACCCCCCAGGGCAATGAGGGTTAAGTGACTGGCTCAGGGTCACACAGCTACTTAAGTGTCAAGTGTCTGAGGCCGGATTTGAACTCAGGTCCTCCTGAATCCAAGGCCAGTGCTTTATCCACTGTGCCACCTAGCTGCCCCCAGAATCTGGTCTTCTTCAAAATCTGACTCTGAATTACCAAGGGCCACACTTCTTGAAGTCACTTCCTCAGTCAAATGATTTGTCTCTCTGTATCCTGGAGAGTATGAGTTTCCATATCTGGAATATGAGTTCCCCCACTGGATGTACCTTGAGATAGAACCCATGATAAATTTTTATGCTCTATCTACTGCACCACCTAGCTGCCCCATGATAATTTTTTAAGGATGGGGGTGACTTGGACATGTTTGTACATGGCTAGAAAGTTATCAGTAGAGAGGGAAAGATTGAAGATTAGAGTGGGGAATGTTAGGTGGGTTGGGGATGGGGAATCTATTAGAGAAGGTAAAAGGGAATGGATGAAGCATACATGGAAGAGGGAGGGCCTTAGGGAGGAGACCTGCCATGGGAGACTAGATGGACCAACCACCTTACCAACTTTCCAGTCACTCATTCAACAATATGAGCTATAAAGATAAATAAGATGAGATAATTGACCATGAGCAGCTTTATGTTTCAGTAGGGTAAGTATATAGTTAAATATAATGCCATTCGAAATGTAATGTTTAGGGGGCGGCAAGGTGGCGCAGTGGATAAAGCACCGGCCCTGGATTCAGGAGTACCTGAGTTCAAATCTGGCCTCAGACACTTGACACTTACTAGCTGTAAGTCCCTGGGCAAGTCACTTAAACCCCACTGCCCCACAAAAAAAAAAAAAAAGTAATGTTTACAAGTATAAAGTACTATGAGATCAAGTGAGAAATAACTTCCAACTGGGAAGATGAGTTTTGTAGAAGTGGCATTGGAGCTGGACTTTTGAGAATGGATCATTTGTTGTTGCTCCCTGAACTCAGCATTTCATTTCCAGCTGGTACCTTTGTATGGGCTTTCTCTCATCCTTAGGATTCATTCCAGCCTCACTCACCTCTGCCTCTTAAATCCTTAGCTTCCTTCAAGGCATAGCTAAGGTTTTAGCATAAACTAAGAGTTGTCACTTCCCATGGGAAATCTTTCCTGATCTCCTTATCTGTTCGTTTTCTTTCTCTTCTCAAATTATTTTCTGTTCACTTATCTATATGTAATAATCTCTAGTAGGATATAGAGGTGGTATAGTAGATTGCCAGGCCTGGAGTCAGGAAGACCTGAGTTCAAATCCAACATCAGGCACTTACTAGCTATATGACCTCGGGCAAGTCACTTAAACTTTGTCTCCCTCAGTTCTTCACTTATAAAATAGGAATAGTAAAAGCACTTAAATCACAGGGTTGTTGTGAGGATTGACTGAGAGGATAATTGTAAAGTGCTTAGCATAGCATCTGGCACATAGTAAGCACTGTATCATTGTTGGCTATTTTGTTGTTGTTAATTGGTTTTGTTTGTTTGTTTGTATTTTTTTGCAGGGCAATGAGGTTTAAGCGACTTGTCCAGGGTCACACAGCTAGTAAGTGTCAAGTGTCTGAGGTTGGATTTGAACTCAGGTCCTCCTTTTTTTTTTTTTTTTCCTTTTCTTCTTTTCTTTTCAGGTCCTTCTGAATCTAGGGCCCATGCTTTATCCACTGCCCACCTAGCTGCCCCCATTGTTATTGCTATTGCAATTGTTATTGTGATCTTTTTCTAGATCCTTAAGATCAGGGACTGTTTTTTGCCTTTCTTTGTATCCCCAATGCTTTGCACAGTGCCTGGAACATAGTGAGTAGTTAAATACTTGTTAACTGACTCAAGGATGGAAAGGATTTCCTCCATGGAAACAGTGGCTAGCTACCCAACAGGGTAGTCTGGCACCAGATCTTAGAAAGCCTCAAATTCCAGGCTGAAGGTCTGGATTTTATTCTGTAGGCAATAGAAAGCTATTGAAGGCTCTTGAGGAGGGTAGATCCAGTCAGACCTGTACTAAAAGACTTGCGTCTGAATTCACTCATAGTATTTTCCACCAATAGTGAATGATATACAGTAAGTGTAGCTTTTCAGATGGTAGTTACTACAAGGCAGCTCATTAATTTGTTTTTTGATTTTTGCTTTTTTTACCATCTTTCCACTCTCTTGTAGCAGGGTTAATGATGCCAAAGAGTTCATCACATGTGACTGCTTTGGGGTCAAGATCCACTGCAACAGCTTTTCTTTTCATGTTTAGATAGGTCTTATTGAGGGATTTCAGGACCTGAGAAGAAAGAGATGATAGACAGGTGATTAATAAGCAATTGAAACACATCATAGTTTTGGCAGGGGGCCACATTTGACTTAAGCTTTCTGAAGAAATGATCCCACCCCCAGAGAGTGACTCAAGGTAAGAAGCATGCTTTAACAGATACCTGTAAATAATAGTCCACACTAGGGTAATGAAGCACAGGCATGGACAATCTCAACCAATAGATAATCCTAATTAATTTTTACTTTGGGGGGGTCAATATGACATTTTGAAAACAGTTTCATTTTTCTACTTCCACTTGCTTTGCCAAGCTTGCACCCATTGATGGTGAGGGGAGGTATGTTGAGTTGGACTGGATGGCAAAGAGGCAAGCCAATCTAGAATGAAAAACTTGTGGCCAATAACCCACATGTAGAAAAATACTAAAATATGCATAGTAGTACTTTTTTGTGGAAGGAAGAACTAGAAACAAAGTGGATACTCATTAGTTGGTGAATAGTTAAACAGATTATGACATAAATACAGTGGAATATCATTGCACCATCAGAAATTATGAATATAATGAATTCAGGGGAACAAATGATTATATGAACTGACACAGAATGAGATAAGTGGAATCAGAGAAATAATATACATAATGACTGAAACATTATAAGTGAAAAGAATGATATGATGAAGCTGAAATATGAGTCATTGTGATACCCAGCCTAGGGCCAACAGTAGAGAGGAGGGAGACTGAAGGGGAAGTTGCATACACTGTCAGATGTGGCCACTTAACTATTGTTCAATTCCAGGACCAGGGTTGCTGGGGAGAATGGGGTAGGAGAGGGAGGGTAAAGAGTCTATGTCCAGAAATGACAATGATATCAAAACCAAAGCTACCCCCCCAAAAAAAAGTTATTTACATAAAAAAGAATTAACCCCAAAGAAAGATAAAAGCAATTAAAGGCAATTCTTATGTTAAGTAAGTCAGATGAAAAAAGAGATGTTATCTTTTCAGATTCATTAGAAACACACATAAAATGAAACCCAACACATCATCAATTCCCTCATTTCTGACAGCACACTGACTAGAACGCTGAAGGGTACACCTCAACTATGCCACTGCTTTAGGTATTCATTCAGTAAACTTGTTAGGGAAAGCATCTACAAAGAGATACTTTGCCAGACCAAACTCAGGCCACCCCACAATAAACCAGGAACTAGAGCCATAACTAGTAATGCTTGCACCCTTGGAAAGTACCACAAATTGCACCTCAGGTAAGGGCAAGATCATTCTCTCTCTTTCCTGGCTTGAGCTGAGATCTTACCTCACTCCTGGCTAAAGATCGCATTTACTCATGGGTATTCTCTGGTACAGTCTAATCTGCATAACTTCTTCCATTTGTTTGATGTTTTTCTTCACTAGATAAATGAGTTTACTTGATATTAACTATTTATGATGATCTTTTGTGTAACCAGTGTTTAATAAGAAGAAGCCAAATTGGTAAGTGTAAGCTAAGGGCTAACTTCCTTTAATAGGGAAGTAGCTTTTGTTTTGAACCTATCATTCCCTAAATTAGCAATGTTCAAGGGCACCTGATAGCTATAATTCTAGCCCAATGTCCCTTTCAGAGAATCATGAAAAGAATGCCTAGCTTTGGTGGGTCTTCTGGGGCCTAGCTGCTGCTCTCCACCCCTAATATGGCACAACAGGTCTGGCTGTTGGCTCTTCTCTACACAGAGGCAGGCCAGACCTCAGATTGTGTCTAGCTTTGTCACCCACAAGCCACATCTATATATTTAGACAACCCAATTGGGAATATATATTATATAATCAATGAGAGTCTTCCCTTTATCAACATAGACCACAATCTCTCTTTATACTAGTAGATGACTTCATGAATTACCATAAGCAAAAAAGAAAGAAAGAAAGAAAGAAAGAAAGAAAGAAAGAAAGAAAGAAAGAAAGAAAGAAAGAAAGAAAGAAAGAAAAAGCAGCCTAAAAGCAGCCTGTTGGCCAACTTTGTGACAAGGAACCTCTCTGAACGAAGTCAAGCAGGGCATTGGACTACAGAAACACAGTCCAGCTCTAGACCCATTGTAGAAGCCTACCTGGTTTGGTAGGACCTACATTTCACTGGCATTGATTTTGAGAACCTAGAGGCAAGATAAATAACTTCAAACAAGGATGAGACCACCAATCAAAACAGTCAGAAGAAATACAATATGGCATATGGATAGATTTAGGACAAGAAAAAAAATTCCAGAAGCTACATTTCTTTTCTTTTCTTTTTTTCAGAAGCTACATTTCTGAAGAGCTCAAGGAAGCAGTGAGCCAAATGGACAAGGCACCAGAAGCCCACAGGGCAGAATTCTGGTGGTAGACCAAAAGAGAAGCTTTTCTTCTTATCAAAGAATTGCCTTCAAGCTAGTCCCACTAAGTAGACATTTCATCTGGGGGTGGGGGGCGGTGATGGGAAGTTAGAGGATATAGAAAGTAGAGGGGTATACTGTTTCGGTCAGCACTTGTGTACCTAGAACTAAAAATTGGGTATAGTGGCTTCTGTGAAGACTGAAAGCAGGTACTGCCAGATCAAATTCTTTGGTTTGAAAATAATGACTGAATATACATGTAAGGGCTTGATTCTGGAAATAATAACTAGGGGACATAGGGGTTGATCCAGTAAGAGAGAAAAGAGATTAAATAAGAAAGCTTTGCCTAAAATGGGCTGAGAAAGCTGGTGTTGACTGGAAGCCTTGTGTATCTGTAACTACTCTGTTACTTGTTACTGAATTCCAAGAATATCTATATTCTTTAAAATGAGGTTATTGCAGTTTTGAAGGGATCTAAGAGGAGGAAAAGGGGTTGAACTTTTTACAGAAATGACTTGGGATTTGGGGGGGCATAGAAATATAGGTGGCAGCTAAAAACCAAAGCAGTTTCAAGTCAGACTAGTGACAGTGTCTTGTTGATTCAAGGGGGAAAAGAGAGAATTAGTATTTTAGGGCATAGAATGGTGACAATGGGTCCTCCCCCTCAACAAATGGTGCCATATCTAACAAAAGAAGAGCTGTCCCAGTCATGCTAATGTAATGGGGGAAAATGGGGTACGAGGTTGGGTTGGGGTTCTTAGGAATTCCTCCTTAAAGAATTACACCCTCTTGCACACAAAAGTAGTTAGAATAAGGTGGTAGTTTATTTAGGAGCAAAGGAAGGGAAGGGAGGGGAAGGGAAACCATGAAAGAAATCCTTGGACTTCTCATGGGGAGATAGGCACAAAGCACGTGGCTCAGAGGTACCAATCTCCTCGAGCAGGAGACTGGAAGGTACTTTTATAGGGGACTGATGGGGGGAGGGGTGACCATTTGACTGGAAAGTTCCTTTAGTGAGGGAGGACCATCCTCCACTGGTAGTGACTAGAGGAATTGGGTGAGGGGTGGCTGCAGATCCCTCTTCAGGACACAAAGGCCGCAGCCACACCCAAATTTATCTCCCCAGGGATAAGGGAGACCAGAATGGAGGGTGGGAGGTCCCAAAGCTAGCTCAGTCCAAACTGGTTCCGCTTATCTCTCTAGGGTATCGGTCCTCTGATTTAGTTTCTCAAGGAGAAGATTACTTGATGTGCCCCAGAGAAATTCTGGGGTGCTCTGCACCCCATGACACTGCCACAAAGGATTCCCTTTCCTTACCCACGGCCATAGGGATTAGTCTCTTTGGTTCTGTGGATCCTAGTGTCTAGGATGCCCCACCTCACCCCAATTCCTCATTCTTCTCCATTCTTTCAGCCCCAGGCCACCATTTCTCACTTCATGTCAAAATTTGAGGGTTGAGATCTGCCTTGGGAGGGGCAGTGTGGTGAGGGGAAGACAACAGGAAAAGGAAACAAAACCCTATTTTGGTATTACAAAGGGACCCTTGCTCCTTCCCGTTGTTTCTGCTCCAAAGGTCTTCAGCTGTGGTGAAGAAGAAAGGGGAAGGAAGAGAACAAAAGGGCACTGGTGGGGTGCAGGGGAGAGGAAGAGAATACCAAAAGTCTCTGCTAGCTCCCTACTGTAGCCCCAAATCCAATTCCCCAAGCCCCATTTACCTGGGATTTACCACTTCCTGCATTTCCAATTATAAACACAGAGTGTCTCACTTGCAGTAATTCCTCTAGCTGCACAACCTTCAGCACAAAGTTATCTTCTGCCTGCAGCTGCAACTCAATAATGCTCTGCTTAATGATCTGGGATGGGCAGAGAAAGTAGACATTCTTTTATTCAAGAGTAAAGCATGAAGCAAAGACCACATAAGGTTATATAAGAAGTGGTACTATTCTGTCTGCCCCAGGGAATAAAATAAGTAACAAGGGGTTGCAAGTTTCCAAATTTGGGGAAAGGAAGTGACTGGGATATGAGAATTCACCACAAAGTGAATCAGTTATTTGTGGAGAGCTTCCCAAGGATTACCCTACCCTGAATTGGTTTGCTTTAGTGTATTAGAGAGGACTTGAGGATGTACCCTTATTAAGGGCCTTCCAAAACCTCTTCAGGGAGACATCAATCTGAAGTGTAACATTATAATATAAGTTAAGCTATATAATCTAACCATGTTCATCATGAATCTAGCTGAGTGTTTGGGAGACAAAGAAAAGGGAAAAAACATTATTCTTGCCTTCGAGGAGCTTACATTCTAGTGGGAGAGACTTCACATAAATAACTATATACATACAAAATATGTAGGGAGTAAAAAGAAAATTTAAGGACAGATATGTAAGGTCACCATATTTTTCTACACCAAAAACTGGGACACGGTCTGAACAAAGTGGATCTTTGTTTTGTTTTGGTCACTCGATTTACCCAGACAATGGGAGAGAAGGTTTGAAACTGGGACTGTCTTAGATTTTGCACAATCCCCATGCATTTTGAAGGAGAGTGAGAGAGGAAAGAATTGGTAATGTCAAAGAGAGGGCATATGATTCCTGTCCAGGAGTAGGGTTGCCCTCCATAACCAAATCCGACTCTCCAATTCAAACTCCTTAATTGCTAAGTGACTTGCTTCTTCCCTGTATAGACCCAAAGGGTGTAACTTATTCTCTCAAACAATCACAAAAGAATTGCCTTCATCCAATGACTAAGACCCTACAAGTTGATCATGGAATTTTTTCACTTGAGAGATTGTAGGAAGACTCCTTTCCAGCTTGTGATTACATTCTAGGTCTTCTCTAACTACATTAACTGAATTGGGGGAACCTTCTGCGAATCATAGCCACCTACCTCTTACAGTATCTAGACCTGCTATCTTATGTTTATATTCTATATCTTTCATAACTATATTAACTGGATTGGGGGAACCTTCTGGGAATCATATCCTCCCACAATTAGTATTTATCTAGTCCTGCTTAAGGGAGATAGCTCATGATATAGGCCAGAAATGCTCCTTAAAGCAGAGTAGGAGTGGTTTCATTGGACTACGTTTACTGGTAGGGCATAGAGGAGGATAGGTGGAGGCATCCCCTAAGACTACCCATGCAAGCAACTTTCTGTTTACTAATTCAGTTTCTCAGGCATTTTATGGGGGTAGGGGGAGAATGCCCTGCAAGACAGATGTTTTGAATCTTAGTACAACAGCTTTCTGCCTTTCAAGTGAATCTCACCATTCTGTACCCAAGAACTCCTTAAATTCACCTATTTGCCAAACCAAATGGCCCCTTCTAAATCCTCCTTCCTTAGTCTTTCTGTAGAATTTGACACTGCTAATCACACCCTCTCTCTTGATTCTCTCTCCTCCAGAGGTTTCCTCGATATTGTTGTTGCCTCATTCCCCTATTACCTAATTAGCCATTCTTTCTGTCTTCTGTGGTTCTTCTAAAACCTTCCAACTCCCAAGAACCCTCAGCCCTCTTTTCTTTTTAAACTTTCTTCCTTGTTGAGATCATCCATTTTCATGACATCCATTATTACCTCCCTGTAACTGATTCCCTATCTCTTTCTCTCTCCATCCCCAACCTCTCACCTGAACTTCAGGTGCTTTTCCAACTGTCTCCTGAACATGTATACCTAGAGAGCCTGTCAACATTTCAGATTCTAAACTTGAATTTGAAAATTAAAACATGTAAAACAATTCATCTTATTGGCTGATAGGTGGCATTGTGGATAGATTACTAGATCTGAAGTCCAGCACTAAGGAACACAAGTTCAAATTCTGCCTCAGACACTTACTATCTGCGTGTCCTTGGGCAAGTCTCTTAACCCATGTGTCTCAGTTTCCTCATTTGTAAGATGGGAATAATAACCTATCTCCCAGGATGGTTGTGAGGATTGAATGAAATAGTTTGTGTAAAGCACTACACAAATGGTAGCAATAGAAATGCTATAAATGCTGGCAAGATAATCTTCTGCTGAAAACCTGCTGCATTTCTTCCTAACTTCCCTGTTAATGACACTGTCCTTTTCCTAGTGACCCCAACTCAAAGCATCAGTGTCATCTTTGACAGTTCTTTTCTTTGTTGCCAATAAATTATCAAGTCCTGGCAAGCCTACCTATGTAATATCTATTGTGTTTCCCGGCCTTTCTATTCCCACTGCCAAGTTCAAGTTTTTATCACCTCTTACCTGGGTTGTATAATAGTGTCCTAACCAGTTTTCCTGCTTTTCATTCCTCCTTTCTCCAATTAATCCTCCAACCCATTGCCAAAGTACTATACTATGCCCAATGAACAGGTGCTTAGACATGTTACTTCTCTGCTAAAAAAAAAATTTCAGTGGTTCCTTTTTGCCTAGAATACAGTTATTCTTTCCACACTGCAACTTACCCCACTGTGGTTTTGATATATTGCAGGTCAGCATAAGAAATTAAGTGGGAATTTTTTGGAAGTTTTGCAGAAGCCGCAGGTGAAACACAAAGGCCAGCAGATGACACAGAAAAAGTTTAGAAACTCAGAAATGCATAAAATATATGGAATATCAACACATTTTATTTTTTAATATCATAATGATTCAGTCTTCTTCTTTGGTATGAATGGAGAGCCAAAAACTTTTATGTGGATTTTCCAGATCGTGGGGTTGTAACACCCACCTGTAACACCCACGATGTGGAAGGGATAACTGTACATGTTTCCTAGTATGTTATTCAGGGTCTTGCACAACCTGGTTTTAATAACCTTGGGAGCCTTATTTTATACTTCTCCCCCTCACACAGTCTATTTCTATCTTTACTGGACTACTGTTCTTCAGTTATATCCTGGTCTTTCCCATCTGTGTACTGTGTATCTATGCACACACTAACCTAAAGTATTCTCAGAACAGAATTCTTCTACACCTCCTGATGAAAACTTCCCTTTCTTCAAGGCCTAGGTCAGGTACCAAATCATCCAGGAAACCTTTTCTGAATACCCAACATAAAAGGCCTCCTTCCTTCTCTGAACCTTTCAGGCTGCTCTGACCTCTCCTTTGCTCTTATCTCATTTGAACTTGTATAGTATTTATTTGTGTATATGTCTTATTCTCCCACTAGAGGCAAGCTCCTTGAGTTCAGGAATTGTGCGACTTTTCAGCTTTCATTCCCAACACCTAGCACGATGTCTTGCTTTCATATAGTTGGTGAATGAATGAATGAATGGGTAAATGCTGAATATCAGGAAAAAGGCACAAGTCATTCATCGTTATGTTTGCATATGCCACTTAGGTCATAGGAATGGACCAGATACGTGCATTGTGAAAACAGAAATGAAAGTCATAAATTATGCCTGGCTGTAGCAAGATTTCTTAGTGTCTAGAAATAGCCTTACCTTTTCAAAATTTAGATCTCGTTTTCTAGGAACATCCAGAGCTGGGAATAGATCTCCAATCAGTCCCATAAACACAGGCAAGTCATCCGTTACTATCTTGGGGATATTAAAATCTCTCAGTGCTCTCATGAGGACTTGGTCTTCTGCACGGTTGGGATCTCCTCTTTTCAGGGAGCCGGCTACTACCAGCACAGATTTGATGGCTCGCAATCCCCAGTCATAGTGATCCTGCCAAACAAATGATCAAGGACATCAGCATAGAGTACTGACTGACTCTATGTACTCAAGAGACTGCACCTACTTCTGTATTCTGTACTATTTAATTATCTCTTGTAATATACATTGGTTTTTGTCCTAATGAAATACTTTTGCTATTGGATTGCTTATTCTTGTAATTAGGATGTGATTTGTAAAACTGATTACCCAACTCTATGGATAGTGAATAAATCACCCAGGAAAAATTGATGAATCGGTGGGAAAATGGTCTCTCCACACATGGAAAAGGGCTACATTAAGGGCAGCCTACCCCTAATTACATGTAGAAAGGATTGACCTAGCTATACTCTTTACACCTTGGGAAGGTAAGAAGGGAAAAGAAAGCAAAAACAAAAAGTGATTCTGTGGAGACATTGCAGTAATGGAGTGTAGGTGTTTAGATGGGAGGCTCTGCTTATAAAAGAAGATAAGAACAACAATACATCCCCAGACCAGTTTCTGAAAATATATCATGCTAATTCTTAGTGCCTTAGTTTTGCATCTAGGAGGTGGCTTTTTAAATAGTGTGATCTGAGCAAAACTGCTGAGGATTCCTTAGAACAAACACTATCTTGAGAAATTTCTCCATTATTAATGGTGCCAAGAACCATTATCTATCTATTATATTCTATTATATCTATTATATTCAACGAGCACTGATAGAATATTTCCTTGAACTATATTAGCTCAGTGCAAGCCACTCCTTTGAGGGAAGGCATAGATATCTCCAAATTATTGCCAAGAATGGAACATTCAGGAAACAGTTGACTTCACAAATCAAAGCATGACACAAAAAGACATACCTGCTTAGAAAGTAGCTCTTTGCATAAAGTATAGAGAGTGATGAACTTTCTTGCCAGAAGCCTAGCATCCAGAAAGCCCTCAGCTACAAGCATGATCTCACATATAAGTTCAAAGTCAGGGACCACCATAGCACAGGGTCTGAAAGAAACATATTCTAAGCAAGACTTTTTTTTCCTTCCCAGTCCCACTATGTCTCACCTGTTAGCCAGAGCACAACATAGTAGCATTTCCCCAGTATTTTTTTTTTAGTGAGGCAATTGGGGTTAAGTGACTTGCCCAGGGTCACACAGCTAGTAAGTGTTAAGTGTCTGAGGCTGGATTTGAACTCAGGTACTCCTGACTCCAGGGCCGGTGCTCTATCCACTGCGCCATCTAGCTGCCCCCATTTCCCCAGTATTATTAAGGCACTAGCTTAAAATCCCCAAGTTTATTCTTCTTTTCTGTGAAATCTGTGCCTTTTTTTCCTCACAGTACCTCCAAAACTTGACTCTCACCCCCTCTCCATAACAAAAGTCAATGCCTTTTCTTTTATATCTGTTCAACATATCTGATATGATTTGGGGTGATGGAATTTTGTCTTTGCTAATTAATTGCTTTCTAACTGTTTTTATTCAGGACCATGGAGTTAGAGATGCAAAAGACCTAGTCCTAACCCCCTCTCTATATTGCAAATGAAGAAAATGAGGATCAGCACTTGCTGAAGATTCTACAGCTCATAAATAGCAGTCACAACTACACCTGGGTCTCCCAGTCCCATGTTCTTTCTTCCTAAACCATAAGACTATGTAGATCCTATTTTACAACTAGGTGCTATCAGTGAAGTGGAGCCCCAGCACTAAGTTTTATCCCCAGAGTGTCCTTAGCATTCCCAAAAGGATTCTTTCACCTCCTCGCTATGAACCAAGGTCGGAGTGGGGGAGTGTGGGGAATTGAATTGACTATATTGGTACTTCTTGCCTGACCCAATGTATTTAGCAATTCTTTGCTTTTTTCAGGCTGAAGAACTGGGCACATTGAGCGTTTTGGGTGTGCTCATCAAAGAATGTGGGAAAAGTATAGATGCAGAAAGACCTGGCAAGGCTTGGAGAATTAGTGCAATGGTATTTTCCTGCGGTGTAGTGTGTCCTGGGTTTCCTTCCCCTGTATCCTCCTTGTGTTGCACATGGTCAGTTCCTGTTCCTGCTGGCCAGGGTAGGTCCAAGCTTGTATGTTTATATTGTTTCAGAACCCAGACAGTGGATACAAGAATAAAGAGGGGGTGAATGGGGGGCGGCTAGATGGCGCAGCGGATAAAGCACCGGCCCTGGATTCAGGAGTACCTGAGTTCAAATCCAGCCTCAGACACTTGATACTTACTGTGTGACCCTGGGCAAGTCACTTAATCCCCGTTGCCCCGACCCCCCCAAAAAGAGGGGGTGAATGATGAGGAAGCTGTGTTCTACATTCAATCTGGTGCTGGCTATCAGATTATAGAAATGGCAGAAATGTCTTCTAATTTTATTATTATTTTTTTAGCCTTTAATCCATTCCCTTTTCCTCCAAGTAACATCTTCTGCCTTGTGGAGCCTTTCATTTATCTCACCTGTATAGATCTGGTAGAGAAAGGACCTTCAGTGTAAAATATCTCCTTACTTTTCTTCCCCCCTTCACCTCATTTTTGATATTTTCTCATCAGCTAAACCCTGAATCTAGTTCTTTATTCTCAGATGTTAATCTGAACTGATTCCAGGTCTTTCAGGTGAGAATACACAGACTCACTCTTGGATGATGAATTCACTAATTCCTTCATTTATTCAACAAACATCTAATAAGCTCTTGTGAAATGTACTGTGCTAAGTGCTGGAGTTGATACAAAAATTAAATGAAAGTCTATTGCCTCCCCTCATGAAGTGTACTACCTAATGGGGGGGGTATATGTACAGTACAGTAAAACAAATTAATTCATTATGAATGTACATAGGAAGTAAAAATGCTATCTAAGATATGAGGGGGAAAGATAATTACTGTTTGTGGGGATTAGGGAAAGGTTTATGAAAAAGATAGTTTGAGTTGGGCTTTTTTTTAATAGTATCGAGTTGATGTGATAGACTTAGCTCTTCTTAGCAGTGCAATGATCCAAGACAATTCCAAAGAACTCATGATGGAAAATGTTCTCCACATCCAGAAAAAAGAACTGTGGATACTGAATGCAGATTGAATCATACTGTTTCTACTTTTGTTTTTTATTTTTTGAGGTTTTCCCCTTGTGTTCTGATTCTTCTTTCACAGCACGACTAATGTAGAAATATGTTTAATGTGATTGTACATCTATAACCTGTATTGGATTGCTTTCTGTCTTGGGGGTGGGGGAGGGAAGGGAGGAAGGGAGAGAAATTTGGAACTCAAAATCTTATGAAAACAAATGTTGAAAACTATCTTTACATGTAACTGGAAAATAATCAAATACTTTTATGATTTAAAAAACCAACCAGACAAAACACATTTAAAAAAAAAATAGTATCAAGTTGGGCTTTAAGTGACAAGTAGAAATAGGAGAGTGCATTCCAGGCATAGGATGCAGGGTAAACAAAAGCACAGATGCAGACAAGGATGCGACATACATGATAGGTCAGCAATGTAGTCCATTGCAGCCATTGCATAAAGTATGTAGGAGAGAAGAGTTTGATATACATCTGGAAAGGTAAGATACCCACCAGCCTGTAAAAGGGCTTGAATGTGAGGCTAAAGAGCCTTAAAAAGTCAATAGGCACCCATTGCAGGGTTTTGAGTAGAGGAGGGTCATAACCTGAGTTATTCATATGGAAAATTAATCTGACTGTGGGGTGAATAATAGATCAGAGGAAGGGAAAGATTAGAGATGGGTGGGAGTGTTAGGAAGCAAGTGCTACAGTGCTTTTCATTCGAAATGAGAGCCTATATAGAAGATGCTGGCAATGGTGATCATGAGAAGTATAGTGGAGACAGAATCAGTAGGACTTGGTGGGAGGTAAGAGGAAAAAAACAAGGAATGATATCACTAACTGAAAGAGTTAAGAAAGAAAAAAGAATCAAGTTTTTGAGGAAAGCTTAAAAAGATTAGTTTTGGACACATCAAGTTTGAAGTGACAGCAGGACAGGTACAGATGCCCTGTAAGAAGATTAAAATCGATCCTGTATGGGGCAGCTAGGTGGCACAGTGGATAGAGCATGGGCCCTGGAGTCAGGAGTACCTGAATTCAAATCCAGCCTCAGACACTTAACACTTACTAGCTGTGTGACCCTGGGCAAGTCACTTAACCCCAATTGCCTCACACACACACACAAAACTGATCCTGTATAATTTTTTTATCCTATTTACAATTATTTGATTTTGTCCTGTAACTGTTTTTGCCTTCTGTTTACGTCATGGCTCTCTGTCTCTGAACTTGGTTCAGAATTCTGCTGGTTTGTAATGGGTTAAGTTTTAAAATCCAGCTGTCCTGCTAATAACTAATCTATTCTTGCCTCTTCACACCATTACACTATTCTTCAAGGGTGTCTGGTTTGCTATCTTGCACCTGGACTTGAACAACAAGCACTTCTTAGTCTCAGGGGAGAAGAAGGTGGGGCTCATTGCTAGCCCCACTAGCAAACTTCCAACCAATCATGTTTCTTGCACCTCAGGTTTGTGGCCAATCATGGTTTACTCATTCTCATGATGTCATATACTCCTTTCTGTTCCCCAAAACCTATAAAAGGGGAACTGTCCCATTCCTTAGGGTTTTTTGGCATAAACAGAGGCAAGCCACTGACCCCCTTTTTTTTTTTTTGGCAGATAGTACGCCTCTGCTAATAAATGTCATCCTATGTGGAAAATTGCCTCAGTTTACCTTTTTTGTTAAATTTCACTCAAACACCTGTAGGCAACTCGAGACATGGGTCTGCAGCTGAGGTGAAAGGTCAGGGTTGAAGATCTAGCTCTTCTTAGAGGTAAATAATGGAACACTCAAGAGGAGAAGTATAGAGAGAAGGCAAAGGACAGGACCTTAGGGAATGGAAAAAGAAAGAGCTCCCAGCAAAGGAATCAGAAGAGAATGACTGGGAAGCCAAAGGAGAAGAGAGTATCCAGATGAAGACTGAAATAAGAAGGTCTTTGGAGACCTTTGAGGAAGCAAAGTAGCAGTAGGGGCAGAAGGTAGGATATAAGAGACTGAGAAGTGAGTGGGTGTTAAGCAAGTGAAAGAAACAGGTGTAGATTTTTCCCCCAAGAAATTTTGTGGTGAAAGGGAGGAATGAGATGGGATGATAGTTCAAGGGGCTATGTGGTTGAAGAAAGGCTTGGGGAGACCTGAGCTACCTATAGACAGAAGTGGAAAAGGGGGAGAGTGGAAATCCATAAAAGAGAGGGGATGTTTGATGAAGCTGAACTATTTTATTATTAAAGCTAATGTAGGTTAACATCACTGTTATCTGTGTATATGTACCTGAACAAGGCTTTTAAGTTTTCTGGCAATTCTGCTCGTCCAGCATAACCTGGGTTCATGGTGATAAACATGCCCACCGTGGGTATGAGACTGATCATCTCTCCAAGGAAATTAAATATTTTCTTCTTGGCACGAATTGCGTCTTGGACGCACTTTACCTAAGCAGCACAATTCATAAGAAGAGAAAGTTATAGTTAGCATTTTATTTATTTTTTGTTTTTTTTGTTTTGTTTTTTAGTGAGGTAGTTGGGGTTAAGTGACTTGCCCAGGGTCACACAGCTAGTAGGTGTTAAGTATCTGAGGCCAGATTTGAACTCAGGTCCTCCTGACTCCAGGGCTGGTGCTCTATCCACTGCGCCATCTAGCTGCCCCTATAGTTAGCATTTTAAATGGAAAAGAGATGTCCCAATTTTTGTTAGACTGAAAGGACCCTGAATTTGCAAAATGATTCATACACACGCACACACACACACACACACACACACACACACACACACACACATACATATACCCCTCTTTGAAATTAGCCATTCAATGGAGCAGCTAGGTGCCACAGTTAATAGAACACCAGCCCTGGAGTCAGGAGGACCTGAGTTCAAATTCAGCAAGTTACTCAATCCCAAATTACCTCAAAAAAAAAAAAGAAAGAAAGAAAGAAAAGGAAAAGGAAAGGAAGGAAGGAAGGAAGGATGGAAGAAAAGCCATTTTATAATCCCCTAACTTACACTTTGATATAGTGAATAGAAGGCCAGCAGTAGATTTAAGACTTGGATTTAGGGCAGCTAGGTGGCACAGTGGATAAACCACCAGCCCTGGATTGAGGAGGACCTGAGTTCAGATCCGACCTCAGACACTTGCCACTAGCTGTGTGACCCTGGGCAAGTCACTTAACCCTCCTTGCCCTGCCCCCCCCCAAAAGACTTGGATTCGAGTTATGTTTCTTGCACACATTAACTGTGTAACCTCTTAGGGTCCCAGGCAATTCTTTATGACTCTATGTTACAAAACACATTGCTGAAAATGGTGGAATTTCACTTGACCATTGGTGATGACCATGTTCCTATATCCCATACCTCATAAGTATAATATGGAACTTCTGGTATAGAAATTCCAAGAGGTTCCTTCCTACACTGATGAGGTTCTAGTGATATAGCTAGGTAGCTAGGTAGCTAGATGATAGATATACATATAGGTATAAATAGATGTACACAGATATGCATACATATATACATACAAACACGTATGTATATACACATATATAAAAATTTTCTGAAATCCTTCTTGACAACACCACTGGGAAATAAGAATTCTTTTTTACTTAAGACACCCACATCAAATGTTCCTTGCCTGAAATGAAGTCAGTTTTCGGGTCCAGAGCTAGAATTTCTGGAGAAAGCCTGTGCTTTCATTTTTGTAATCAGGTTGGCAATAGTAGCTGCCATAGTAAGTAAAGCATTAGAAGGAAAAATTGTATGGAGATGTTAACCTGAAACTTCCCTCTGCACCACTTGATGGAGTCTAAAATTCATGCATTCTACAAACACTGCCTCTGCTGTTGTGGACACACGTTAGAAGTCCTAATTTCTTTACTTGGGACACCTGACTGGATTCCTTTGAAATGATTCATAGAGTAGGATATAATTAGCATCATGGCAGGGACTGATTTCGGAATTTCCATTCCCTATATGTATTGTCAGCCTTGTAGTTGGTCCTATTGCTAGATAATCTATGTTTTCTATCAGCTCATTAGACACTGGATCTAGAGCTGAAGGGAGGCTAAGAGAAAACCTAATCCAGCTCCCTTATTTTACCAAGGGGAAATGACAAAAACCCAAGTCTTCTGACAACACTCTCCTGTTACTTATTAGCCACTTTGGGTCTCTCGCATATAGAGCCTAGCAAGTACTTAAGAGATCGGGCCACCCACCACACCCCAATAGCAATCACTTAGTTTAAAAATCCTTCCTGAGAGCTCCCACCTCCAACTCTACTTAGAGTTCTGGTTTTAAACCTCACCCAGTCTCTGTCCTTCCCTCACTGCCCTCCTGGACTAGAAGCAGTTTACTTACTCTACCTCCCCTATATCCTACCTGCCTGTGCCCTCTACTGGAGACATCCATGATCAACAAACCCTGAATCTTCCCTTAATTCTCTTGGGCTATTTTTTTTAAAGTTATCTTTAATCTGGGCTGTGCTTGAGCAAGCTCCAAACAGCTAAATCTCAGTGTGAGCAATTTATGCCTTGGAAATTGGCAAACCAGGGCTTAATTTATTGTTTTATGAATTGTCTATGCTTAAGAAAGTGATGGAGAGGGGCAGCTAGGTGGCGCAGTGGATAAAGCACCGGCCCTGAATTCAGGAGTACCTGAGTTCAAATCCGGCTTCAGACACTTAACACTTACTAGCTGTGTGACCCTGGGCAAGTCACTTAACCCCAATTGCCTCACTTAAAAAAAAAATCTATGGCCTTTTTGGGGCAGCTAGGTGGTGCAGTGGATAGAGCACTGGCCCTGGAGTCAGGAGGACCTGAGTTCAAATCTGGCCTCAGACACTTAACACTTACTAGTTGTGTGACCCTGGGCAAGTCACTTAACCCCAATTGCCTCACTAAAAAAAAAAAGAAAGTAAGTGATGGAGAAAGTATTATTAATGCAGATTAACCCTAAAAATGTGTTATGTGGAGAGCAGCTGGTTAAACATTTACCAGCATGCTCCTGCTGTTTGCTGTCCCGTGTTTTCAAAAGATGAGAATTTACCTATAATATGGGTGAGGGCCACGTGAGTGAAACTGACCATTCTCTTGTCAAAGTAAAACTAAACATCCAACAGCTTTAGTTATGTCCAAATTATAAGTCCTCCATGCTCATGTTATTTTTCTGATAAATATAGCCCCATTTAGAGTAAAGGAGTTTGGGGTAATAGTATGAATATCATAACTTCTTTTAGAATAAAGACTCTGGGGACAGCTAGGTGGCGCAGTGGATAAAGTACCAGCCCCGGATTCAGGAAGACCTGAGTTCAAATCCAGCCTCAGACACTTGACACTGACTAGCTGCGTGACCCTGGGGCAAGTCACTTAACCCCAATTGCCTCACAAAAAAAATAAAATAAAATAAAATAAAAATAAGAATAAAGACTCTTAAAAAAGTGTATATTAAGTCTCTATGTAAAAAAGTTTAACCTGGAAATATTACATATACATGTAACATATGCACATGTACATATATAGTATGCTTATGTATTTTGTCTAGATCTATACATATGTACGTGTTTGCTTTATGAGATAGTAGGAAGCCAGAAAGACAATCGGCTGTTCATCAAAGTGATCATGGATGCTGATATAGTATACTAATTTATGCAAAAAATAATTGGATGATGGACATACCTGCACAGCAATTACAGATAAAACTTCTACTGAGATTCGATTAAATTCATCAAAGCATCCCCAAGCCCCTGTTTGGGCCAATCCTTTGTAGATGTTTCCACAGGACTAAGAACACCATAATCAGAAAACAATAGCATTAGAAAATGTCTATAAAGCAGTCACAGAGAGACCCAACAATAGGGTCTTATTCTAAGCTTATGAATTTTTTCTTTATTCTATTGTACCCATAGTCTCTAGCTATATTCCTAGAATTAGAGTAGTATACAGTGACATCTCAGGCTTTCTGGAAATCTGGAATGAAAGACTATTAATTTCAAGCTGGGAGTAGAGTCAGTAAGTCCAAAGTTGCCCAAGGATACCCTCTTTCCAGATCTAGTCCTGATTCCTGGACTTAGTAGTACTTTATAGGCAATAAGGTTGGGGTCTTCCCCAAGCCTAGTTTTGGTCCAGATCACCTGGGACTACACTCTATCTTAAAATGAAACACCTGAATAAAGTGAGGTATCCATTTTTAGACCACTCGGAGGTGATTCAACCCAAACATTACCTAATAATACATTTTACCCAACTATCTCACTCTGAACAAATACTGGTTTAGAAGAGAATGATATATAATTAGCATAAAGGGTTTTTTTCATTGTTCTAAGTGAATATCATTTCTCTCCCCAAAAAGGAGATGTTCCCACCACAGGCAAGGGGCAATCCTCATTTACATGGCATGTATAGAGAGAAAACACCCCACACACACACACACAAATCTACTATATCATAGCATGCCCAAAAGGACATGTTTGATTCACAATGGACCTATGATCCTCCAGTAATGGTTGTGGGTCTTGTGACAATTTGTGGCATATGTTCGTCCATTAGATCTACTATTTTCAGCAAATTGAGAATATTCAAACTCTTCCTATTCATGTTGTCCATTCAGCTCTCAGGTTCCAGAATGAAAACCTCACGTTTTAGGGGTTATAATACTGTTATAATTGTTATAACACAATGCTCAGCTCACGAAAGAAGCACCTCATAGACAGCCTTCTAATATGAGGCAGGTGCCTCAGAAATTGGACACACACCTTATAGTCCATTTGCTCTGAGCAATTGAAGACATATACCATGATGCCCAGTGCTCTGCCCAAGTCTTTGGTGGTCTCAGTTTTGCCTGTCCCTGCAGGGCCTGCAGGTGCTCCTCCCATAATCAGATGGAGGGATTGGGTCAGAGTGATGTAGCATCTGTAATGAAACCCTCAGTTAATTGAAATTCTCTTGACACAAAGCCCAATTAACATTCATATTCTTTAGTTGTGATATGATGTCACCCCCAAGCCACAACAGGCAATCCAAACAGATTTAAGAGAATCCGTATCTAAGGAGGTCCATGAGAGAAAAATGGGCTTTCATCGTACCAGGAAAAGTTTAGATAAGTCACTTAACCCCAATTATCTTAAACATCTGGGGCCATCTCCAGTTGTCCTGATATGTATATTGCCGGTGGACCCAGATGGCTCTGGAGGAGACAGTGAGGTTGGTGACCTTGCATGGCCCTCCCTCATTTAAATCCAATTCAGTGTAAGTCATGATATCACCCCGATGTCATGGTCCTCTTTGAGAATGAAGGACAAACAACAACAACAAGTAGTTCTGCCTACTAGGGCCAAGAAGAACAAGTTTAGTCCAATTACTGCATAACAGCTCTCATGTACCTTTTATTTCTTCTCTCCTCTAGGCTCAACATCCCCATTGCATCCAACTGATCCTCATATGGTGAGACCAAAGCATGGTGCTAAGAACTAAACAAAACACTCAAGGCATAGGAGTGCATTAAGCATATTAAGCATATACTTATATACATACTTTGGTTTTTAAGAATGGATATTATTTCGTTTGCCTATTTTTTTTTTACTTTTTTTTGGGTTTTTTGGTGAGGCAATTGGGGTTAAGTGACTTGCCCAGGGTCACACAGCTAGTAAGTGTCAAGTGTCTGAGGTCGGATTTGAACTCAGGTCCTCCTGAATCCAGGGCCGGTGCTCTATCCACTGCACCACCTAGCTGCCCCCAGAATGGATATTATTTCAAGGAAATGTGCAAAATACGTAGCTTTTGAACAGCACATTCCCTGACCGTTGCAGACTTCGCAGTGGCTGTTGATGTGGGAGAAGTCAACTGTGTCAAGCATTCCTAGTCATGCTCAATGCATGCCTACAATTCCAACTATGGTCTCACCAGGGTACAGTGGAACTATCATCTCGCTAAGAACAGGATATACCCTTCTTTATTTGAGACCCTGCTTGATGCCAGGCCTTTGTTCAAACGAATCCAAGCAATTACATCTTCCATACCGGTCAGTGAGCGGCGTGATTACCAGTCGTGGTGTATTGCCCAAGTATTCATAGGAATATCTGATTTGAGCATCACAGATGTTGGCAAAGCAATGCTTATGTTCTTCATCCCAACGATGCCGAAGCTGAGATTGCCAGGTGAAAGCCTGAGAATTTTCTACCTAAAAGGGGAAAAATTTATATTTTAGGAGGGATTGGGAACCCCCAGAAGCAGTTTCGACATCTGGATAGGAGAGGACTTAGAGCAAAGCTGGGCCTTAGAGCTGAACCTAAAGGAAGACTGAAGTCCCTAAGACCTTATTGTCCCCTATTTCAAGTACTTCCCCTGCCCTCTTCTTACCCATTACCTTCTCAATCACTCCAAGATATGTAATGATTTTAAAATTCTTTCAAATAGGCCACTTCACATGTGTACTCTGATACCTTTAGGAGGCATGACTGAATTTTGAAATACTATGCTAGAAGAACTCAAACTCTACTAGGTCCTACCAAGCTGAAAAGGCTTCTGGGACAGGCTCAGTAGTGGACTGTGTGTCTCATGTAAGGGCATGCTTAGCTAAATTAGGAGATGCTCATGATCACAAAGTACAAGGGATTATGCTAGATTCTGGGGATACAAAATAAAAGTTGTCTCTTCCTTCAAGAAGTTATATATTACATTGTAGAGATAAAGTGGGCAAAAGGGAAATCAGATCAAAGTACTTTAGGGAAATCCAAGGAAGGAGAGAGAAATAACAGCTGGGGAGTCAGGAAATCAGGAAAGAATCAGGAGATGGTCCCTCAACTAAGCCTTGATGGGTTATGAAAAATTTGAAGAGCTGGGTTGATGAGAAAGAACATTCAAGACAATTCATAGGGTAGCTTCAATGGATACATTAAGGTTAGGAGATGACATGCCAAACTTGGAGAGGAAGTTAGTCCAGTTTGACTGAGTGTGTGTGAACTGAGACAAAATTTAAAATTAATATTACTGATTTATTAATAAACCTTATGATCTTTTACATCTTGAAAAATCCTTTGGTATGAAATTCACAAGACTTTTGACACAAATACTTTAATTCTGTTTTCTAGCATCTTAATATATTTGTCCAAGTTCATCATTCCCTCAATGGAGACAAGATTCATGGGAAATTTAAAAAAAACTAACAAACCACCACTCCAAATTTTTGGTGGGTCTAGATATTTCACATTCTTTCTGATGAAGATCTTACAGGTTCACTTAGACTTCTTTGGACAAAATTATACCAACAGTTTTGATAGTCTTGAATTAAAAAGTGAGTTTCATTAGACAAAACGACCCTTTCCCAATCTTCAGTGCTCTACCTAACATATCGTCTTGCCCATGGTAAAAGTTTTCATAGCAATGGTTATCAACTGGCTATATTCTGGCAAGAAGCAAACCTGCATCATAGAGGAATCAATATCAATTCCTCAGGCTAATGGGTCCTTCTGCTTCCAGGCCTATGTGTGTTTCCTGAGGATTAATTAAGCTGTTTTACAAACAATTGTTCATTGGCTTTTGGCATTGTTTCTCCTTTTCACAATTTCCCTCATTTTCTTGTGACTGATCCTGTTTCATATATGCATGCTTTTCTTAATACTACTCTTGAATGATCCTTAACACACTTGACTTCCCCCACATCAGCAGCCACTAAAATGTCTCTAAGAGTCATTCAAGTATGCTGTATAACAGCTTTGAGACAGCTAGTGTCTGAGGCCAGATTTGAACTCAGGAAGACAAGTTTTCCTGATTCTAGGCCCACTGTGCCACCTAGCTGCATCTTTTTATAGTCAGGATTTAAAAAAAAATTATTTTACTATCAATTTGGGGGTAAAATCTATTTACAGATAATTGGGAATTAATTTTGTCTCTCAGTAGTCAACTTGCCTGTCCAGAACCTGGATGAATTTATGTGGTGCCAAACATCTTAATATGTTTAGTACTGTGTTGAAAAAAATCTTCTAAAATTGATGCAATTTTGCTACTTTTACCTTAGATAATAATAACCTCTCTATCATCACAAGATTGTTGCATGAAATAAAATGCTGAAAGTACTTTGAAAATTTAAAGACAGGCATAGTATAATTACTATAACTATAAGGTAACCCAAAGTAAATGTAATTAAGAAACTAGTATAATAGAATGATTTATTGCTTGGAGCAGCAATTTTTAATATTCTTATGGGTTTTTCTTTATTTCTTTTTCTTTTCTTTTCTTTTCTTTTTTTGTGGGGCAATGAGGGATAAGTGACTTGCCCAGGGTCACACAGCTAGTAAGTATCAAGTATCTGAGGCTGGATTTGAACTTAGGTTCTCCTGAATCCAGGACTGGTGCTTCATCCACCACATCACGTAGCTGCTCCCTTATTCTTGTGTTTTAAATAAAACATCAATAAAACCTATGCAGTGAAATATTTTTAATTTATTTTGTTCAATGTCTATTACTAATGGCACCAAATGACATGAGATTGATTTAAAACCTTCCATTTTCAGGTCAATCTCATCATGAATCTGACAATCTTGCAAAGAGAAGCATGTTATTGTGATCAATTCTCAATATTTATTAAATTCTTACTCCAGGTGAAATGCTGCATTGGACACTGGACATACAAAGATACAAAGGATATAGTCTTTGCTCTCAAGTAGTTTCTAATCTTCAGGGGAAATCTTGTGACTCCCCTCATTTTTCAAAGAAGAAACCAAAGGTCAGAAATATACAAAGTGACTTTCCTAGGATCACACTAGTAGTAAATGGAACAAATAGAATTTGAACCCAAACCTTCTGAATGTAAATCCAGTGTCATCTCTACAATATCAGAAAGCATTTTGTAATTTACAACAATACTGAATGCAATAGTTCATCTTTTAAGATGATTCACAATGATGTGAATCTTCCCCTTTTGGGGGGGGGATTTAAAAATCACATTTCTGTTTAAATTTAAGAAATAAACTTTTATATCTTTTTTGGTAGATTTTTGTTTTGGAATATAATGTTTAATTTTAAAATGCCTTTAAAATTTTGCTGCAACCATGGTACTTAAAAAATTAGTCACATGAACACCACGTATTGGGATCACTATGAAGCAATCAACTGAAATTGGGGTTAAGTGACTTGTCTAGGTTCACACAGCTAGTAAGTGTTAAGTGTTTGAGGCCGGATTTGAACTCAGGTTTTCCTGACTCCAGGGCCAGTGCTCTATCCACTGTGCCACCTAGCTGCCCCTGTCTCTAGTGTTTTCGATAGGAATGGAGGTGTCTCTTATTATTATGTTAGGGTCGAGCAGGCCTTATTATTCCTATTTTAAACTGAAGTTAAAAGAGATTAAGTGACCACAAGATTAAGTGACACAGCTAAAAAATGGAGTTGGGTTTGGAGGGCATTCTTCTTTGTATATCAGTTAGTATGGAAAGTGTTGATTGGTCTACCAGTGTTGGATTGTCCCTAGTGAAATTTGTAACTAGGAGTTTTTATTCCCCTCCCTGGGCAAGTATTTCAAACCCTACCAGGAATAAACAGTATAGAATATGCCCTTTTTAGGTGTGAGGAAGGGAAACTGGAACCTTCAATGTGAAGTCGCTGTTGGGGGGGTCAGCATACAGGGGTGGGAGGGAAGTGCAGAGAGGAGGAGCTCATCTCAGATGGCTTCCATTTTCATAATTTCATAATTAATTAATTATTAGTCAATATAATTAATTGAAATTAATTTAATTATTCTTCTTAGCCAGGTGCTAAGTAAACTCTGGGTTGTGGTTGTTGTTGTTGTAGTTGTGTACCCCAACTCCCATGACAGGGTTGACTACAGATTCTGTTATCTCTCCCCTCTGTGAATTCAGCCCCTTGGAGACCAATGAGATACTTGCCTAAGAAGTACCTTGCTCTGTTTGGTACATTAGGGAACCTGTAAACATCTGAAGAATTACCCCAACATTCTGAAGACTTGCCCAGTGGACTGTTGTGAGGGAAGATGAAGGGGAGCACACACCTTGGCAAGAATCATCTTTGCGACAACATCTCTGGCATGTACGTCAATGGTGCAAATGGTCATAATCTTCATTCTATCTCCTGGACTTAAATTCCCAATAAGCAGCGTAATCAATACGTTCAGTTGACTGATCTATGGAAGCAAAGACATCAAATGATACCATCCAATAAAACAATCAATTGATGAACTATAACTTAAGGAACTTCCATTCTTTGTTTGTCATTGTGTTAAGACAGAGTGTGTTACAACCAAGTATAAAGCCTGGTAGTCCTTGTTCTCAAGGTATGTCATATACACACAAAGAGATAATGATATAAGTAAGAATATGGTGAGTGCTAAATGAGTTGGATAATCAAAGCCATAACTAGGAATTTTTTTTTCACTTGGGGCCAGGACACTTGAGGAGGTAGTGAAGGAGGGTAGCAGCAGCACTCTCTTGAGTCCAACTCTTAGGGCTATTGCCTTAGGTGTGTAGGAGGTGAGCTGTCTTACCCAATGTGGAGAGAAGGAGGCTGACCCTAGGTGCCATGACAATGGGGCTCTGAGCTGTCATAAGATACCAGCCAATAGAGGACTGTGAGATAAACAGCAGTGATCATGGATAATGAGGAAAGGAAGTAACCCCTCCCCCCCATATTGGTACCCTGGGGCAAAATCCCATCTCACCTGTATTAGTTACAGATATGCAAATGATAAGCACTAAAGAAAATCAGAAAATTGATCACACAATTTAGAGCTGGAAATGATCTTAGAAATCAACAATCCAACCCCTATATTTTACTGAAGCTCAGAGAAAGCTAAATAATTTGCCCAAGACAATGAGATGATAGTACCATCAATTCCTTACAAGTGACCACACCAAGAATTACAAAGGAAAATACTGAGTGGTATACCTGCTTTTTGTTGTAATCTTTAATAGCATTCTCATAACCTTCTTCCAATCTTGCAAATGCCATTCCAACTTCTGTTGTCCACCAGATTTGAGTGCATGTCAAAGCAATCTGAAAGTAAAAAGTCCCCCAAACATGCCCAAATGACTAGAGTCAGAAATAATTCTTGTAAACAATATATTTTTTTAAAAAGCATTATATATCATTACCTTTTTTTGGTATGTTAACAACAAAATATGCCTATAAAGATGCTAACTACCATATAAGGTTATATTTATTTATATGGCACTTTAAGGTTTATAAAGTGCTTTCCTCACAAAGAGCTAGGTAGTATATGATCATCCTTAATTTATGGATTAAGAAATGGAGGCATTGAGAGCTTATGTGACTTTACACCACTGGGACACATAACATAACAGGTTTCAGAATTGGAATCTTGGTCTATCAGAATCCCAGGCAGAGCTCTCTTTCCTTTCTATCATATTCTGTGTCTCAGTAAATCACAATATCAAAAGGGACCTCAGAAAACACTGGTATAGTGGCTAGAGCACTGGACCTCAAGTCAGGAAGACCCAAGTTCAAATCTGATCTCAGTCACTTACTGTGTGAATCCATTAGCAACTGTGTGATCCTGGGCAAGACAATTAACCTCAGTTTTCCTAATCTGTAAAATTGGAATTAATAATGATATCTACTTCCCTTAGTGGTGGTGAATATCCAATCAGATAATACACATAAAACACTTTCCAAAACTTAAAGCTTTATAAAAATCTTAGCTGTTGCTAATACAACTCTGACCCTTCTACAATATCCCTGGCCATTGGTCAGCTAGCCTGTAATTGAAGAGCTCCAGGGAAGGAGAAACCTACCCTCTCCTAAGGCAGCCCATGCCATTTTTGGATGGCTCTAAGTGTTAGGAAGTTTTTCCTGACATTAAGACAAAAATCTGCCTCTTTACAACTCCCACACATTGTTCCTAGTTCTATCACTCAAAAGATCAAAAAATAGTATGGAAGGTTATGATTCAAACCAATGAAAGTGTGATTGAAATTTACAAAGTCAGTCATTGTATACCATACCTGGGCAGGATAATCAAAAATCCATTGCTCCCGTGGCTTTTCCTCATATGTCACCACAGCCTCTGGGATTTCATGGCGGAGTGTTGCACGCATTCGGTCAAGCACTCTATTTAGCCAGACTTCAACCTGGTGATAGAAACCAATCTCACTAAATTAGGGGTATGAGTACAATTCTGTCCTTTCCTTTATTCGACTTGTTATCAAGAATTACTATTTATGTAGTTGCTGAAGTAAATGGTGTTTTAGAGAGACAAGGAATAGAGAAAGAAGGCAAAACCTGTTAATTCTGGAAATTCTGTCTGATGCTACATTACTCCAACTTACTTCATGATGGTAGTTGCCATGACCTAGACACATATCTTGGGTGTAGGGAACTAGAGGATTTTTAAAGTAACCAGAATAAACTACTTTAAAAATGAATATTCAGAAACAAAACATTTGATAAAAATGTAGCTTGGAAACATCACAACAATGGTACAAAGACTTCTTTAACCAATTTAAAGTGTAGAACTTCTCTGCATTACTTCTCCAATTGGCAAATCCTCTTGATAAAGGGGTCCCAGAATGACAACTGGTCTCAGGATTCAAGTGTGGTATCAGTCTTCTAAAACTATAGCTCCCAAGCCTCCACTGTGGGCTTAGTTACAATGTCTCAGTTATCCCATGACTGCTCCTGTAGGTCACTTCTCCAATTGGTGAGCTCTTCCCAGAACCATTTGGGGAAGGACTCTAGACCAGCTATCTCTCATTCAATGACTTAGTCATTGCTCCCTCATGGGTAACTACTTTCCACCCATTCCCTGATTTTCAGCTCCCCTTTTATGTATTGCTTTTTCCCTATTATACATCCTGTATAGGAGACCAGAAAACAAAATACAAACCAAAAGAAAACCAAAACTAGAAAAAGGATTTCAAACAAAATTAGGATATAAAATTTCATTGAGGAAGGAGCAGAAGTATACTTCAAAAGCAAAAAACAAAACTCTGCATGAATTCTGCAACAATTCTTCCCAATGGTAGCAAAAATGTTGAGCTGAATTCAACTCTAAATTCAAAGCATCATCAGAAAAATAAAATAACAAGAGAAAATGTTTCAAATATAAAATGAAATTGCTTAGCTTCTCTTCAATAAGCTAAAAAAATTCCTGCTTAAAAGGTCCTTGAGGACAAAGACTTTTTCTTTTTGGCTTGTATATTCCTAAAAGTTAGCACACTGACTGACCCATGTGTTTCCCATAAACAGTGATGCCAATAGATATGATTAGCTGTCAGTAAAGGTGTTTACTCAGATGGCATAGTAAGAATAGTAATTATAAAACATGAATACCATAATTCTTGGCCACACTCTTCCACAAATAAACACACCACCCATGAGAACTGAGGATCCATATGTAGGATTGTTGTTTGTCCTTCATTCTTTTTTTTTTTAATTTTATTTATTTTTTTTTTTTTAGTGAGGCAATTGGGGTTAAGTGACTTGCCCAGGGTCACACAGCTAGTAAGTGTTAAGTGTCTGAGGCCGGATTTGAACCCAGGTACTCCTGACTCCAGGGCAGGTGCTCTATCCACTGCACCACCTAGCTGCCCCTGTCCTTCATTCTTAAAGAGGACCATAACAACAGGGTGACGTCATCACTTTGCACTGAATTGGATTTAGGTGAGGGAAGGCTGTGAAAGATCACCAACCTCACTCTTTCCTCCAGAGCCATCTGGGTCCAGTGGCAAGATCTAGATCAGGATGACTGGAGATGCCCCGGATGTTTCAGGCAATTGGAGTTAAGTGACTTGCCCAGGATCACATTTCACTGAGGTGAAATTTGAACTCAGGCCCTCCTGACTTCAGGGCCAGTGCTCTATCCACTGTGCCACCTATTTGCCCTCCATATGTAGGATACCCATGTGGCAAAGGCATCTCAAAGCTTCTGATACTGAAGGGCCAGGAAGTCCTTTCTCTCTTCACAGAGTCATCACATGGGATTCCCAGAATCTGCTCTTCTCCAAAATTTGACTCTGAGTCATCCAGGGTCACACTCCTTGAAGCTACTTCCTCAGTCAAATGATTTGTCTCTCTGTATCCTAGAGAGTATGGGTTTCCATGTCTGGAATATGAGTTCCCCTACTGGATGAAGCATCTCCCAATGGTCAAATGAATGCCCCCCTTCGAAGCTACATGGACAAAACTGGGAAGAGGAAGAAGACAAAGAAATCCCCTCATTCCTTCCAGAGGGTCTCTACAGCTGCTCAGATCTTTGACTACTTTCAATTCTTCTGGGCTCCCTTCTCAAAAAGGTGTAAACACCTCTGATGAAGAGATCTGAGTGTAGATGCAACTCTGTAGGCAGTTTAATGCCTCATTAATACATTATAATTAAAGGGACACCAGAGATATCAAGGGCATTAACTGAGGTGTTGGGGGTGGGAATCTTCCTTACACCTTAAGACCCTCCTCAGCAGACATTTCTCTAACCATCTGTAGGCTCCCCTTTAATATATTAGAATCATCTGGTCAAATCTGTAATACCATCAAAGTTTGGTACCTGAGAAGAAAAATATTGTCTAAAAGCAGGCAGTGAGCTAGCTAGTTGTTACTACTCTTTGGAGTGATATAGTGACCTAGAGTCAGCTGTTGTCCCTGATGTAACTCTAATGAAATATCTTCAAGTGACAGTCTCCCCAAAAGGAATGGGGAGAAATGTAGCCAAACAGTCTTCATGGTCTTCATGGTGTATAGGCAGGGGGCTTCAATATAGTTTACAAGTCTCATTCCTTATTTATAACAATTAGATTTTCCAACCTATATTTCTTCATCTTTGCCTTTTCCTACATTTGCACTGAAGCCACCAAGTACTGAATTATTTGTTGATTTAATGTGTAATTAACTGAGTTCTTTATAGAATATCTTTGCCTCTTCATCCTTTATAACAGATTCATTGGTCTGTACAATAAGCTATAGTTGTTTTCATGTGGGCTTTTTACAAATACTTATTTGTAATATAAGTATTGCAATATGATATGACCAAATGCCCCATAAAACTTTGTTTGGGTATATAATAAAATCAACTACATGATTCTTGTATTTGCCCCTCCAAGTAGAACCAATCATCTTCTCCTTTCCTCCTCTTTCTTTCCTTTCTTTCTTTCTTTCTTTCTTTCTTTCTTTCTTTCTTTCTTTCTTTCTTTCTTTCTTTCTTTCTTTCTTTCTTTCTTTCTTTCTTTCTTTCTTTCTTTCTTTCTTTCTTTCTTCCTTCCTTCCTTCCTTCCTTCCTTCCTTCCTTCCTTCCTTCCAGCAGCCACTCATAGACATGGTACCAATCTCATCATTGCTGTTTCTGACCTATACTAGGTTACCCTTCCTTAGACAACTTGGTCCTGATGGAACACCATATTGGTGCCAGATTTAGTGTAGGCATCCAAATCAGCTTTAGTTTTACTGCAGAACTCTTGAACTCAAGTGATCCACCAGCCTCAGGATCCCCAGTAGTAGGGAGTATGGACTTGTCCTTCCATTTAATTTCAACAGCACTAAGACTTTTGGGACATCCTGTACAGAAGACTAGAAGATAAATACAAACCAAAAGAAAACCAGAACTAGAAAAAGGATTTCAAACAAAATTATATCACAAAATTTCTTTGAGAAAGGAAAAGTATATTTGCCAAGGGGGTGGTTTCAGGAAAATGGGGCAGGACCTATATGAACTGATGCAAAGTGAAGTGAGAAGAACCAGGAGATCATTTTGCACAGTAAAAGCAAAGTTGTAATGATGATCAACTGTGAAAGACTTGGCTACTTGAATCAGTACAATGATCCAAGATATTCCAAAAGACTCATGATGAAAAAATGCTTGCCACCTCACAGAGACAACTGATGGAATCTGAGTGAAAATTGAAGTATAATTTTCTCACTTTATTTTTCTTGCTTTTTAAAAAATATGGCTAATATAAAAATATGTTCTATATGACTTCACATGTATTTCATATGTAATTGATATCATATTTCTTGCCTTCTCAATGGGTTGGGGAGGGGGTAAAAAGGAGGGAGATAATTTGGGATTCAAAACTTAAAAAGAAAAAAAAAGTTTAAAATAAATAAACAAGGGGGCAGCTAGGTGGCACAGTGGATAAAGCACCGGCCCTGGAGTCAGGAGTACCTGAGTTCAAATCCGGCCTCAGACACTTGACACTTACTAGCTGTGTGACCCTGGGCAAGTCACTTAACCCCCATTGCCCTGCAAAAAAAATAAAAAATAAAATAAACAATAAATTGGAATGTTTTTAAAAAGACAGTCAATAGTGGTTTCTATCCTGACCTACATATATTAATCTCTAACTTGCATACCTTCTAGGCATTCCAAAGAGCAGGCTGCCTAATGACAGAATGCTAGGCATACTTACTATGTGAACTTACCTGTCCCGACAAGTCACATTCCTTATCAAATTCCACATATTCCTCTTCCTTGCTAAACATCCCCAAGCCTATTTTAATAGGCTGCTCTTCCTCATCTAGTTGGAATTTCAGCTTACATAAACTATCAAAGAGTTTGGACAAATGGCGACCAACCTAAGCAAAGGAAAACAAATTGCATAGTCTATGTTTTAAAGTTTTAGCAATGCTTTTGGCTGTTTATACAGGTCATTTCTCATTATATCCCATCCACAGAACCTTCCATACCTATGACCCTCCTATCTCTTCTGAGAGGAAAGTGGACTTTATCATCTGTTTTCAGGGACCAAGAAAAATCATTGCATTTTCATTTCATTAACATTATTTAATGTTTAATTTATCATTTACATTATTGTAATCTTTGCATATATCATTCTCTTGGAGCCTGAGTTCATGTATTTATGTACATCTTATTTAGATGCAGAGAGGGAGCGTGGTAGAGAGAGTGCCAGACCTGGAATCAGGAAAACTTGAGTTCAAATCTGGCCTCAGATACTTATTAGCTATGTGACCCTGGGAAAATCATTTAACCTCTGTTTGCTTCAGTTTACTCAACTATAAAATGGGGATAATAATAGCATCTACCTCCCATGGTTGTTGTGAGGATAAAATAAGATATATTATTGGTAGAACACCTTGTAAACCTTAAATGAATTGTTGTTGTTGTTAATTATCATCATAATCATCATTTCTTAGTATCATAGTAACTATAGGATCACAGATAGGTGGAAAAGACCTCAGAGGCCATTTCGTCCAACCCCCTTCATTTTTCAGATAAGGAAATGGATACCCAGAAAGGTCGAATGACTAACTCAAGGTCACACAGATAGTAAACGTGAGGCAGGATTTGAACTCAGATTCCCTGACTCCTGAATCACTGCTATTTCCATTGCTACTTTATGTTGTGATCATATTCTATTACCTCAATATATTACAATATGTTCAAGTCACTCCCCCATCAATGGGCACTCATTTGCTCCTAGTGAGATTGTTTTGTTTTTTGCTACTACAGAAAGCTCTACTACAAATATATTAGTATATATTGGACTTTTATTTCTGCCTTTGACCTCCTTGGTCAAAGAAGCATAATATTGTCACATTTTATAATACTGGGAATAAGGAAGATACAGGATTTCAGGCTGTACAGCTAGGGAGGGCCCAGAATTCAAATCCAAGGTGGGACTTTGGACTTGGGACTGTGCCAATTAAGGATCTGAGCTAAAATGTGAGCCTAATTATCTTTTTCTTCCCCAGAGTATGAGGTGTTACAGGGAGAGATAATGTCCCTAGGTATTGGGGTGAAATGTTTTTTATGATTATTCTTTTTTTTTTTTTTTAGTGAGGCAATTGGGGTTAAGTGACTTGCCCAGGGTCACACAGCTAGGAAGTGTTAAGTGTTTGGGGCCAGATTTGAACTCAGGTACTCCTGACTTCAGGGCAGGTGCTCTATCCACTGCGCCACCTAGCTGCCCCGTGATTATTCTTGCTATACCTTTGAAGCAAACATTCCTTCTAAAAGCAAATCTATTAAGTGGTCAAATTGAACTGGTGGGTACAAGGGACCCCCTAGAATTGGAAAAATACCATTGATGGGGTCAGGGGCCAATGACAGAGAGCCCAGGCAGCCCCAAACCCTCTTAAGGGTACTGAATGACCCTGGAGGAAAAGGAAATGTAACCTGCTTGGCCTTCAGAGCAGTGGGGGCCCAAAGAGTAATATGATTATATTACCTACCTCTACAGGGTCGTTTCCATTGGATAAAATGTCTAACAGGTCAGCAGAAGAGACAAAGTAGAACCTAGGGAAAGCCAGTCTTTTTGTCTCTAAGTATTCTGCCAAAGCCTTTTCACAAAGTGCCAAACTAGAGGCAAAGAAGAAAAGAAGGCAACTTAATTATGCTATAATATATATTTTTCTATTCTTTTCCAGAAACCACACTGGACTGACAATGGCAGAGGTTGTATAACTGTATTCATGAAGCCAGATAAACTAAGGGAGCCTGGACTAGGTTCCATTAGTTCATTTCCCTTGGCACATGTAGCCCCATGGAATCAGATTTGGAGCAATGGAAAGCGTATTGTTCAATATCGATATTAAAAATTTAGTCTGATGAAATAAATTTTAAAAAAATTTATCCCCATGCATTAACTGCCTACTATGTGCTACCTACTCTCTTGGGCACTGGGGATGCTCATCAAAATCAAATCAAGTCTATCCAGCCATTGGAGAGCAATTTGGAATTATGCCCAAAGGGCAATAAAGCTGTGCATACCCTTTGACCCAGCAATACCACTTTTGGGTCTTTTGCCCAAAGAAATCATGGAAAGGGGAAAGGGGACCCACATGTACAAAAATATTTATAGCTGCTCTTTATGTGGTGGCAAGGAATTGGAAGTTGAGGGGGTGCCCATCAATTGGGCAATGGCTGGACAAGTTGTGGTATATGAATACAATGGAATACTATTGTGCTGTAAGAAACGATGAGCAGGAGGAATTCAGAGAAACCTGGAGGGTCTTGTGTGGGCTGATGATGAGTGAGATGAGCAGAACCAGAAGAACATTGTACATAGTATCATCAACATTGAGTGTTGATCTACTGTGATGGACTATATTCTTCTCACCAATGCAATGGTACAGAAGAGTTCCAGGGAACTCATGATAGAAGAGGATCTCCAAATCCAGGAAAAAAAAAAGAACTGTAGAGTATAGATGCTGAATGAACCATACTATTTCTTTTGTTTTTGGTGCTGATGTTTTTCTATTTTGAGGTTTTTCCTCATTGCTCTGATTTTTCTCTTATAACATGACTAATGCAGAAATATGTTTAATGTTATTATGTGTGTATGTATATACATACACACATTATATATATACATATACATACACATATATATATATATATAAATGACCTATATCAGATTACCTGCTGTCTAGGGGAGGGGGGAGGGAGGGGAGGGAGGGAGAAAAATCTAAAATTGGAAAGCTTGTATAAACAAAAGTTGAGAACTATCTTTACATGTAATGGGAAAAAAATAAAATACTTTATTAATTTTTTAAAAATCAAGTCAAGTCAAGAATCTTTTCCAAGAGGACCAATGACACTGTGGGGTGATGTCTTGACTCGCATATGAATTAGACTGAAGTAAGACAGAGTTGCACAAAATCAGCAACCTTCAGAATCAAGTGGCAAGACAAAAGTTAGAACAATTAATCATAGCTCGGGATGCAGTAGATGAACTTCGATGTCTTCAATGTCTGTTAAGCACCTAATGTGTGCCAGGTACCATACTAAGCACTAAGAGTACAAAGAAAGGGGAAAAAACCAAATCTCTGTTATCAGAGAGCTCAGAGTGTAATCAGGGTTGAGGTGGGGACAACATGCAAACATCTATGTACATCAAGGTATATATACAGGATAATTGGAGCTAATCAATGGAAGGAAGGTGCTAGCACTAAGGGGAATGTGGAAACAAAAATTAAATAATCCATGCCTTCAAGGAGCAGGGGAAATGCAAGAATGGCAATTAATTGCAAATCAACTGGAACTAAAGGAAATTTATTAACAATTTTATTAACTTTATTAACAATTTTGCCGAATGATTGTTAGAGAATTTGGCCATTATACAACTGGCTAATTATAAGCTAAGGGTTTTTTTTCGGTCTTTTGATATTTGTTGAATGCTTCCCTTAACAAGGGTCCCAATGCTCACCTTTTTTGTAGAGCCTCAAGTTTGTTAAAAAGGCCTGGTTTATTAGTTGCTTCAACAACATTGGGTGTTTTGATAGCATCCTCCATTAACTCCTGTGGAGAAAAGACATTCCATTGGTGAATTAAGGGACATGGTTTCTCCCAGAGGCAAGACAAGAAGCAGATTAACCCTTTACAAACTCAAAATGCTTGTGTCCAGGAGGAGGAAGTCATTCCACCACTGGATGAAGATGTGGTGCCCATTCCGGAGCTGTCTGCTGCTAGGGAGAAGGCAAAGATTCCTGACTTAGGTCTTGATCTAGGGGACACTGAACCTTTAGAGTTGGGGTAGGGAAGTTAGGCAGTTCATTAGGATGCAGCACACAGTGCGTGAATGCAAAGAGGAATACTTATAAATATTTTTGTCCAGACTTGTGATCTCATTCCTTTCCAGCAAGGAAACTCCCTTTACTGCTATATAAAGTAGGGTTGCATTTTTGTTGTTCTGTCCTGTCCAACTCTTTATGGGAAATTAGGGTGTTTTTTCCCCTTATATCAAACCTGATTTTAGCTCTTTGTAACTTCCATATTTGTTCTGACTACTCATCCTAGCTCCAATTCCAGCACTCTCCCCTCCCCCATATTGGCTATTTTTTTTTTTAACATGTTCAAGCAGGAGCATTTTTGTTCACCTTAAAATCTCGATCAATGGCATCAAAACGTTGCGAATCCTCAGGGAGCTGAGATCGAATATCTTCAGACCCAATGAAGATACTCTCCAAATGACTCCAAGTTCTCTGCACTTCAAACCAAATGGAAATGACAGAATCGGCCGTTGATAGTTTTTTTTGCCAACTCGTCACCTCTTTCAAAAAATGGGCAAGGTACTTGGACGTCAGCAAGGCTTGAAGTTGGACTTGGTTATCTTCTAGAGTTTCGATCAGAGTTTCATCTGATTTCAGCATCATGGTTCCAGTTCTGTGGTGGGGTTCGTGTTCAAACTCCATAGTCGACCAGGTACTATCCAGTGCTTTCAAAACCTAATATAAATAAATACATCAGTTTGCCTACTTCCTTTGAATATGAAGCTTTGCAATGACCCCAAGCATCTCTGGAATCATTCTGCTATTCTCTAAGAAAAATAATTATGTGTAAAAATCTAAATTGAGTAATTATTCCAGTTATAAAGGGCTTCTTTACTTGATTAAAAGACTTCCTTACCTTAGGCTTTCTTTAATTAAGAATTTTCCCAATGACTTTAAATATATATTAACATATCACTGACTACTTGACAAAATAGCTTCAAGTAGAAGTATTGGGAACCACTGCAATTTGAAGAGCAGGAATGAAAAAGAAGTATCTTTGAAGTCATAATTCAAGTCAATAGGAAAATAAGATTCAATCTATTAAAAAATTCAATTTGCATACTTTCTAAGAATATATCTCTTGCAAGTGAGCTAGTCCTTGTAGCTTGAAAATAAATTCTGCCTCTCTACAGGGATGGGAAGTTCATGCATGTTGCACACTGCACACATTAGCAGACTTTTTTCAAAATATTCATCAGTTATGCTGAATCTTTCCCTTTCTTTGTCTTTAAAATACTATTATTATAGGAGATGACTTTCTGGGAAGGGAATTGAAAGGGATGCTGGGGAATTACAGTGATGCAAAAAATTAAAGATATTAACAAAAAGTAATAAAAAATAAATTCTGCTAGTCATAATTGCTGGTGAGGTTTTCTAAGTGTTTTTCTAATTGGATGGGTAAAATGAGACACTGTTCAACTTCAGCTTATTGAAAAGATATGTGAATACTGAGCAACAGATGAAGTGACAATTGAATTCCAGTACAACTCTTGGGATAATCTGATTTTAGGGAGAGAGTTTAGTCCTAACTTAGTTGTTAAATCATACCTTTTCCATCCCAGACTCCTTCACAGCCTTGTCTACAATACCACGAACCTCATCTTCATATCTGTGTAGATTCAGCTGTAGTAAATCTGCCAAAGTTGTTTGGTCAGACATTTCAAATTTCACCTAGGACCAAAGTTTGTTTCCAAGGTCATTAATGTTTATCGTTTCCAAGGACACAATGTTTATCATTCTATCACATCTACAATCTAAAGAAATTCCTAGCATTTGAATACTTCAAAGAAATAGGCCAATCAACTGTGAAAAATTAGTTCATTAATTTGTCAACACTTTGAGAGTAGGAACCATGACTTCTATTGATTTGTATACTCAACACCTCTTATAGTGCCTTGAAAATAGTAGATGGTTAAAAAATGGGTAGAACAGTGGACCTGGAGTCAAAAAGACCTAAGTTCAAATCTAGCCTCAGACACTTAGAAGCTGTGTGATCCTGGGCAAGTCACTTGATCTCTGTCTGCCTCAGGTTTCTTATCTGTAAAATGAGCTGGGGGCAGCTAGGTGGCACAGTGGATAGAGCACCGGCCCTGGAGTCAGGAGTACCTGAGTTCAAATCCGACCTCAGACACTTAACACTTACTAGCTGTGTAACCCTAGGCAAGTCACTTAACCCCAATTGACTCACTAAAAAGAAACAAAGAAAGAAAGAAAATGAACTGGAGAAGGAAATGGCAAACCACTCCAGTATCTTAGCCAAGAAAATTCCCAAAGACTTGTAAACTCCAGTGGCTTCAGGATCAAATGAAAAAGGCTCTGTTTAACATCCAAAGCCCTTTATAACCTAGCCCCCTCCTACCTTTCCAATTTTATCATACCTCACTTGCTGCCACATATCTCTGATCTAGTGACATCTAGCCTAGCTGTTCCTCAAACAGCTCCAGGTATTTCCACTGACTGTTCACCATACTTAGCATGTTCTCCCATCTCTGCTCTACCCAGTGACCTCTCTCACTTCCTTTAAGTCCCAATTAACACCCCATCTTTTACTGGAAGGCTTTCCTGACTCCTCTGAAACCTAGTACCTTCCCTCTGTTAGATATTTCCTGTTTATCCTGAATATAACTTATTTTGAATATATTTGTTTGCATGTTGTCTCCCCCATTCGATTGTAAGCTCCTTGAGGGCAGGGACTATCTTTTGCTTTTTTTCTATATCTCCAGTGCTTAGCAGTATCTGACATATAGTAGGTGCTTAATAAATGTTTATTAATTGACATATCTGACACCGGAGTTATGAAACCCATTCTTGTCTCTGATAGCGAATAAGTGTTATTAGGGAAGAAGTTTTACCCTTATTAATGTTTTCATAGACATTACGTTAATGGGCACAAATGGCTTAACAATAGGAAATGTAGCTAAAAGGATGGCGATCACTGACTCTTCTCAGTCTAAGTTTCAGGATGTACCTGTGTCGCCTGCATGAGCTGCTGCCAGTGGCGGTCCCTGATGGCTGGATTCTGTAGTTCACTCACAGCTCGGAGGGATGTGATCATGTTCTTCACAGTGTTATCCAGCCCCACAAAGGCATCCCAGGCTTTCATTTCTTTGTCCAAACTCCTTACATCTTTAGCAAACTTCTTACAGTCAAAATCCATCTGTTCAACATTAATATCTTTCCATTTGGTAGTCTTCCAATCATCAATGCTGGCATTCACCTAAAATGAGAATACCCATTTGACATAGCACCTTGTCAAGGGAAAATTCACGAAGAGACAAATGTGCATAACTACACAGAAGAAATAAAAGTTAGGTTCTTTTCATCAGGGAATGGAGAGGCCTGGAATTCCCTTTTAAAATTCTGTGTTGGGGAGCTTACAGCATTATATGGAAACGTGTGATTAATGGCTTATTATATCTGTCCCCAGTTAGAGAGGGATTCTCTAACAATGGGCCAGAGATTGGAAGCCCCAGCTAGGTACCCAGAAAGAACTTCCCTGGTCACTGTTCTTCCACAAGGTTAAAACCACCAGAGTTATGCCACTCCTCACTTGAACTGCAAAGAAAAGGATACAAGGAACTACATGGGTCTGGGTAGACCACACTTCTATAGAGGAAAAGAACAAAAATCAGTATAAAGGAAACAACTTACATCAGGGGTTCTTAACCTTTTTCACATCATGGTCCCCTCTGGTAGAAAGTGAAGTCATTCTAACAATAATGCTTTGACATATTTGAAGGGAATGCTAAATTTCACTTGGCAAAAATGAAGATGCAGTTTTTCTTATCATCCAAGTTCATGAAACCCTTGAAATCTATTCCTAGATACCATGTCTAGAAACCCTAGCTTAACTCATAAAGATCAAACCAATGGGAAACCAATGTGTTAATGAACAAAAAGTGGAAAGGGTGGGGAAGGGAGCTGGAAAGAGACGGTTCTAGTTTCACCCATTCTTTCACATTCCCTGCAGTCTAAGTGCTTTGACCAGAATTTCCCATACCACAGAACCCCAACAAGGCTGCCATCATAGGCACCAGTCTTTATACATCTTTCCATGGCCTGGGAAGAGAAAGGCTTCTCATATGTTGACCTCAGCCTGCCACTGTTAAAACTGCATCGAGGGGCAACTAGGTGGCACAGTGGATAGAGCACTGACCCTGGAGTCAGGAGTACCTGAGTTCAAATCCGGCCTCAGACACTTAACACTTACTAGCTGTGTGACCCTGGGCAAGTCACTTAACCCCAATTGCCTCACTAAAAACAAAACAAAACAAAACAAAACAAAACAAAAATAAAACAAAAAAACTGCGTCAAGCTTCATCAGACATCCCACTAGGCAAGGAAGATGCCTGCTCTTCCTCCAGTCCTTTTCCCTCTCACCCTTGCTCACTCTCTCCCAGTCCCCAAACCAGGTGATATTGCCTTATTTTGAGAGACAACCTAATACTCAAAGCCCAGGCCACTCATCCCACATGTGAGGGAGGCTGAATCTTTCTCTCCTTTTCAAGAGGATGGTTTTATTTATTTATATATATATATATCACTTTAAAATGACATTTGCTTATCCCTGTGGTGGCTTCTGCCCTTATATATATTTCAATTCATTTCAAATCAATTTAATTTAACAAACACATTAAATATTTACTTTATATGTGCTAGATACTGGGGATAAAATGATTTTTTTTAAAGAAAGAAAAGAAGTTCCTCATCTCAAAGAGCTTGCTTACCTTCTGAGCAGGGGATGGAGTGAGATACTGTGTGCATTCAGACCTGTATAATGCACAGTGAGGACCAAGGAACTGATGCAGGTCAGTTAGACTAGGCCCTTTTCAGTGGGAAGAAGGGTAATGTGAAGATGGTAACAGCTAGAGTAGCTAATCAATGTCTGTGAGTGAAGTCCCAGTGACTGTAAAGGAATTCTACCATTCCTGTGTTTAGCCTTATCTGCTTTGCATAGATTACTGCATCTGCAGGTGGCATTCCTATCAGGTGTGGGCCACCCAGTGGTCAGCACATTATTGTCTGGATAAAACTAATCTTCTGGGAGCAATAATAAGTGCAGCCTCTTTTCCCTGCACCAGATAAAAACAGGGTTCCAAGCAGATAGAAGTGAGATATACCAAAGAAGATGTGTTTCCTTATATTTCTTCTGTATGAGTGACTGTCCACATGCCTTACATATTTCTCAATGAACCTTTACATTCATAGTATTTTTCTTCTAGTCTTTGAAATCTCAAACTTAACCCAGGAGATAAAGTACTCTAAGGAAATCTGGGAAATGAGAGAATAGCATCCTTATGATTTGCTAAGGACTTGAAGGAGGAGAATTCTGAATGACAAAGTTGAGGAAGGAGTATGCTCTAAGCATGGAGAATGGCCTTTATGGATGTAAAGAATCTGGAGATGACATAGAAAGATGAAACATGTCATGGTCTAGTTTGGCTAAAAAATGTAATACAGAAAAAGAAATAAAGTGACATTAGACAGGAAATGTCTTTCAGAGCCAAATTGTAAATAGCCTAAAAAGTCAGAATGGGTTTTTATTTTATTCTAGAGACACCAGCTAACTACTGAAGATTTTTGCATACAGGAGTGACATCATCAGATCTATAAAACTGGAAGATTATTTTGACAGTTGTGGGAAGAGTGGAATGGAAAAGGGGAGAGAGACCGGGGGCCTACGGAACAGTTCAGGTAAGTGTTTATAGGGACTTAATCTAGAGTAGTGACTACATGAGGAAAGAAAAGAGGATATGTGAGAGACACTGGAGAAGGAGAATTCTTAGAACTTGGCAATGAAATGGACATGAGGAATGAGTTAAAATGAAGAAGCAAAGATTATTTTGAAGTGTTTAGCCTGAGTGTCTGGGGGGATGGTAATACCACCTATAGAAATAGGGAAGGAAGAAGACAGGGGAGATGATATGTTCAATTTTAGACTTGTTGAGTTTAGGCTGCCAACAAGTCATTCAGGAGACAGTTGGGGATGTGGAGCTAATATACAGTGAAGAAAGTAGGGCTAGATTTGGGGGTCATCTACATAGAGGAAATAATTGGATCCATGGAGATAGATAAGAACAACAAGGATACAGTAATGAGAGAGAGAGAGAGAGAGGTTTCAGAACACGGTCATGGGAAACACGTATGCTTAGGGGCAGGAGGAGGTGAGGAACCAGCAAAACAGAATGAGAAAGAGTAGTTTAACAGGTAAGACAGGTAAGTGGACTCAAGGGTGGTGAGAATATTCCGGAGTATTCTTTTTTTTTTTTTTTTTTGGCAGGGCAATGAGTGTTAAGTGACTTGCCCAGGGTCACACACCTATTAAGTGTCAAGTGTCTGAGGCCGAATTTGAACTCAGGTCCTCCTGAGTCCAGGGCCAGTGCCTTATCCACTACGCCACCCAGCTGCCCTCTATTCTAGAGTATTCTCAAAGGTTTCAGAAAGGTCAAAGAAAGGAGGGGACTATGAAGAAAAGCCATTAGATTTAGCAGTTAAGAGACCAGTGAAGAGCAGTGAAAGAGAAGTTTTAGCAGAGTTGTGGTGTCAAAAGTTTTACAGTCCAGTGAAGGTTTCTTAAGGATGGAAAAATCTAATTATTTTGCAGGCAGCAAGAAAAGAACTGTTAGGGAGAGAACAAATAGTAATGAAAGAGAAAGGGAATTACTGTTTGGCAAGCTCCTGAAGCAGATAGGAGGGGATGAATGGGGTAAGAATGGAGGAATTAGCCAAGGCAAGGGTAAAGGTCAAATCCACTTCTTTCTCTATGAGGAGCAAATGAGGAAAGGATGGGTATTGATGTAGAGTGACTTTAAAGGATAGAGGAGGAGGAAAGAGAGAACTAATTCTAGATGGCCTCAATCTTTTCAGTAAAATAGGTTATCTGCTTAGAGAAAGAGTGGTGGGAGTAGATTTGGGGGTTTGGTAAGAGTGGAGGAGGTTTGGAACAGTCATTGTGGGGGTTGTGATAGGAAGTCAATCAAAAGTTAATAAAATGACTGCTGAGCAGGCCCATTTGAAGCTAAATAATATGAATCTGTAATGGACACACTGTCATAATCAAATGACTTGCTTCAGAGATGTTCAGCAATTTGGGAGTAGGGAAGCAGATGACAACACAAGGTTGACTATTAGTTGTATATGAAAAGCAAAAGGAGAAAGATCAAAAGTTTCAGGGGTTGGGGCAGCTAGGTGGCGAAGTGGATAGAGCACCGGCCCTGGAGTCAGGAGTACCTGAGTTCAAATCCGGCCTCAGACACTTAACACTTACTAGCTGTTTGACCTTGGGCAAGTCACTTAACCCCAATTGCCTCAACTCCCCAAAAGAAATAAATAAAAGTTTCAGGGGTGGAAGAGAAGACCACGTTGAACAACTTCACCATGGGGCAAAGCTATTGAAGTGAGAAAAACAAAACCAGAACAGGGATGAAAGACTGGGATAGGGACGAAAGGCAGGGATAGAAGGAGTGACAGCTGCAGTGAGGGTAAAGATTGAGTTTAAAAGTGAAATGAAGGCAGACATGGAAGGATAGAGCTTGTCATCATTTTAGAGTTCAAGATCTTGTAGGCAGATCACTTATTGGTGATTTTCATTTCCTCCCCGCCATACTCCCACACACAGCTTCATAATTCATATTACGCTTTTGCAACCATAGACGTAAAGGGGAATATTCTTTTTTTATCATTTGTATACACACCCCCACCAGCTGAATGAAATTAAGTCTAAAGGGCATAACGAGCAAGATGCAGATTAGTCACTTTTCTAAATCTCTCCAAAGACCCTCCAACACCCATAAATGTTATTATGCATCAGATGTAGAGTAATTATAACTAATTCCACAGAAGACTGAATCCCTAACAAGGTAAAATCCTATCACTAGAGAATTCTAATACTTGAGTGTTTACTTAGTATCCTTCCCATACCAGCCTCTATATGTCCCCAACGGGAGTGCAAGACCATTCACATGTAGGGTCTTATCCAGGATAGGACTCTAAAGCTGCAGTGATTCTGCCTGAACTTCAAACCATCCATAAAGAGACTCTGTTTTACCATGAAAGAAATGAGGAGAGCAAAGGAAGTGATACGGAAGGATACACCATGGAGGGCTGTATCAGGCCAGATAGGAAAGAGAACTGAAACCCATCTGGGGCTAGTCCTCTTCCCTGAGAGGAACTCAGAATGGCCAACTCTAGACACCACCACATGAGGAGGCTGAGGTAATCTTGCAGCCCAGCCTTTGCAGTCTGCTCATCAGAAAAAGGAAGGTCAGAAAATGAGTGACAGGAAAATAAAACAAGGCTGACACTCCAAAAATAGCAAACAAAAAGCCTCAATAAAGATCCAGCAAATAACACCCAGACAAACCAACAAGAAAGATCCTAAAAACAAAAAGAAATAACAAATAAGAAAATAAAAAGCTCTTGGAGCAGATGAAAATATGAAGTAAAGAGAACTAAATAGTGCCTGATAAAAAGCAAATCCTGTAGACTCTACAGGGGTCATGAACAATAAGAAATTTTTTTAATGGTTCAAAAAATAAATGAAACCCATAAAAGAACAAATAAGGAATAGGTCAGAAATTGGAACTTAATACAAATTTTTTTTTTTTGCTGGGCAATGGGGGTTAAGTGACTTGCCCAGGGTCACACAGCTAGTAAGTCAAGTGTCTGAGGCCAGATTTGAACTCAGGTCCTCCTGAATCCAAGGCCGGTGCTTTATCCACTGTACCACCTAGCCGCCCCAATACAAAATTTAAAAACAATTATCACATTAGGGGGAAAAATGTATTCTTGCTGAAGAATCTCTCCAAAGAATGAAAAGGATAAAAGTGAAATTGAGGTATTTGGAACATAAAAACAATAAAGCAGAAGAAAATTTGGCAGAATTGAAAGGCAACAACATTTAAAGAACACAAGGTAACAAGAATAACAGGTATGGGGCAGTGAGGTCATGAAATAGGTAGAGCAGCAGCCATCCAGCCTCAGACACTTAATGGCTATGTGCCCCAGGGCAAGTCACAACCCTGATTGACTCAGAGAGAGAGAGAGAGAGAGAGAGAGAGAGAGAGAGAGAGAGAGAATATTATAGGTCTCTTGGAAGAATTTTACAAATCCAAAAACTTAAGTTATATTAATCTAGCAGTGCCATGAAGCATACACAGACTTGTACTTTCTGGTTCTAGTAGACCACATGGACTATGGAAATTTTAGTGCCTGTTTTGGGCCATGTGATAACCCAGTCCTATGGTGGTATGCTGGTAAATATTTAACAACTGGCTCTCCAGAAGAAAAATAAATGTACCTATGGGAACTTTTAAGTAAGTTTGAGCTGCATTATTAACATTTTTTCCATCACTTTCTTAAGTCTAGACAATCAACAAAGAATTAAAACATCTCTTAATTTGCAGTTTGCCTATTTTCTAGACGTAACTGCTTATGCTGAAAAATGTAAAAATCAGGTCTCTGGCTCTCAAGAGTCAATGAACATCAACGAAGGCCACCTTAGCTCAGGCTGTGGGAAACACTTGAACATGGAGATCTATAAATAACTTACTCTGGACCTATAACTCTGGGGTAAGATGGGGTCAGATCCTTTTGCTTATCCAGAAGGACCTGAGGGATATGTCATTTCCCTTCCTGTATGGTTGCAAATGTCTATAGAGGTCTGCTCCATTTGTTGTTTGAACTCTGAGGCTCTGGTGCCTTCTGGGTGGCAGGGACAGAAGGCCTGTCAGCTTCATGTTAGGATGACTGGGGTCATGGCCTGCCATTATAATGCATAATGATTAAAGTCATTATTAGGGCTGAGACCCACCACAGCCCTCCCAGGAGAAAGGAGTGGGATTCAAATTGGGAGGGAAGAGTATTATAAATGAAAGGCCAGGCTGGGTTAGGAGGCCAGGAACATTGAAAGGTAAGGGTCTGAGGCTGGGGCAGAAGTAGAAAAGGCAGGGCCTGGGTAGGACCATGTATGTCATGCCAAAGGGCATATGAGATAGAAGGAGAATTATCAGGTGTATCAGTGAAATTAGTATTTGATGGTAATCTGCCTTCCTAAAATAGTGACCTTTTAGGCAACAGCAAGTTCCGCGTGCTGTTTTGAATTATTAGCATGGTATTGTGCTGGACCCAATGGCCCATGCCTTGCCCTAAAACGCAAATACTCAGCTCCCTTAGTTAGACTGGGCCTTGATAACTTGTATCTGAGAAGTGATTTAAAAGATAGCATAGCCAACATGTGTGATGGGAAAAGGTTGGTCCTGAAGCAAAAATTTGAAAAAAAAAAAACAATGGGGCAGCCTCAGTGCTACATTAGGACTCAGAGATGTTCAGAGTACATTGGGTAAGTCCTTTTCTGTAGATTTATGGAAAGCTATGTACAATAATCATACAGAAGCAGTGTGGAGAGGTTTAGAGCAACATCAGAGGAAGGAGTACTAATGCCTATGTAATTATTAGTTCATCAAAGTAAAACAACAACATAAATCTCTAGTTTTCCCTGTGTTCCACTCAGCAGTTTGCAGGTTGGATTTCAGGGGCCTAAACTAATTTGTCCCATTTTTTTTTAATATGAATTGTGTCTGTGCTATGTACTAAAGACAGACTACATGACATACACGTGGCTCACCTGTGGCTTTCTGGAAGAAAAGACATATACACAAACATGATATAAGAGAATATGAGATAAATGTCAGGGATAGGTACATACAAAGTATGGAAGGCTCTGTATGGATTTGGTAGACACCCCGTGTGATAACCTTCATACTGCAGTAGCACAAACTGAACTTCTGGGTCACATACCACCATTTTTTTTCTTTTTTGGTGAGGCAATTGGGGTTAAGTGACTTGCCCAGGGTCACACAGCTTAACACACAGTGTTAAGTGTCTGAGGCCGGATTTGAACTCAGGTACTCCTGACTCCAGGGCCAGTGCTCTATCCACTGTGCCACCTAGCTGCTCCACGTACCACCATTCTTAAGACTATAGGAAAAAAAACAAAACAAAACAAAAAAAGACTATAGGAAAACAGGGTATTATTTGGGGCAGCTAGCTGGTGCACTGGATAGAGCACCAGGCCTGGAGTTCAAATCCAGCCTCAGATACTTCCTATCTGTGTGACTCTGGACAAATCACTTAACCTTCTTTGACTCAGTTTCCTCATCTGTAAGCTGAAGAAAGAAATATCTAACCATTCCAATATTTTTTGTTTGTTTGTTTGTTTTTTAGTGGGGCAACTGGGGTTAAGTGACTTGCCCAGGGTTACACAGTTAGTAAGTGTTAAGTGTCTGAGGCCGGATTTGAACTCAGGTACTCCTGACTCCAGGGCTGGTGCTCTATCCACTGCGCCACCTAGCTGCCCCCATTCCAATATTTTTGCAAGAAAACCTCAAATGAGGTCACAAAAAGTCAGATACAATTCAACAACAACAACAACAACAACAGGAAGGGTGTCATTTTATTTATTAACCATTAAGAGATTGAAATAAAAATAAATAAGAAAGAAGTGAATGAGGTGAATAGATTACTAGAAAAGTTAGACATGATAGATGTCTGGAGAAAATTGAATGGGGATAGAAAGGAATATACCTTTTTCTCAGCAGTACATGGCACATTTTCAAAAATTGACCATGTATTAGGGCACAAAAACATCATAGTCAAATGTAGAAAGGCAGAAATAGTAAATGCATCCTTCTCAGATCATAATGCAATAAAAATTACATGTAAGAAAGAGCCAGGGAAAAGTAGAATGAAAATCAATTGGAAACTAAATAATTTCATTCTAAAGAATGAATGGGCAAAACAAGAAATCATAGAAACAATCAATAACTTTATTCAAGAGAATGACAATAATGAGACAACATACCAAAATCTATGGGATGCAGCCAAAGCAGTGCTTAGGGGAAAACTTATAGCTCTAAATGCTTACATGAATAAAAAAGAGAAAGAGGAGATTAATGAATTGGGCATGCAACTTAAAAAGCTAGAAAAAGAACAAATTAGAAATCCCCAATTAGACACTAAATTAGAGATCCTGAAAATTAAAGGAGAAATTAATAAGATTGAAAGCAAAAAAAACTATAGAATTAATCAATAAAACTAAGAGCTGGTTTTATGAAAAAACCAATAAAATAGATAAAATATTGGTTAATTTGATTTAAAAAAAGAAAGAAGAAAATCAAATTACCAGTATCAAAAATGAAAAGGGTGATGTTACCACCAATGAAGTGGAAATTAAGTCAATAATTAGGAATTATTTTGCCCAACTGTATGCCAATAAATTTGACAATCTAAATGAAATGGATGAATATTTACAAAAATACAAACTGCCCAGGTTAACGGAAGAAGAAATAAAATCCTTAAATAAACCCATATTAGAAAAAGAAATTGAACAAGCCATTAATGAACTCCCTAAGAAAAAATCCCCAGGGCCAGATGGGTTTACGGGTGAATTTTACCAAACATTTAAAGAACAATTAATTCCAATATTATACAAATTATTTGGAGAAATAGGTGAAGAAGGAGTTCTACCAAATTCGTTTTATGACACAAATATGGTGGTGATACCAAAACCAGGCAAAGCAAAAACAGAGAAAGAAAATTATAGACCAATTTCCCTAATGAATATTGATGCTAAAATCTTAAATAAGATATTAGCAAGGAGGTTACAGCAAGTGATCACCAGGATAATACACTATGACCAGGCGGGATTTATACCAGGAATGCAGGGCTGGTTCAACATTAGAAAAAATATTAACATAATCAACCACATCAATAAGAAAACCAACCAAAATCATATGATTATCTCAATAGATGCAGAGAAAGCTTTTGACAAAGTACAACACCCATTCCTAATAAAAACACTAGAGAGTTTAGGAATAGGGGGAGCTTTCCTTAGAATAATAAACAGTATTTACCTAAAGCCATCAGCAAGTATTATATGCAATGGAGATAAATTAGAGGCCTTCCCAATAAGATCAGGGGTGAAACAGGGATGTCCATTATCACCCCTATTATTTAATATTGTCCTAGAAATGTTAGCTTTAGCAATCAGAGAAGAGAAAGGAATTAAAGGAATTAGAATAGGCAAGGAGGAAACAAAACTATCACTCTTTGCAGATGATATGATGGTATACTTAAAGAATCCTAGAGAATCAACTCAAAAATTACTTGAAACAATTAACAACTTTAGCAAAGTAGCAGGATATAAAATAAATCCACATAAATCATCAGCATTTCTATACATGACCAACAAAGTCCAGCAGCAAGAGATAGAAAGAGAAATTCCATTTAAAGTAACGGTAGATAATATAAAATACTTGGGAGTCTACTTGCCAAGACAAACCCAGGAACTCTATGAACACAACTACCAAACACTCTTCATACAAATCAAATCAGATCTAAATAATTGGAAAGATATCAATTGCTCATGGATAGGCAGAGCTAATATAGTAAAAATGACAATACTGCCTAAATTAATTTACTTATTCAGTGCCATACCAATCAGACTACCTAAAAATTATTTTATACAGCTAGAAAAAATAATAACAAAATTCATCTGGAAAAACAAAAAATCAAGAATATCCAGGGAAATAATGAAAAAAATTCACAGGAAGGTGGGTTAGCGGTACCAAACCTGGAGCTTTATTATAAAGCGGCAGTCATCAAAACTATCTGGTACTGGCTAAAAAATAGAGTGGTAGATCAATGGAATAGGCTAGGCTCAGGAAATGCAGTAGTAAATGACACTAGTAATGTAGTATTTGATAAACCCAAAGACTCCAGCTTCTGGGATAGGAACTCAGTATTTGACAAAAACTGCTGGGAAAACTGGAAGATAGTATGGCAGAAATTAGGCATAGACCAACATCTTACACCTTATACTAAAATAAGGTCAAAATAGATACATGATTTAGACATAAGAGGTGATACCATAGGTAAATTAGGAAAGAAAGGAATAGTGTACCTATCAGATCTTTGGAAAGGAAAACAGTTTTTGACCAAACAAGAGATAGCGTATATTATAAAATGCAAAATGGATGATTTTGATTATATTAAATTAAAAAATTTTTGTACAAACAGAAGCAATGCATCCAAAATTGGAAGGGAGGCAGAAAGCTGGGAAACAATTTTTGAGGCCAGTACTTCTGATAAAGGCCTCATCTCTAAAATATATAGGGAACTAAATCAAATTTATAAGAATCCAAGTCATTCCCCAATTGAGAAATGGTCAAAGGATATGAACAGGCAGTTTTCTGATGAAGAAACCAAAGCTATCTATTCCCATATGAAAAAATGCTCTAAATCTCTAATGATTAGAGAGATGCAAATTAAAACAACTCTGAGGTACCACCTGACACCTATCAGATTGGCTAAAATGACAAAAAAGGAAGATAATAAATGTTGGAGAAGCTGTGGGAAAATTGGAACACTAATGCATTGTTGGTGGAGCTGTGAACTGATCCAACCATTCTGGAGAGCAATTTGGAATTATGCCCAAAGGGTGATAAAGCTATGCATACCCTTTGACCCAGCAATTCCACTTTTAGGTCTTTTGCCCAAAGAAATCATGGAAGGGGGAAAGGGACCCACATGTACAAAAATATTTATAGCTGCTCTTTATGTGGTGGCAAGGAATTGGAAGTTGAGGGGGTGCCCATCAATTGGGGAATGGCTGGACAAGTTGTGATATATGAATACAATGGAATACTATTGTGCTGTAAGAAATGATGAGCAGGAGGAGTTCAGAGAAACCTGGAGGGTCTTACGTGAGCTGATGATGAGTGAAATGAGCAGAACCAGAAGAACATTGTACACAGTATCATCAACATTGAGTGTTGACCTACTGTGATGGACTATATTCTTCTCACCAATGCAATGGTACAGAAGAGTTCCAGGGAACTCATGATAGAAGAGGATCTCCAAATCCAGGAAAAAAAAAAAAAGAACTGCGGAGTATAGATGCTGAATGAACCATACTATTTCTTTTGTTTTGGGTGTTGTTGTTTTTTCCTATTTTGAGGTTTTGCATCACTGCTCTGATTTTTTTCTCTTGTAACAGGATTAATGCAGAAATAGGATTAATGTTATTATGTGTATATATATATATGTGTGTGTGTGTATATATATCTATATGTATATGTATATAGATATATAGATATAACCTATATCAGATTACCTGCTGTCTAGGGGAGGGGAAGGGGGGGAGGGAGGGAGAAAAATCTGAAATTGTAAAGCTTGTATAAACAAAAGTTGAGAACTATCTTTACATGTAACGGAAAAAAATAAAATACCTTATACATTAAAAAAAAAAGAGATTGAAATAAATAATTTTGTACCAGTTCAGTGATCTCTTTAAAAACCACTGCCATGCAGAGCTGCATGTATAAGCAGGTTTGTAAAGAACCTTGCTGGCCAAATTCAAAATTGGTCCCACTTACTGGTATCATCCACCATCACCACTCCCCATCCAAAAGACTAAGCAAACAATGTTCTGTGGTCACTCTGTTTTTTGTACATAGAAAAGAAATAAGTCAAGTAAGTACACCTACATGGAGCAACCTTCCAGAGATGCCTGTGTATATCCTGAACCTTAACCCTAAAGTGGCCTCAAAATTTAAGCATGAATGCAAAGGTGGCAGGGGAGAAAGGCTCATCTTCTCATTATCTCCTCAGCACTGCTCCACAATAGTTGATAGTCCCTAGCAATCTGGAAATTGCCTTGGCAACAGGAATCCCTGCAATGTCGGAGGACACCTTGAATCCTGCCTCCAGGTATGGGTCGGTTTTCCTGTGTGCTTATATAAGGAAAGACCCTAGTGAACAGCAATGTACTTGGTGCTCACAAGGTTAGTTTACATGCTTTTGATATCCAAACGTTGATGTTGGACAGAGAGCCCCAGTAACAGCTATTGCATGCCATCTCACTTTTTGTTTTGCTTTTTTCTTTTGTTTTTAATTTCACTTATTTATTTATTCACTTAGTCACACATTCATTAGTTTATTTATTCATTTATACATTCATTCATTCAGATATTCGTTCATCCACTTATTCATTTATTTATTTCTCTGTTTATTCATTTGTTTATTTATTTTTTTAATCATTCATTCATTTGCTTATTTGTTTATTTATTTTGTGGGCCATGAGGGTTAAGTGACTTGCCCTAGGTCACACAGCTAGTAAGTGTCTGTCAAATGTCTGAGGCCGGATTTGAACTCAGGTCTTCCTGAACCCAGGGCCAGTGCTTTATCCACTGTGCCACCTAGCTGCCTCCACCTCGCTTTTTGGACCCTCAATCTCCTAACAGAAATAAAATTTCCTGTTCTTCAATAGACCAAGAACAGATTTTCTCATTCTTTTCACACTGCTGCTCTGTTCTCTTCTATGGCTTCTTACTTACTATGATTTCCTTGATTCTATGACTTCCTGTTCCCCTACAATTCAGTTTAGGAGGAAGGTTCCCCAGATTCCATCACCCTGGGATCTGGAGTCAATAATAATCTGAAGATTAAGAATGAGCAGTGGGGGGGGAGGCTAGGTGGCACAGTGGATAAAGCACTGGCCCTGGATTCAGGAGAACCTGAGTTCAAATCTGGCCTTAGACACTTGACACTTACTAGCTGTGTGACCCTGGGCAAGTCACTTAACCCCCATTGCCCTGCACAAAAAAAAAAAAAAAAAAAAAAAAAAAAGAATGAGCAGTGGGGGCCCTAGCTATATGTGAGAATTTACTTTCAGTTTGGAGGAGTAGAAGGTATCTCTATGGAAAAAGTGGCATCTAAGTTGGGATCTGAAGGATATAGGGAACTTCCATGAATGGGAGATGTGGTGAGTGAGGAAAGATGGAGGAGGAAGAGGCAAAATGACTCTCACATTACAAGTCTGAGTGACTGTGAGGTTGGTTGGACAGGCAATATTAATAGAAAATGTGATACTATTGCTCTGTATAAAATGAAAAAAAAGGACAGATTCAAATAAACCTGTGAAAACTTGAGGCTGCTAAGTGGCACAGGGGAGATATTTACTAGCTGTGTGACCCTGGGTAAATCACTTAACCCCAATTGCCTCACCAAAATAATGAATGAATAAACAAACAAACGGAATGAATAAATAAATAAATGTTTATTCCCTTTTTTTTCCCTTTTGCTCTCCCAGGTAGCAGGTAATATACTCTAGACATCCTGTGAGGGGAAGTGGACAGGGGTGGGGAATGGCCTATATATTCTTCCTCCCATCCCACTGCTGCTCCTATGTGTAGCATAGACTCAATTAGGCTAGCTTGCTTCAGGTTTAAGATGTCCAGAGACTCTTGGTCCAGATATGTATATTTTTAATTTAATATATTTTATTTCCCTCCTCAATTACATGTTAAAACAATTTATTTACCATTTAGGGTTTGTTTTTTTTAAGTTTCAAGTTTCAAATTCTATCCCTCCCTCCCCTCTCCCTAAGATGGTAAGCAATCAGATATAGATTATACATATACAATGAGATATAAAGACATATAGTGAAAATCTGAGATGAAATGTAAAAAACCTAAGCATCAGCCCTGCAAACTATTTCATGTATAGATGGTTTTAAGTATCAACCTTCCAGCTGGATATAACATTAATTAACACAACTATTTATTTAGTTAAGAATTTTACTTTCAAATATATGCTTGTGAGTGTTCTGTGTTTAGCTTTCCTTTTGAGTGTAGGAAATAACTGTCCCAAATCTCATTCTTTTTTTTTTTTTTTTTAGTGAGGCAATTGGGGTTAAGTGACTTGCCCAGGGTCACACAGCTAGTAAGTGTTAAGTGTCTGAGGCCAGATTTGAACTCTGGTACTCCTGACTCCGGGGCCGGTGCTCTATCCACTGCGCCATCTAGCTGCCCCCCAAATCTCATTCTTACTATACTTTGAGTATCTTTCTACTCCTCCCCTTTTGGAGAGACTCTATACTTGTGGCTAAATCTGAACTTTGTATAATTTTTATCCCAAGGTCACCAGACTTAGAGTTTAACAAACCAAAAAGTGTGAGAAAGGGGAACTTAGTCTTCCTCTCATTAGAAATCTGGTTCCTTTGCATTTGAACCAAGTCTGGGTTCCCTACATAGGTGCAGAGCAGAGTTCAAAACAACAACTACTACAACTACAACCTCAAAGCTGAGATTGATTGTCAAAGGGAAGAAGCTTCTCCTGGTCCTCAGCTAAGGATCAGTGCTTCACTGAGAAGAGCTAGGTAGCACTCCAGCTGGAAAGAGAGCATCATCCACCCCACCCTCTCCCCAGGCCACTCAGAGGCTGAAGGTGGAAAAGGGATTGCAGCTGCCCACTGAAGAGCAAGTTCAGGAGATTATTCCATCCAGCAGAGATATACCACCCTGAGAACAAGACAGTGGCTATGCCCCCTGCCCAGTGGAATGGAGCCTGGTGAGAAGCCAGAACAGCCATAGAGTGAACTGCTTGACCCAATCTAGCAGCCTACTGCCCATTCTGGCCACTGCATCTTAGAGGGAGCTGCCCCATCTGAGTGGCTGCCCCTGTATCAAAGATGCTGTGCTCTACAAAGAGCGGGTTCAGTGAAAAGGCAGCATGGATGAATAAAGGAGAAACTACAAGACACTTCACAAGGACTCTGTGGAGCAGGAAAGAATATCAAGGATCTACAATTACAGAGTTATTGGTTGCCTTGGCCATGGATGTCCCCTTACACATGTACTCATTACTGTTGTTTTTTAATTTAATGCCCACATTTCCCTGCTTCTGGATTCTGGATATGTTTGTGTGAGAATGTCCCCTGAGGTTGGGGAGAGATGTTTTGTAACCACTGTCCCTTGCTATATCATTTGAGCAAATGCATTTGTTAAAGAACTGATTGGGGCAACTAGGTGGTGCAGTAGATAAAGCACTGGCCCTGGATTCAGGAGGACCTGAGTTCAAATCCTGCCTCAGATACTTGACACTTACTAGCTGTGTGACCCTGAGCAAGTCACTTAACCCTCATTGCCCCGCAAAAAAAAAAAAAAGAACTGATTAAGGGGAAGCACACTGATAGGGTCTCATGGGCCAGCAAGCCAGCTTTTAGGAGGATAGCCACCTACATGGTAACCCCTAGAACACTTGGAGTTGTAACAGCCATTCCATGGGGACTCAACCTGCCAGTGGTACTGTGAGTTGGGCTAGTGAGTCCTGAGGGTGAGGTTACATATAATCCTCATACCTTAACCAGAGAAATATATATCAAAGAAAGAGAACCTTAGACAATATTATTAACAAAGAGCAATTTAAAAATTTTAGATAAAATCCTAACAAAGATTCTACATTACTATATCCCAAACATATTCACTAGAATCAAATTGGATTTATCTTAAGGATAAAAGGATATTTTAACATCAAGAAATCAATTAAACAAGCAATTAATGATCATAGGTGTTTTTTTTTTTTAAAAAAAAACATTTAAAATTCTATAATAGTTACAGGGGGAAAAAAAGCCTTTGACTAAGTACAGCATTTGTTTATGTTAGAGCCTCTCAAAGTATAGGTATGAGAGGCCAAACATATTTATCTAAAACAAAATGCTAGCATTATTTGAAGAGACACTAGAAAGTTTCCCAATAAATACAAGAATAAAGCAAGGATGCTTCCTTTTCTCTACTATTGTCTGACATAGTTCTAGAAATGCTTACAATAACCAAAAGAAAAAAGAAATTAAGGGCATATGGATAGGCAAAGAAGAAGAGGTGAAGCTAATGTCATAATGATAAAATTAGAAAATCCTAACAAATCAGCAAAAAAAAAAATGAAGCAATTACTATCTCTAGTAAATTGTCAGGATATGAAATGTATGTACAAATGTTAATTGCACTTATATATAGCAACATGAAAGCTCAGCAGGAAATAATAGAATGAGAAGGCCATTCAAAAGAATTGTAAAATGCATAAAATATTTGAGTCAATCTACCACACCACACTCTAGACATGCATAGATACAATTTAGAAAAGAGCTCTTTAAAGAAATAAAGAATTATTTAATTAACTGGAGAGAGAATGATTAATCATGGTTAGGTCAAAAAAGTATAACATAAATTTTTAAAATCATGCAATCTAATCAAACTACCAAGAGTATGTACTCTATAGAGGTTGACAAAATAATAAAATTAATTTGGAGGAACAAAATACCTAGAATCTCAAGGGGAATAATGAAAAAAGTAGGAGTGAAGGGGGAATAGCACTTCTAGCTCTCAGTTTATACTATGAAGCAATAATCATTAAAACTATTAAAACTAAATTCCAGGGGGCGGCTAGGTGGCACAGTGGATAAAGCACCGGACCTGGATTCAGGAGTACTTGAGTTCAAATCTGGCCTCAGACACTTGGCACTTACTAGCTGTGTGACCCTGGGCAAGTCACTTAACCCCCACTGCCCTGCCAAAAAAAACAAAAAACAAAAAACAACTAAATTACAGAACATAGATTACACAGGAAAGGAGTCCCAATTTGACAAGAACTGATGGTAAAACTGCAAAGCAGCATGGCAGAAATTAGGTTTAGACCAGCAATATGCTTAAAGGGATACCAGAATATTAAAAGTCATATCATTTTAAAAAGTAGATGAGAACCAAGTCAACTACCTTAATTAACTCTTGCTACAAGGCAAATTCTTGAGCAAACAAGAGCCAGAAATAATCACAACAAAACATAATTCTGTTTCCATGAAATTGAAAGATTTTTATACAAACAAAATTAATGCAACTAGAATAAGGAGAGAGGTAGTTGAAAATCTTTCCATCAAATATCTATGATAAGTTTCTTTAATTCAAAATAGGGAACTAACTCAAATGCATAACACCATTATTCTTTCTTTCCTAAATAAGTGATGGCAGGGAAACAAAGATGATGTAAAAATAAATGATATCCATAAAATATATTTTTTTAAAAATTAAGCATAAAGTCAAATCCAGTCTATAAAATTCCCTACCTCTGAGCTAGACTGACAGAATAAAATTATAATAAACACCTACTTGCCTCATGACACCAATCCAATCACTTACCAAGACGATCATATCCCAGAGCTCCTTCAACAGGCGTACCTCCTTGTGACAGGCTTTAAGTTGTTTATAATCTGGAACTGTAACTTCAAACAAACCAGCTGACTTGGAAAGTTGTTCCATGATGCTTTCCATAGCTGCAATGCTTTTTTGTTGCTAGAAATAAAAGAATGTTAAGAACAATGTTTAAAGGTTCCATTACTTTCTTTGCTGCCTCATTTTCCCATGAAATATTGTTTTTTTTTGTTATGATACTTTCCTAAATGCTTGTCCCAAATAATCCAGACTATGATTCTTATTAAACTAGTATTATATCTAGCCTTGCCTTTTTTTTGGAATGCCCAGGTACCACCAATTCTGTGGGGAAATTATGCTGAATGAACAAGTCCCAGCTCTGAGTTTTCACCTCCATCTCCCTCTTGTTATCAGTGTGGTAATAAAAGTCACTCTTTTTTAGAACCTCCATTGAGGGTGGGAAAGACAGGAAAAGGAGGGGAAATTTAGATCTATTAATTTGCCTACTTATTCCTGGCTTGGATTAAATAAACAAAACAGTCCTCACCAAAAGAAGGGTCGGCATTACCAAAGGGATTTTGCCTACCCATCTTCTCCCTGTCCCACAGGGAGATTCTCCATCCTGGTCCCAGTTGGGTTGCCTTTTACTGCCACAATTTCTCAATATTGTGAAAAAATAATGGGGTTTGGGGACTCCCAGAGGCCCCCACTGAGAGAGGCTGGACTGACCTTTCTTAAGGCCAGCCCAGAGTCAGGAAGTTACCTCATTCAAAACCACACCCACCTGAAAGCCTTGTTCCTGCCAGAGCATCTGTTCTCTGGGCTCTGACATCAGCACAACTGTGCCAAACCCCCCTCAAATCCAATAGATTTGAATGATAGTAGTCAATTAGCTTTAAAGGCAGTTTTATTTATTTTTTATTTTTTTCATTTTTTTAGTGAGGCAATTGGGGTTAAGTGACTTGCCCAGGGTCACACAGCTAGTAAGTGTTAAGTATCTGAGGCCGGATTTGAACTCAGGTCCTCCTGACTCCAGGGCCGGCCACTGCGCCATCTAGCTGCCCCGGTCAATTAGCTTTAAGCAGTGTGTGTGGGCCACCTCTTGGGCTTCCCTCAGAGAGCTTAAGCTCGCTGAGCTCTCTCTTGGGCCCGGGAACTTGGTGAGAGCAGACACAGCCCACTAGGGATCCCCATTTTCTCTTTTCTCTCTCTCTTCTCTTTCCTAGCTAGGCTTTCCTATCTTTCAGAGCCATGTGCGCTCTCTTTTCTAATATTTAATATGCTTTAATAAATGCTTAATGCCCCAAACTGGTGCAGTAGCCTCTAATTTCTAAGTAACAAATATATTATAAATCCCAGCTAAATTCCCTAACACTTGGGACAACTATAGGGCAACCACATAAAGTTTTACTCGCTGCTATATGGAAGGTAGATAGTAACGAAAAGCATTGTCTCAACCCACTTCCAATCCCTTGGGAGAAATGAACTTTCCTGGCATAGACAAATTTCAAGACAATAAGTAAACTGTAAGCAAAGTATACTACTTTCCATGCTAATGGGACCTCAGTGACAATGGTGTGTCCCTGGCCTTGGGGGTAAAGAGAGTCAGATTATTTATGGGATCTAATAAGGGTCCTGATCAGTTCCAGAAAAACCCTGAAACATATCTGGGGAAAATAATAAAAGCCAAAAAATCCCTCTTTCCCCTTCCTGATCTCTGACCAGAGAGTTCAAATTAGGTTCATCCTCTAGGAGTTTCCTGGATCAGGATTTATGAAAATTACCTAGATTCACTCCATTCTAAACACACATACCCAGCAACATGACTTTCCTTCAACCCAATGATACCAGAGGAATTTCAGGGGAGATGTCATAGCCCCAGTGCATTTGTAAGATTTGGAACTGGAAGGGGTTCTTAGAGTTCACGTGGTTCTCAGCCTTTTTATGCCATAGATCCCCTCCACCACCACCTACACACATACTTTGGAGATCTGGTGAAACCCATAGACACCTTTTCTGAAAAATGTTTCAACCTATGTTCATAATGGAAGGAAATGCTATATTTCAGTTAAAGTTTAGTAAAATAAAGATTTTTACATCTATGTTTGTGTACGCCACTAAAATCTTTCCACAGAACCCCAGGTTAAGAATCTTTGATTTAGACCAATTCCCTATCCAATTTACAAAGGAGGAAACTGAGTCCCAAGGAGGTCAAATGACTTAAGTAAAGTCACTTAGCTATTAAAGAACAGAGACAGGATTTGAATTCAGATCCTCTGACTATAATTCCAGAGCTCATTCTTCTATATCCTATTTTGGGGGGAATGACACAGAAGGCTATAGAGTGCTCTCAGAAGTTTATGGGGAGGGTAGGAAGGAAAAAATAGATTTCCTAAATATAGTCATTTCCTCTCTCCAAGCTAAGTCCACTATCCCTGGCCCAATTTGTAGGCACCCACATTTAAACAGAAATAAATATTCTGGCTCTGAGGTTAGACAAATTTAGCCTCATCTATGTACTCACAAGAATTAAAACATAAAAGAATGAAGAAACAATGCAGAATGTTACTTTTCACTGTCAAAAATCATTAGCCAAAGGATGGCTACATCCTTTAGCCTTTGAATTAAATACCTTATTCAAGGATTTGTAGGGCTCAGGATCCGTATAAGAAAAGGGGGCGTCTCGTCTGAAAACTTCTCTAAATTCATGCTGCTTGAGCTAGAAAAAAAAAGAAAATATGGACATTAGGTTCCAAACAAATGTCAAAACGAATTAAACAGAGCAGTTTATACAGCTTGCCACTACAAATTGAGTGCCATGTGGCCCAACTTCCAGCAGGATCTGAGAGCTGTGCACTACTTACCAATAGTGCTATTACTAAGGTTGGGAAACCAAAGCCTTACCCAAGATGCTAAAATTTAGTGGGACAGGCACCCTTTAGATTCCAGTGTTGTAAAAACAACTGGGCTAAGCACCCTATTTAACAAGAATAATTAGTTAAAATAGGACACTACAAGGTGACAAGTGCTTCCACTTTCCTCTGTCTATATCCCAGTTAAACTTCCCACTCCTCTGTGAGTCTCTGTTTCTCCTCAATTGAATTTGCCTTCAAAAAGTTGATCTGAGAACATTCTGTGATGCTATCTGCACCTAGATACATTTTGTGAAACTTGCCTTGAGCATTAACAAAGGACAATTATGGCTCTGCTTAACAGGATTTCTCCCATGACACAAATGGTGGTACCTCAAACTGTTGGCATTTTCTTCTAATTATATTCACTTCATTGGCCTGGAGAGGAGCCACATTTTGTTTGACTTGAATAGACAATTTCTTTGTATTGGTCCACTGCTCTGGTAGTTCCTGGAAGAAATAATGAACAAGGAGGCTACCTTTAAAATCAGTTGTGTTACTCCCTAAGCAACAGATAAAGGAGACAGTTTTCTTTTCTCTATCCTTAATGATCATTTGTATACATAACTCATGAAAGCTAGAATCATATTCATCAAAAGCTATTTTTATCATGCTGAACCCCTATTTGGGGTCCTATGTTAATAATCCACTATATCAAGTCCAAACTCTCATTTCGAATTCCAAGACTTTCAAATACTTTGTCCTAACTCTTGTATCTCACCAATCTTACCTCCCTTTCAGCTAATTCATTAATTCTGCATATTGTAAAAATGCTTACCATCCCCCACATGTGAAAGAGTTATTCCTTCCATCTTCCTTTTTTAAAAAATAGCCTGAACTTGGTAACCATCGACAAACATATTTTACACAAAGCATTAAAAACAATCATATGTGAAATTAGATTCCCAAACTTTATTGTGTATTACATGCACACTTGCACTATAATGTTGTATATCAGTGTTCCAAACTGGCTTAATTGGATGTTTCCTATACCTGACATACAATTTTCATATGTATGCCTTTGCACAGCCCCTTGTGCCTGGAATACACTCACCTACTCGTTGTAAAATGCCTACCTTCCGGGGGCAGCTAGGTGGCACAGTGGATAAAGCACTGGCCCTGGATTCAGGAGTACCTGAGTTCAAATCTGACCTCAGACACTTGACACTTAACTAGCTGTGTGACCCTGGGCAAGTCACTTAACCCCCATTGCCCTTCCAAAAAAAAAATGCCAACCTTCCTTCAAAGCAACTCTTAGCTGCTATTTCTTACATAAACAGCAGATGGTGGTGTTGAACAAGGCCGACTAAGCTGTCAATGTGTTGGCCAGGTTGAGGAAGAATTCCCTTTATCTTTCCTTTGTGAAGGCTTAGTTTTAGTTCATTCCTCACTTATGCACTCAGCTTTCTTTTAAAACCCCTAATGACACTCCCATAATCCTTGTTACTCTAGCGTCTGAGGAGTTTGGGAGTTTGGGGCCCCCACGAGGCAGGGATCACCAGGCTGCCTAAGGAGGCACTCAGGTCAGAAAATGGAGGCCAAAGCTCCATTACCAGTCAGCAGCAGTATTTATATTGAGTGACTGCTGTACTTAGGTAGGCAAAATAGGGATACCCAGTCTCAAAAAACAAACACACAAACTCAGTGCACTGCAAAGGAAAAAAAAAAAAAAGGCAGCTGCCAACAGTTTGAAAGTGAAAATAAAATTACCTATGCAAACCACTTACAGTTCACGTATCAGATGGAATCTATTCCCTAATGTTATTCTCCTTCTCTCTATAATGCTCTATAATCTCAGTTAAATGTGCAGCTCAAACCTCTATCCATTTTTTACTGGCAAGTCCAAATTAAGTTTATGAAACCTCAGTATTTGAAATGTTTCCCTTTCAGGCTTGTCTTCCCTCCATTCTGATTTTCTTTTTCTTTCTCTCTTTTTTTTCTTTTTTGTGGGGCAATGAGGGTTAAGTGACTTGCCCAGGGTCACACAGCTAGTAAGTGTCAAGTGTCTGAGGCCGGATTTGAACTCAGGTCCTCCTGAATTCAGGGCCAGTGCTTTATCCACTGCACCACCTAGCTGCCCCCAAGGTTTACTCTTTTCACTGAAGAGTCACAGTCCTGTCAGCCCTAGGAACAAACTATGATGACAAAATTGAGCATCTGGACTCTGGCTGGGAGATTGCTCTGGTTTCAAATTCCATTATTTTCCATCTGCCCATCTAGGTCAAAGTCTCTGGTGCCTTCTTCTTCTACCCACATGTCTCTACTCATTAATTCTACTCTTCTTTCAATATTGTAGCTGTCATCTCTGGTATCTACCTCAATGGGCATATGGAGGAAGATTTTTTTCTTCTCTTTTCCTCCTTAGTTTAGAACCATTTGAGTTAAATTTGCATGACTCTCAGGCATATACATCCATATTGGGGCAGCTATAGGTGGATAAATAGAGCATTGGCCCTCAAGTTGGGAGGACATGAGTTCAAATCTAACTATAGACACTTACTAGCTGTGTGACCCTGGGCAAGTCACTTAAGCCCAATTACATTAAACATCTGGGGCCATTTCCAGTCATCCTGATAATGTATATTGCCACTGGACCCAGAAGGCTCCAGAGGAAAAATTGAGACTGGAGACTTTGCACAGCCCTTCCTCACTTAAAAACCCAATTCACTGCAAGTCATGACATCTGTCATGGTCCTCTTCAAGAATGAAGGACAAACAACAACAATACATTCATATTAGTCCTTGTTGGGTGCACGCTACCCACAACCAGAAGTCTGTAAGTCCTTAAGGCAGTACAAAAACTATATCATATACTTCTCATGTGGAGTGCTCAGTGCCTGTCACAGCACTGGCCACATAGTACGTGCTTAATTTTGGTTGTTTGATTATATGAATACATTCACTATCCGTGGGATCCAACTGATTGGCAACCAGATACCTCACCTGTAACTTTATGTGTATTTCTTCTGGCATCTCTTCTCCATAGGTCTTTAGTAGTTCAATAGTTTGCTTCAGAGGTTCAAACATGTTGTCTGTTGCTACCTGTCTCTCTTTGACCTTCATTAAGTGGCCCATGACTGCTACAAGACCATCATAATCACCCTCTTTTAGAGGCTTTGTTAAACCTGCCCTGGCTACTTTCATGAAAGCTTCCAGATCTTCCAGGCTAAAAAACAGTAATTTGTAATATGTGGTCAATCATCTTTGTAACTCATAATCTAACATTTAGCAAAGGTGAATTAAAATGGATAACGGGGCAAAGAGACATCCAGTCAGGAAAACAGATAAATGGGCACAAGCTAAGTAGAAAGCATTGGCCTCTTTGACAGGAGTACATATCAGGAAGGTATCTATTTATTTTGATGGAGTATCTTTTATAGGCAAGAAGTAGATTAAGGTGGGAAAGTCTTACATGCACGGGAATTATAGCTGAACAATGAACAGAGTCAAAGCTAAATAAACCTTGGGGTGAGGAAGCAATAGCCTCTGTCTGGAATAACTACATGAACTGGACCTCTGGCCTCCTTGGTCTGAACTCTTTTACTTGACTAGAGGTCTGCTGTCTGAGCAAGGTGAGGTCTCAGACACCATGATCATATCATAAAGGCTCTTCCTCCCCCAGGTCCAATCTCCTTCCTTTACCTTAGAGCAGATTTTGGGACACATCCTGAACCCCTCATCTCTCTTAGTGATATGTGAGAGCAGGCCCTGAATCCAGATGCCCCCTAACAAATAGCTTTAAGAAATTTTACTTTGGATCCCTTTTCTTGGATCAGCCTAGTTAGTGACTTGGATTAATAAAAATTTGCCTTCTCTACTCTGAGGAAATTATCCAGTAGTTTTAAATGGAATCATAGAATACTACAGCTTCTCAAGTATCTCAGAGGTTGTGGGCCCCTTGTTTTGCAGATAACAGAACTACAAGAATGATGATGGAATTTATACTATGTAGCTATCTATCTCTTCAGAGCAAGATGGGATACTAAGATATCTCAGCAGACAAGTAAGTTTTTGGTTTTCATTTTCAAAATAGACATAATTCATCTAATGAAGGGAACAGCCTACCTATTAGTAACATGGTCAATCAGATGCTGCTTAAACATGAGGCTCCACCGTTTAATGATATTGAGAAGGGCTTGTTTAAATGGACGGCAATCACTCTGCAACCAGCCATTAAATACTTTGCTGTTGTCAAACTTGGAGACTTCCTCATAAAGCTTCTCATAAGAATCAATCTGAAAAGAATAATTCAGTGTCACATTAGAACCATAAAATGAACTAGTGATATTCTTTGAGAGCACAGAGAATTAGAATCTTTTGAGTACGGTGTCTACCTGGAGTTGGGAGGGGCAGTACTCATAGATATCCTGGTCCTGCAATATCCCAAGAGTCTAGGGTAATTCTTAAAGTGCCTATGGTATAAGGAAATGGACTAAAAACAACTCCTAATTATCCATGTTGATGAAATGAGATAGTGACATAAATACATTTTTTAAAAACTCAGACAACTAAGAAATTATTTCCATTTGTCTTGGAATGTGTATGAACTGTAGCATTTTTTCTTTCTAACTATGTTGGGCTAATATTAAAAATTAATTTGCATTCACATAGCAAACCCTATCTGATGGGAAGATGGCATAGAAATGTTTTGAGTTGCAGGGAGAAGCCAGTATCAGATTAGAAATTTCTACAGATAACCTGCAAGGTAGTTGTCTTATATGAGGGTGACAGAGTTATTTAGATATCCCCCCACCCTCTGTCCCGGCCATCAATAATAATGTTTAAAGTCCTTCCTGATGCCTTGATTGTTGTCATTTTAGGTCTCTGAGGGCAGAGCCAAGATGGCGGAGGAAAGGCAGTGACTTGCCTGAGCTCTCCCCAAGACCTCTCCAAATACCTTCAAACAATGCCATAAGACAATTCCTGGAGCAGCAGAACCCACAAAAGGATGGGGTGAGATAATTTTCCAGCCAAATATGGCTTAGAAGTTTGGCAGGAAAATTCTGTTGTACCAAGGTTGGAGTAGAGCACAGACCCATGGCCACACCACATAGACCCAGCCCCAGCCCCAGCCCCAGCCCCAGAGAATCAGGCCACCGGGAGCCTCTGAATCAACTTTGGCAGCAGCTGGTTCTGGAACTCAGCCCACAGATGGTGAGAGGGTCAATCAGTTGTCTAGGGTGAGATTACAGGGCTTTCTGCTGGTGCTGAGGCAGGGCTCTGTTGTTTTGTCAGTACTCAGATCCGGGTTGCAGTCTTGGGTGGCAGCCCAGGCCAGGGGAGTGGTGAATGTGCCTTTCCTTAAATTGTACCACCTTGGACCCCCTGAAGCTCGGAACAGTACACTCTGGAAGCAGTGCCCCACTTTAAGAAGGAGTTAAAAGTCAAGATATAGGCTAGAAATATGAACAGACAGAAAAAAAATGCAGACCATAGAAAGTTTCTTTGGTGAAAAGGAAGATCAAAACACACCCTCAGAAGAAGATAACAAAGTCAAAGTTCCTACATCCAATGTTTCCAAGAAAAATATGAATTGGTCTCAGTCCATAGAAGTGCTCAAAAAGGATTTTGAAGATAAGGAGAGGTAGAGGAAAAATGGAAAGAGAAATAAGAGTGATGCAAAAAAAAAAAAAAAAGGTCAGGGAAAAAAGTCAACAGTTTGAAAAGCCAAATTGGCCAAATGGAAAAGGAGGTACAAAAGCTCTCAGAAGAAAATCATTCCTTAAAAATTGATTGTTGCCATTTTAACATTTACCTGCTGCTGAAACTGTGCTAGAGTTGGGGGTGTTTTGGGGAAGTTCTCTTCAGCTCGAGCATCTAGCTCTTCTGCTGTGAACATGCGTCCATAAGTCAAGAAATGCTGCATGAATTCACGGAGGTTATCCATCCATAAGTAAGAGTATTTCTCAAAGGAATCTTGATACTCCTCAGCCTGCTTCATGGCAGTATAAACTTGACTGGTGACTTCTTCTCTCATTTCTAACAGGTCAGCATTGTCTTCTAGGTCACTCTGAAAGGGGAAAGGCAAGAAAATAAATAGATGAAAGTGGTACCCACATTCACAGTTCAAGTTAGCTTCCCCCCCCCCCCACACACACACACACTGGGAATTTGCTTTTAATGAGTGAAAAGGTTGCTAGCCTTAAAAAAATGGAAGTGGGAGATTTTTTTTCCAGTTAAAATAGTCTTCATGGAGCAACTAGTATGGTGGTCCTTATTCTCTGCCTGATGGAAAGAGATGGAGTTGGCTATCTGAGGTCTTACATGTAGAAGAGAAAGGTTAGAATGGTTCTTGATGTAAGCTGGTTAGACCCTTTCACCCCAAGGAAGTGACACACAGAAATAACTAGAATGACTGAGCAACATCAATGAGAGCAGCCACTGTGACTTCTCTGTCCACCCTAGGTCAGTACACTTTTGAGAAGCACTGATTCCCTTTGTTTTGTTATCATTCCGTCGTTTCAGTCATATTTGAATCTTTGTAACCCCATTTGTTTTTTTGGCAAAGATGGTGGAGTGGTTTATCACTTCCTTCTCCAGCTCATTTTACAGATGAGGAAACCGAGGCAAAAAGGGTTTTCCCAGGGTCACACACCTGGTAAGTGTGAGGCCAGATTTGAACTTAGTAAAATGAGTCCAGCACTCTATGCACTATGGCGCCACCTAGCTGCCCCATCCCTTTGTGTACTTTAGCATGACAGTACATGGTTTTTTATGTAGAGCCAACCTTCTGAGAGCAGTTACACTTTCCAAACTTTTTTCTAGAGTCCATAATGATGGGGCCCAGCAAGTGACAAAGGCTGACAAAAGAATACAGCAATAGGGAAGGGACTAGGCATTTATATAATACCTACTATGTGTCAGGAACCACAGTAAGAAATTTTATGAATACTATCTCATTGTAAGTTGTTATCCCCATTTTAGAGTTGAAGAAACTGAGGCCAACAGTTTAGGGGACTTGCCCAGTTTCACACAGGTAGCCTGAGGCAAGGGAGCTACAAGTAGCCTCTAAATAAACTTTGTAGTCAACTTAAGGTAGATGTGGTTATATCTCCGTTCCTGGAAATCTTCAACCTGATTAGACTCATTCTGTCTATGAATAAACTTGACTCTACAATACCCAAAGTGGTTTGAGGGGTAGGAAGGGAGTGTTTAGTTGTGCTCCCTTTGAAGTGAGTTATTTAGGCTATTGGAGGGTTAAAAGAGGGTAGGAAGGGAAACTTTTCTCTCATTCATGTTCAGGAATATATGTTGTTTGGTTGTTCCTGAGGGGAGGGGGCTGATAACAGCTCACAACTTCATAGCATCACGAATTTAGAGCTGGAAGTCACTATAGACTTAATCTACCTTGACTTCAGTTTCTTCATATGGAAAATGAGGGAGGAGTTAGATTAGATGGCTCTTGAGGTCACACGTACAGAGATTAATTTGAGGATATGTTTTTGTACTATAATCCTTGCTATACGCCTATCCAGTAAATGTCCTTTTATAAAAGCAAATGGATATTGGAGTGATATCAACTGGTTAATGGATACCTGGGAGTACACTGGCTGGGGACTTGAGTAAAGTACTCGAAAGCTCTAGCCCCCTTCCCCATCCCTCTGTGTTACCCTCTGGATCATAGGTGTTAACTTTGGGATCCACTGGCCATCTGTGGCTGCAAAACTCATGGGGTCAAACTAGATTAAAATGTAATGGAGGAGCAGCTAGGTGGTGCAATGGATAAAACACTGGCCTCAGACACTTGACACTTACTGACTGTGTGACCTGGGGGAAGTAACTTAACCCCAATTGCCTCACAAAAAAAACAAAAATAAAAACAAACCAAAACAAACATACAAACAAAAACCATAATGGGGAGATATATAACAAAAGAAAAATAAAATACAACATAGATAATCCTGTAACTGTAGGGATCTGCTTGTGTTTAAGTTTGACATGACACCACTGCCATAGAACCCCAAGGTAGAAACAGTCAGTGCCTTCTGGAGCCTCAGAATGACAATGTGAGTGGAAGCTGGGGAAGTGACCCCAGAGAGTTGGCACGCAAGGGCTGAATTAAAGAAAAGCTCACCTTGTAACTCAGTTTGCCTTTTGCCAGCCGTGGAATCAGTTTGGCTGTGTTATAGATGTCATTTATCAGACTCTCTATTAGCGTCAAGAAGCCATTTTCTACTCCAATTTCCAGAGATGGATTATATGTCAACACATCTTCATCTAGTTCCATCCTTACTTCAAAGAGTGGAGCAATAATTTCCTGAGAACAGTTGATCCCCAGAGGGATTATTTTTTTTTTTGATAGGATGGGTCTATTTGCTTCTAACTTTATATGCCATTCCACTTACAGTAGTTTCTCAATGATCATTGGGCAGATAGAACATTTTGTGAAATATGCATGACTTAGGGACAGCTAGGTGGTAAAGTAGATAAAGCACCAGTCCTGGATTCAGGAGGACCTGAGTTCAAATCCTGCCTCAGCTGCTTGACACTTACTAACCGTGTGACCCTGGGCAGGTCACTTAACCCTCATTGCCCCAGAAAGAAAAAAAAGAAAGATGCATGCCTTTAAAAAAAAAACAACCCTAAGCCAATCTGGCTCACTTCCAGAAATTCTCCTCAGTTGCTTTCCCCCACCACACAGATTATATGTGTTGAGGCAATGTAGACTCTGTTTCAGCTTAAGTAAAAAAAATTCACAGAATAAGTCTACTAAGATAATAATGATATATGCATTTGCAGTGAGATAGAAATGAATTTTGTATTGCCTGGGATTTAAAAAAAACTTATTTGTGCTTTATTAATAATAATACTTGAAAATTCCATAAAGGTATTCATGTAGAACTCTCCAGTTTGCATTTGTTGTCGTTCAGTCATTTCAGTTGTGTCCAACTCTTTGTGACCCCATTTTGGGGATTTCTTGGCAAAGATACTGGAGTGGTTTGCTGTTTCCTTCTCTAGATCATTTTATAGATGAGAAAACTGAGGCAAACAGAGTTAAATGACTTGCCCAGGGTCACAAAGCTAATAAGTATCTCAGGCTGTATTTGAACTCATGAAGATGAGTCTTCCTGATTCCAAGACCAGTCCTCTATCCCCTGTTCTTTCACAAAGTTCGCAAACTGCTTTACATATATTATCTGATTTAATTCTCATCACAGTCCTGTAAGGGAGGAACTACGGATATAATTATTACCATTTTATAATAGAAGAAATTGATGCTCACAGTCACACAGCAAGATTTGAACCCAAATCTTCCTGATTCTAAGGCCAGTATAGCAATTACTATGCCATGCTGTCTCTCAAGGGGAGTCACATAGCTAGAAGGTGGTGCAAACAAGGCTAAAAACTTAGGTCAGGTAGACTTAGAGAGGGTGACTGAGAGTCAATTGTATTTCCCTTTTCACAGCATTCTCTACTGTGCTATCTTCAAAGCAGAAAGCACCATGAAGTAGAATGGCATCAGTCATCACTGAAGACTGAAGGTACTTTTCCTAGTTCTCTCTTCCCAATGAAACAGAACCCAAGGTTAAAATTAAGCTTTCTTTTCTAATTGTTTGATATAGTTTTCATCCTGATATAAGTAGCTATTTCCAAAGGTAGTAGAGAACATTGCTTAAGTAACTTACACTTCGTTTAAAGGAGTGAGAGATATTTGTCAAAAAAAAAAAGAGAGACATTTGTCTCTTGTTTTATATATCCTGATATCTACATAGGCAGGTGAAAGCATTCGCTAATGTTCAGTTAAGGCAGTATTAGATTATTCAATTAGCCTATTTGGTCCATGCTCAGAGGCCTCCATGTGCTTGATAATCCCTAAAATGAACGGGAATGGAATTCCTTCCCTTCTCTTTCCAATCCGTATCACTTTCTTTCCTACCCTAAAAAGCTCCAAAGTAGAAATACAGGAACCAAATCAGCTGTTTACAGTATTGACCTTCTAAACAAAAGGTGAGAAGACCAAATATTCAGGACATTAGGAATATAATTAAGAGGGTAACATGGAACCTACTTCATGTTTATAAAGAGCCAAGATTAAAAGAAAAATGGAGAAGTGCGATTAAGAGCTTTTCATTTCCTTGACTTTCCTAAGACCCTAGCTCTAGAAATCAGAGAGGTCTCAACCTCACTAGCTCCCTAGTGGTAGGAGGCAGAGAGAGGGTCATAGGGATTCCTAGTGACCCCAGAGGGTCTTAATCCTCCATTGGGTTTAGGTATTCTAAAAATAACTTTTAAAGCCAATATTTGATATCTATTATTAATATCCTCTTTGAAACAAAAGGACGTTTTCAAAACTTACATCTGTTACCATGTTGTTCAGAAGATACTGTAGAGATTTTCGAATGAATTGCTCAAATCCTTCTAAGACCATAATGTCAATATAATCTACATATTCCTTCCAAGATTCGCCTGTCATGTCAGCTCTAAACAATTCTGCATTTTCCTGGGAAAGGAATTGATGTATGTCATGAAATCAGTGAGGAAAGACACACAGAGCAACAGTTTGAGTGGTTTATAAATATCCATGAGTACAGGCTCTAACTCCAAAGGATTTCTGCCAACCCCTGCATTTGGCCTTATCTGACCTACTTATGATTGGAGTGTGCATACAAAGTGGGAGTCAGCTCATCTTAAACTGGAGCTTTGAGTTCACTTTGTTTCCTTTAACATAAAGCCTCACAAGCCCCCCTCCCGCCCCCCCCCCAGGCACAGGGCCAAGGGGGTTGCCCAGGACTCTGCTAACACACAACAGTGGCTTTGTTTGAAGCCAAAGCAAGTATGGCTTCAAGGTTCAAAGTGCATGTCTTGTATCTGTTTTTGTGTGAATGAGAGCTCTGCAAATGGTTTGTGTACTATATTATTCCTGGCTCTCCTTACTCTCCGGACTTCTTCCTCTAACTCCTCTCCAGCAGCCTTCACATTCTGGAGATACTTCCATCCTTGGCCCTACTTTTCTGAAAGCTTAGACCTCTAATTTCGACCTCCATTTCACAAGGGGCCCAGGTCCTGCTCACTCCCCTCTCTGTGCTGCATTACCCCATTAAAATGTAAACTCCTAGAAGATAAGGCCTATCTGCTTTGTATCCCCTGTGCTTAATAAATGTGTTTGTGCTCTCTCCCTCTCCCTCTCCCTCCCTCCCTCCCATATATATGTATATGTACATGTATGTGTACACATATACATGTATAGGCAGGTGTGCATACATGTATACACATGTACATGTGTGTGTACATACACAAATACATATATGTGTATACAGATAGAGAAATTCAGGTGAAGTTTTGTCTATGCTTCTTAAAACCCCACTCTGATTATCATAGTGATCAAGGTACCAAGGGTCACCATGAGTAGGGTTGCAAGATGAGGAAATACATGTTTCCTTCATTGCCTTCCTACTTCCCTTTCTTGCCTTCTGATACCCTTCTTTGGCATTACTTCCCCTTTCCCAGGCCCACACAACACACCCTTCCAGTCACTCGGTGTCTTCCTGCTTCTCTTGATGACATGCCTCTGTCTCAATATGTTCTCCCCTGTTGTGACTCATGCTCTGGATTTATCCCCAGTTATAATCCTCAATAAAAATGTATGTCTTGGGGCGGCTAGGTTGCACAGTGGATAAAGCACTGGCCCTGGATTCGGGAGTACCTGAGTTCAAATCCAGCCTTAGACACTTGACACTTACTAGCTGTGTGACCCTGGGCAAGTCACTTAACCCCCGTTGCCCTTAAAAAAAAAAAATGTACATCTTGAGTTACTTTCCTCATGAACTCAGGACAATATGTAATGGAACCTGGTGAATGGATGTTTTTACCTCCCCAGCTAACATTTTAGGTAGGTCCTTCTGGAGCTAATGCCTGCAATGTTTAGGATAGGGGAATTTCTGAAGGGGGGAATTTTTTTTTTAGGTGGGGTGGAGGTTGTTTCTGCTTCAGGACTCAGAATCCCAAGAAAAATCCCAAGGAATGTTTTGGGGTCTACAGGAAGTTTTCTTATTTTACACAACAATGGAAAACCCCACATACTCATTATGTTAAAAATGCCACCCCAGTTCAAATGCAAGCACTGTGGCATGACCTCCACAAAGCAAGGAATAAAAAGTCCCAAGTTGTTTGGTTGTTCAGCATGGCATATCGATATAGAACTTTAGAGGTTCCATCTCTGGTTTTTTGTTTTGTTTTGTTTTTTTACAAATGGGGAAACTTATTTTTGCTCAAACAAAATCAATGAAGTTAGAATGAGAAGGGAAACATTTAAGTGGAAATAAAAAGTCTTGGTAGCAAATTTATCCAATGTCCAAGATATAAAGGGAATTGATATAAATACAGGCAAGTAATTGACAACCATATTAAAAAACTCCAATTTGCTAATTATAAAAGAAACACAAATTAAAACAAATTTGAGGTTTCACCTCACACTTGTCAGATTAACCAAGATGGTTAAAAAAAAAAAAGGAAAACGACAATTGTTGAAGAGGCTTCAGGGAAACAAGCCCACCAATGCACTATTGGTGGAGTTTTGGACTGATCCAACCAATGTGGAAAGCAATTTGGAACCACACCCAAAAATCACTCACCTGAATACCTGTAAACTCATTATATGCCCTCAAATAAAAGGAAAAAGACCCATATGCATATTTTTTTCATAGAAACACTTTCTGTTGTAGCAAAGGACTAAAAAGCAAAGTGGGCACCCATTAATTGGGAAGTGGCTGAACAAATTATGACATCTGAACGTAATGGGATATTATTGTAATGTGAGAAATGACAAAAGGGACAGATTCAGAGAAACCTAGGAGGAAGTGATGCAGAAGGAGCAGAACCTGGAGAACAATTTGTACAATGGTTACATTATAAAGGAAACATTTAAAAACGATGATTAATGCAATAGGCAGTGAAGACTAGAGAAGAATGATGTTTCACGTCCCTTGATAGAGAGGTGATGGTGTAGAAGTAAAGAAAGAGACACTTGTTTTCAGCTATAGTCAGTGTATAGATTCGTTTGGGCTACACTTACTTGTTACAAAAATGAGCTTTATGGGGCAGTTAGGTGGCACAGTGGACAAAGCACCAGTCCTGGATTCAGGAGGACCCGAGTTCAAATCCAGCCTCAGACACCTGACACTTAGACCCTGGGCTAGTTACTTAACCCTTGTTGCCCCGCAAAAAAAGGGGAGGGGCTTTGAGGATGGGGAGAGTAATGAGGGAATGGTCGTAATAATAATAATAATGATTGTAATACTGAGAGAGAGAGAGAAAAAAGTATAAATGAAACATTTTAAAAATACACAGAAGAAAGCAGAAGGAAGTTCAGAAAGGGACATAGACAAGCAGGGTAGTGTTGAAATTACCATATTAAATTTAATATATGTTTTTTTAAAAAAAACAATCTACATGTAAAAGATTTACAGGGTCCTATACAATCTTTTGAAAAATGTTCTTCTTTATATATGGAAATGTTCATGTTGCTCAATTCATAATAATAAAAAATAGAAAAATATTTTTTAAATGAAGAATCTGGAGCTCAAAGAGATAGTGATTTGCTCAATGATGAATGAATTGCCCAAATACTTTCTAGGGTGGCATCACAATAATGTGCTAGCTTTGGAGCTGAAAAAAACTGGGTAAAAACTCCATCCCGCATAACTACTAGCTGTGTGACCCTGAACAAGTTACTTAACTTTTCTGAATCTTGGTTTCCTCATCTCTAAAATAGGAATAATAATAATAATAATAACTATTATTATCATAACAACAATACCACTTATCTCACATGGTTGTTGTGAGGATTAAATGAGATAATGCAGGTAAAAGTACTTTCCAAATATAAAAGTACTATATAAATATGAGTTATTTGTTATTGTTGTTCCTGTTGTTAGGGGTTGTCTCACTTTAATGAGGATCAGAGGCCTACGATGACTTGCTCTAGGCCACGTGTAGCAGCAGAGACAGCATTTGAAAGCACATCTTCTACCTCCAGATTTGTTGTTCTTTCCACGACTCTCATATTGGGGCCTTCTCCTTCTTTTTGCCAGCAGGACAAGACCTCCTGACCCTGTGAGAAGGTGTTTTGCCTACATCAATTTATGACAAAATTTGTCAACTATATATTAAGCTGTTTCTGCCATCAGGAGAGTTACCAGGCTGGCTTCCATGGCACAATGAAGATGGTTGACTAGTTTTAAGGCTTGAAAGCATGCTACCTTGAACTTTCACAATAATTGTTGATTTTTTTGTTTGTTTGTTTGGGGGGTTTTTTGTGAGGCAATTGGGGTTAAGTGACTTGCCCAGGGTCACACAGCTAGTATTAAGTGTCTGAGGCTGGATTTGAACTCAGGTCCTCCTGACTCCAGGGCCAGTGCTCTTTCCACTGTGCCACCTAGCTGCCCCTATAATTGTTGATTTTTTAAAAATGAGTTTCCTGAGTGATTAGAATTAAAGCTCAAGACTGAGGCAATGTGGTACATTGGAAAGAACGTTGTCTGGGGAATTGAGGTTTGTCGTTTAGTCATTTTTCAGTTGTGTTCAACTCTTCATGACCCCATTTGGGATTTTCTTGGCAAAGATACTGGAGTGATTTGCCATTTCCTTCTCCAGCTCATTTTACAGATAATGAAACTGAGGCAAACAGGGACAAATGACTTGCCCAGGGTCACACAGCTAGTAAATATCTGAAGCTGGATTTGAATTCACAAGGAGGAATCTTCTTGACTCCAGACCAGGTACTCTATCCCCTGCTTGAAAATTTGAATTCAAATCCTGCCTCTGATGCTTACCACCTGTGTGACTTTGGATAAGTTACCTCCCTAGGACTCAGTTTCCTCATCTGTAAAATGGAGGGGTTGGATTAGACAAGATCCAAACTCCTTCCCACTGTTAATTTTTTTTTTAATTTACTGAGTGATTTTTTTTTAAGTGAGGCAATTGGGGTTAAGTGACTTGCCCAGGGTCACACAGTTAGTAAGTGTTAAGCATCTGAGGCCGCATTTGAACTCAGGTACTCCTGACTCCAGGGCCGGTGTTCTATCTACTGCACCACCTAGCTGCCCCTACTGAGTGATTTGAATGACAGCTCATTCAATGATAGCACTGGTTTTGGATTCAGATCACCTGAATTGAAATCCTGCCCTTTTTACTTACTACCTGTGTGACCTAAGACAAGTCAGTTCACTCTCTGGGCCTCAGGTTTCGCTACTGTAAAAAAGGGGAGGGTTGGACTAGATAGTCTCTCAAGTCCCCTATGGCTCTAAATATTTGGTCCTGTGATATCATTACATCTGTCTTGGCTTTTCCTTCTCCCATAAGGAAATCAAGTGTGCTTCCAAGAGTATTTTTTCTAGCTTCCTTACTGCAACCATGGCCTGAATCTTCACTCCAGCTTCTTTGACTGCCGTGTAGCGTTTGTTGAGGTTGTTCACCCTCCCATCCAAGTCTAAAAGAGTCTCTTTTTTGTTGTCCTTCCTTTCGAACATGGGGTTGGCTGACCAGTCCTGAAAGGAAAAGGTTAGAACAGTTTAACAATCCGTTGATAAGAAATCTGCCTTTGGAAAAGATACATTAAAGAGAGAACTTTCTTTATCCATAATAAACTCAGTTTCACAATTATAGTGACCAAGAGCAGTAAATAGTATTTGCTCAGTGTATTCCCTTGCATTTTTGTAGTTTGGGGATCCTTCCTATGCCCTTAAAGTTCCCATTATTGGACATGCACTGTTGTATTTTAGCATTATTTTTCCTCAGCCCTTTCCCTGCCTGGCCCTCCATTTGTATCCTTCTCAAGCATCTTGTAATTGACTCACATTCATAATCTGAACAATTGATTCCACGTTTTGCTTTGTTTTCTGGATCCTGGTCTCTAAGTCATATAGGATTTCTCTCATCTCTTGAATATATTGGAACACACCTAAAAAAAGTTAAAATATTCATAGAATCAGTTTCCTTTTATGTAAAAATTTCCAGAAATGGGAATATAGCAAAATGTGTCAAAGGCAGCCTTGCTGATTTTGTTGGAGAAAGGAAATGTTTAAGTGGAGAGAGTATAGACTCTTTGCTAAAGGACCACTCCCAATCTGTCTGCTTGACTGGGACACCACTCCGTGTGTCCCTTTGACTGGGAGCTATGTCCAAGATGATTGACAACCAAGACAGGAAAAGCCACCCTCCACCCCAAGAGGTTATCAGTACTTTACTCTTCCCTCTCTTTTGAGTATATCATTTGGAATTCTGCCACGGACTTCTAATCAGTGGAGTGATTTTTCACCTCAACCCCCAGAAGCAAGGGTATCTACATTCACAGAACAGTAAGAATAGATAATTAATTAGGTGACCCTGAGAAGGCAACTCCAGTTGCTGGTGGCCTTTTATATTTTATGTTTCCTTTTCTGAACCCATGTCACTACATGGTGAATGCACATTCGGGGCAGCTAGGTGGCACAGTGGATAGAGCACCAGTCCTGGAATCAGGAGTACCTGAGTTCAAATTCGGCCTCAGACACTTAACACTTTTAGCTGTGTGACCCTGGGCAAGTCACTTAAGCCCAATTGCCTCACTTAAAAAAAAAAAAAGAAATGGACATTCAATTTTGAAAGCCTTGGGTACTCTGACTGAAGGGATCATCAAGTAGCACTGATGATGAAGAACATTGCCCACCACCTGCTCAGCAGTCTCACATAGTGCCTCCAACTTTCAGAAGAACATTGTGATGTGTTATTGTTCTGTGTTTTAAGTATTTGCTAATGCACACTTATGAATCTTCAGTGTTTGAAACATTTCTTTTGTGGTAATGGAAAAAAGAACTTTCCTATACCCATTCCATATCTATTTGTGCACTGAGTAAATGTCTAGAAGGGACCTATTTAAGGGAAAATTTTAGACATGATGCATACCTCGGTGTTATGTTTAAGAGATTTTTCCCAAACTCCCAGGGTGGAAAGAATGATCCAGAGAGTATCTGGCCTGAGACACTTACTAGCTGCATGACCCTAGGCAAGCAACATAACTTCTCTTGGCCTCAAATTCCTCAACTGTAAAATGGAGATAATGATGGCACTTACTTGTGAGGATTCAATGAGATAATAATTGTAAAGTGGATTGATTCTTTTGTGAAGGCAAAATAGGCCACCTTTTACCTCAGTTCTTACTGTGTATTTTAAATTTATAAATGTGGGTTCTAATCTGTCCCCCCAGTTTTTGGGGGAAACTGACTAAAATCACTGATAAACGAGACTCCGACTCCTGATTTTTCCTCAGGGTTAACTCCGTGCCCAGGGCTCTATACATAGTGCCACCTAGTTGAGCAAGTTAAAGCCTTTTTTTGGTCCTTCATAAGCACAAATGCTACCCAAAAATGGTCCCACTGTTTAGGGCTTAGCACAAATGAAAGCCACTTCAAAGGGCTGAAACTCCTAAAGGGCTCTCTTCTCAGAGAGGAAATAGTGAGAATGTATAAATGGCTCAGCAAAACCCATCTTGGCTAATAGAAAGGCAGCCCCAGCATATGAATGAATCCTAGTGGATCAGTAACATCCTGCTTCTATACAGAGGGCAGCAGAGGACAGTGCTGATCAACTCTCAGGGCTTTAAAATGAGCAGTGACCCACAGAGAAATAAAAACCAAAATGCCTTAGGGTCGGAGACAAAGCACAGGGGACTTTGCTATGTAAACCAGAGAATACCATTGCTACCAAACAAAAGTTTTTACTAAGCACCATGCAGACAGAACTGCTCACATTATCCCTACCCTCTGGCTGGGTAACCTGCTAAGATCAGAAGGGAAAGAACAGCCATTTAAAAAGAGAAGATCCCTATTCTTTAATGCAACATTATATTAAACAAGTTCTTTTTTAACTGGATTAGTGTGAAGAATTGTCTTTAGCTATCTCCACTAAGAATCCGAAAAGAAAACTCTAAGTGATGATTATATTATTAGGTATGAGAGATTAGCATTGTAAATAGGGCAAATCTTTGGGTACTGGCCAATAGGGCTCCACCTAGGGTGTGACTAGGTGAACATCATGCTTCTTTCCTCCATGCTGTCTCATGGTCCTCTGCTGGTCCAGCACCGGCTCCACAACATGGCCACTATAGTCCTGGTACTCCCTTCCCAGGGCTCACCTTTCCCCTTCACCACATACCCCACCTATCATGTTTTTTTCTGAAGCTGAATACTAAAAGCCAGGTTGTTGGTGTTTGTTTTTGTATTGTTAGAAAACAAAAACTGAATCAATGGGTTCTTTAGGATGGATGATATTAATGGAAGAAGTAGACTCTGGTGAATGTCAAATCCAACTAAATGTGAAGCCATTGCCTTAATACCTTCGCCGTTCCAAAACAATGTTGTTTCAGCTGCCTGTAACTTCACATCAATTGCTTCTAATTCTGACTTGATCAGGGGAAATTCTACTTTTTGAACAGTGGTCTTTATCTGCAAAACAAAAGCATTTTAGGCCCATCTTTAAAATCCAACCTCATAATTAAAAAAAAATTGTAGTAAGTATACATTATCACTCAGTATCAGTCTGAATACTTGAAATAAATCCTCGTTCAATCAGGAATTGATTGTGATCATATATCTCAAGAGACGCCCTTTATGTCTTAATACATTTTGGGAACCATTTTATTATTGAATATTTACATACAGTCAAGGAAGGCAGCATGGAACCCAGTAGAAAACACTTCCTTTAGATATGGAGTCAGAAGATTTTGGTTCAAATACAGGCTCTACCAATTCTTAACCTGTGTGAACTTAGGCAAGCCTGTTAACCCATTTGGGTCTCGGTTTCCTCCTCTATAAAATGAGGGAGTTTTGATTAGATGTCTAAAGTCCCTTCTAGCTATAATCTCATCGTTTATTCAGTTATTTTTTAGTTCTTTATGAACCCATTTGGGGTTTTCTTGGTAAAGACTCTGGAGTGGTTTGCCATTTCCTTCTGCAGCTCATTTTACAGATGAGAAAACTGAGGCAAACAGGTTTAAATGACTTTCCCAGGGTCACACAGGTAGTAAGTGTCTGAAGTAAGATTTGAACTCAGGAAGAGAAATTGTCCTGACTCTATGATCCTATAAACTCTCAATTATCTGGGGAATGAAGATAATAATTACAAATAATATAAATGCAGCACACAATTCAAAACCTTTGGTATTTGGCTTTGTAATACAGTAAAATATTAAATCAAAGACATACTAAGATACACAGACCCAGCATACTCAACCCCAAATTCAGCCCCCCTATACATTTTATACCTTTTATGTTCAATCCCAAATCTCTACCAGATTAACTATCTGCCCCAAACTTGGAAGCTAAATGAGCAGCAAGGAACAGATAGACCAGGTTTACTTCAGGTCATAAGTAGAAAATAGAGAGTTCATTATAATATGGGCATCTCCCACTTTCAAGGAAACCAGAAAACTCATTTTAAAGTAAATCTAATGGGGGCAGCTAGGTGGCACAGCACTGGCCCTGGATTCAGGAGGACCTGAGTTCAAATCCAACCTCAGACACTTGACACTTACTAGCTGTGTGACCCTGGGCAAGTCACTTAACCCTCATTGCCCCACCAAAAAAAATGTAATAAAAAAGTAAATCTAATGTAGGAAAACCTAGATTTATAGAACTGATCAATTAAAATTTTATAAAGCTGATAAAATGAGTCATAGATACTTTTGGAAAAGATTTTTTTCAAATAATGAATTCTCCTGGTTTACTTGAAATGTGACTTAATTTGTAAGACTTTATATACACATTTTCTAAGACTATGCTTATCAGGAAAGAGTTACAAACCAAGTAATTTAAGAATAGAAGATATCTGCAATATGAAATGAATGACTCCTTTGATCTAGAGAAACACAAATTTAAATAATGGCTTCTCTGGTAGAGTTATTTGTTCATTGGCTAGCTACTAACTGACAAGAAAATTAAAGTAGAGCAAAATTTAAAGCGAATGAGTCAGAGGTACCCACGACACAGAAGACTCAGGTTATTTTGTGGATATCAAAGTATTTTGGGCTTATGCTTTGACCCAGGAATGTGAAACATAGTAGATTGATACCAATTTCCCCTAATGACCATGTTGTTTATAATGGACCAAATATTTTATGGAAAGTAAAGGGCAGGGGCAGCTAGGTGGCACAGTGGATAAAGCACTGGCCCTGGATTCAGGAGGACCTGAGTTCAAATCCAGCCTCAGACACTTGATACTTACTAGCTGTGTGACCTTGAGCAAGTCACTTAATCCTTATTGCCCCACCCAAAAAAAAAAAGAAAGAAAGAAAGTAAAGGACAGAGCCAAGATGTCTCTCTGTAGTAGGAAGATGTATAGTGAGTTCCTTCCCCTACACCACCCTCCCCCAACTCCTCTGAACAAATCTAGAAAACACACTAGACTGAATCTCAATCAGGAAAGTCAAGAAAAAAATCACAACTCATTTTTCCAGCCCAGATCAGCAGAGCTTGGGCATTGGGCCCTGTGGTTCCAGGAGAAACAACAAAAACATTCTTCAATAGGTAAATTATAGTCACCCAGAGTCCCATCAGATATTATAAAGACTATTTCGCAGGGCAATTTATAGTTAGGACATGAAGGATTCTCTTATACTCAGGTTCTCTGGGCATAACACCCCCCAAAAACTGCATGAGGTTTTATTTCACCAAATGCAAGTCATTCATGCAGCTCTCCCAAAGCCTGCTGCACTTCTCGCCCAGCTACTGGACACTGTGTCATTTGTCAGTTCTTTAATGGTACTTATAGGGGAAACATCAGGTATTCTTCTTCTAGTCAGAGGAGGAATTTATAAATGTTCCCCTGAAGAGATTACAGTCCTAACAATGAAGCCATTGCCCCCTCCGCCATGTGTATAAACATTTAGTGACTCATCCAAGAACAAAGATTTCAGTTACCCCCAAACCATTATGTAAACAATGAATAAGCATTTATCAAGTACTTGCTATTGCAATGGATAAAAAGCTTGAGAGACATCATTTCTGGTAATTAATCATTCTAGCAGATAATCAATAAAAGGGGTCAGTGACAATCTTAAATACCAAAGACCTCTCATGGAACTTACTCAACACTTATAAGTCCTTGTTAGAATAAGTGTTCTTGAGGATGGCAGTCAACTCTGATTGGTTAACAAGTAATGAGAATGAATATTATAATGAGAGGTGAACCTATTCTAATGAGGGGTTGCAGTATGTCACTTCGATCACTCAGACTTGTCTGACTAGAACACAATGGACCAGATTTCACTCAGATTAGATTAAATTCTTTGTAAGGTTCTCTAGCTGGGTGGGCTCTCCCACTGAAGATCGAAAGGCATGTTCACCCAGGGAATCAGGAGATCTCATCTTTCAACAATATCCCATAGAGACTGAACAACCTATAGGAAAAATCCTGGTCCTAATTCAATAATTGATTATTAATATAAGAGAGAAATAATCATTTCTCTCACAATGTACCAGGCATTGTAAGAGGTCTTGGGAATACAACAACAAAAATGGTGCAGTTTTGGCCTTCAAGGAACTACATACTAACAGCTGAGATATCTTGTATATAAATAAGCATCAAGAGAATATAGACATAAAATATACAAGATAACTCAGGAAAAGAGGACCTGGGTTGGGGGGAGGGGGAAATCAGAAAGAGTTTCATATTAACTGTGATGCTTGAGTTGAGTTTGGAAGGGGAAAAAAATTATTTTTAAGAGGTAGACTATGGGGGAAGGGCATTTCAAACATAAAGGACAGCAGATGCAAAAGCAGAGAGATGAGAGGCCAAGTCTCATGTGTGAAGAGCAGTAAGAATATGAATTTGACTAGAGTGGAAGAATAAGAAGGGAGAGAAAAGAAACAAGGCAGGGATAGCAATTAGGAGCCCACCACAGTACTCCAGGTAAGAGGTGAAGAGAGTCTGATCTAGTGTGGAGGCCATGTGAATAGATAGAAGAGATCTCTTTGCAAGACATATTTTGGAGAAAGAAACAATGAGATTTGGCAGCTGAATGGATATGTAGAGGGAGGGAAGATCGAGGATAAGGCTGAGGTCATAAGCCTCAGAAACTGGAAGGATCATAGTACCAAAAAGAGAAATAGGGAGGTTTAGAAATGGGATAGATTGGGGGGGCAGAGATCATGAGTTCTACTTTGTATGTGTTGAATTTGAGATGTCTATAGGGCATTGAGGTTGAAATATTCAATAGGCAAGTTGGTGATGAAGGACCGGAGCCCAGGGGAGATATGAGACAACATAAAAAGATCTGGAATTCATCTACATAAAAGATGATAATTTCAATCTACAGGAGTTGATGAGGTCACCAACTGAGAGTGTATAGAGAGAGGGAAAAAAAGAGAGGCCAATATAATACAGCCTTAAGATACAATTAGGCACGTGATATAGAAGGAGAAAAGAGATTTGAAAAGGAAGGTTCAGATAGATAGGAGGAGAGGTAAGAGAGAGCAGTGTGCCAAAAACCCAGAGTAGAAAGAGGATCTAGGAGGACAGGGTGGCCAACAGTGCCAAATGTTGCAGAGAGGAAAGAGAGAAATTGAAAAAAGTCATTCAATTTGGCAATAAAGGGAACATTGGTATCTTAGGAGAGAAGTGGAGTTAATAAAAGAACTTCTTCTAAGAGTTTGGCTGTGAAAAGGAGAACTATTAGATGATTGTTTGAGGGGGATAGATCCAATGAGGAGTGTCTAAGCATGGGCAAGACTTGAATGTTTTTGTAGGAAGGAGGGAGGAAAACAGGAGACATGGGGTGATTGAAGATAGGAGGATGAGAGGAGATAATTGTGGTAATTATGGTTTTTACCAAACTTTACCTTAGAATGCTTTTCCTTAGACATCAACTTCTTTCTTTTGAGGGGTTCAAAGCCCAGAGATACTAACTTTATTTGCAGTTGGGTGACTGAAACCTTCCCACAATGTCCTTACTTCCTGGTATTAAGGCTGGGCCTACCTCCCCCCAACAGCCTGTTCTTAACTAATCTAAGGATTGAGAAAAAACTCTGACTATATTCCTCAATTTACTCTCTGTAGGTTCAGTGTGGGATTATTCAAATCATCTCAGGAGGGACCATATTTCTCAGTAAGTCCCCAAGTGTACCTGTCCCTAGGGGTCTGCCTGAAATTTTCCCAAGTCACATTGGGGAGAAAGGGTGTTCAAAGTGAAGGCAGTACAACTATACTGTGGAGGTGGGAAAGAAGTAGGTGGGGCCATTTTCCTTTGGGAGAGTACGCTGGTATTTCTACCCCCAAGGAAGCTGCATTCACTCAGGCTACTTGAGAAGGAAAAGGCGTGTGAGCTCTGCTGGCATATTTTGAGACTAGTCCTATGCTTTAGAAACATAGCAATTACATGCAAAGTGAGGAGAAAGAACCAGGTAAGACTTTGGTTACCCAACGCAAGGAAAGGAAAGAAATCTATGCATCAAATACCAGGGGTGTAATAAGATAATAATAATAACAACAGTAATAATACTGGTTAGTATTTATATAGTGCTTTAAAGTTTGAAAAAAAAATTTTAAATAAAATAAAGTTTGCAAAGCATTTTACTAATATTATCTAGTTGTATCCTTGCAATCATCTTGGGAGGTAGGTGCTATTATTATCCCTGTTTTGCAGAGGCAGAAACTGAGGCAGACAGGTTAAGTGACTGGCCCAAGGTCACATAGCTAGTGAGTATCTGAGACCAGTTTTGAATTCAGGTCTTCTTGACTACAGGTCCAGGCCACCATGTGTCCACTATTCTACCTAACTGCTGTGCATGCAATACTGGCTTCAATTGGTTTCAAATATCTTAAAAGAATCTTAGGGAGAGGTAGCTAGGTGGTGCAGTAGATAAAGCACCAGCCCTGGATTCAGGAGGACCTTAGTTCAAATCCGGCCTCAGACATTTGACACTTACTAGCTGTGTGACCCTGGGCAAGTCATTTAACTCTCATTGCCCATCAAAAAAAAAAAAAAAGAAGAAGAAGAAGAAGAAGAATCTTAGGGACCAGAATTTATAATAAATTGAATTTGTAAGGGATTCAAATCTTATTCAAATCAAGGATAAGTATGAATGACAACCTTTCATATTCAGTCATACAGGTCAGCCCTTCCCCACATCTCTCTCAGAGGACTGCTGGGCATTTTTATGGACATGAGGAATGATGTAGACTTGATGGATGAGAGATAAGAGATGTTGGGCTTCCTATAAACCTTGAGAAGCATGTGCAGCCACATGGCCTCTACAAAGGAGCAAGTATCAGAGAGAGATGCTGAAATAACAGCAGAGCCATCACAGGGAGAAACAAACCCATTCACAGACCTTGCTGGAGCCAAAGGGAGCAAATGAACCAAGAAACTTGGTATACTCAGGAGCTGCCTAGACCCATGGCTTTACCATGACTGCCAGTCATGTGTACTTTATAGTACCTATGGGAAGGTGTGAAACAGGGTGGGGGGTTGCTTGACATCCTACAGAAAAAAAGAGAGAAGAAAGTCCCCACATACACCAAAATCTTTATAGCAGCTCTGCGATAGCAAAGAACTGGAAACCAAATAGATGCCCATCGACTGGGGAATGGCTAAACAAATTGTTGTATGTGAATGTAATGGAATATTACTATGTTGTAAGAAGTGATGAATGTGATGAATACAGAGAAACATGTAAAGATCTCCATGAACTGATACAGAGTGAAGTAAACAGAGCTAAGAAAACAATATACCCAATGACTACAACGTTATAAAGACAAAGAACAACCACAAAAACAAATCAAAAGTGAATGTTTCAAAATTACAAAGAACAGGTCTGGCTGGAAAGAAGAAATATGAAATATAAGAAGACATGCCCACTAATGCAACATGTCAAGGAAGAGGAGGGTCTAAACCCCAAGACTGTCAGCCTTCTTGTGGTTTATAATTCATGCTAATTAATTCTAGCAGAGAGAAATTACACAACAGTTGGCAAGAGATGATAACTATTAAGTCCATCCTTGTAGACCTGGAGGCACCACATCTGGAAAGGGCACAACATTATCCCAGTTTTCAGAAATCATAAAAACTTGGTCTATTTTTAAGGAGTTACACATATATTATTATACACAGTGGGCACCCCTCATCTCATGATTTTTCTTGGGTGGTACATTTTTCTAGGGCAAATAATATATTGCTGGGTGCCTTGTCCCAGAATTTAGAGCTAACAACCAAGCAGAAAGGAAGAAATATGGTGCCTTTATTTGCATAAGAAGTCTTGGGAGGCTGTGACCACAACTTTCTCCAAGGGTGGATTAATCTGCCATTGTTCTGCTGAAAAATATTTTGATACCATAGCACCACTTTTCCTACTTCCTTGCCCCAGAAGGGAAAGTCAGGGAAAAGAAATTTATTTACTGGCATGATCAGGTAATGTGATATATGGGGTTGTGTTAGAATACACCCATACAAAATTCCTCAGAAGTTTCTGCAATTGTTAACCAAACCCCACAACAATGGCTCTATGCTAGATCAGATGTTATGACAAACTTGCCTTTATCCTGGAGCAAGACCAATTTTAGAAGCTAATGTAATTATTTCTTTTAGAGTTTATTTTGCCTCCACAAAATCATAATCAGATGCGTCATTATGATGGGGAAGTGACACTGGTGTCTTCAAAGGATATAGCTTAGATTCTGTTAGTTTTTTGGGGTTTTTTTGGGGGGGAGGAGGGGATTCTGTTACATTTAACCATGCTGAAAAGGCTTAGAATTTGTCACCTGTAAAAGAATTAGTCTGTTTTCTGAGGAAAAACTTAGCTAACTATAGACAGGCATATCATGAGCAGGCTAACCACCTGGTGATATGTACAATATATACACACCAACATACATACACATGTATGTGTACATGTATGTTTATACACTGCACATGTGTGTGTTCACACATATTTCTTGGTACACAAGAATCTCCCACTTCTATAATTCTTAGCACTATCTGCCCCCTTTTCTCCAGCAAAGAGTGCTAAGAATTGTTTAGTTTTTAGGCCAAGACAGCTTAATTGGACTGTTGGTACTGCAAGTGTGAGATTCTTGTTCAATGGCCAGTGAACAGACAATTTTGCTGGAGGAGCTGAATCACATCAATCTTGATGTTCTTGCTATAAACAAAACCAGAAGTTGCAGCTAAATAGAAGGACAGCTCACAGGTAATCCTTAGAGATGCAAAGGAGTTCATGGAGTATGTTTTATTCATTCGTTATTTGTTGGAATAGTTGGGTCTCATCTATTGGACTATTAATGATAAACATAAAAAACCACCCTGAAAATAATTGCAGCTTATACACCATCAATTGCTGAGAAATCCTTTGAAGAACTTTATAAGATGTTTCAAAGCAAAACCACATATACTCTGATCGTTAATGACTTCATTACAAAGATGGGAAAAGGTGAGGATGGGGAGAAATGTATGGAAAAACATCATTCAGGAAGGAGGAGAGAGGCTAAAGAGTTATAGATTACAAAGGAGCCTAATTCTTCTATATCATGACCACTTTCTTTAAAACAAACAAACTGAAAAAATGTTGCAATTCTGTAGAAAAATAAACTGGTAGGTAGAGGGCATTGTTAGCACCAAATAACACTGTAAATGATGAAAAATATTCTATTCTATTTGACAGATGGAAAAAGATGTTTAATCAATTTGGGAGTTAATTTTGAGTCAACTATGTGTGCACAGTTGGGATCAAAATTTATAAAAATTTTTAAAAAGAAAAAAGAAATGGTATACTAGCTATGAAATATTTTTATCTAGTAGCTTAACCAATGAAAATTGGTTAAAACAAAGAGACCAAAAGAGCCCCAAACCACCTTAGGCAGCAAATGTTTATTTGTCAAATGAAGAGAGATGGATACCAAACACAATACCAGGTTAGAATATAAATTCATTTATAAGATCTTATGATGAAGGATGACAGGTGATTAGAGATAGGGTTGATGCATACAGCAAATAGAAATAATGATGACTAAAACTAGTTTAAAGAAAGCCTGGCAACTCATTAAAACAAATAGTCATCCCAGGTGCATTCAAGATTGAAAATGGAGTTCTTCAAAAAGAAGAAAAATAGAAAACATTTGCAAAAAATTTTAAACAAATTTTTTTTTCTGTCAAGACTGGAGGAGCTACCACTTGTAGGATTTAACATCACAATCCTATATATGCTTACAGAGAAGACAGAAGTGACTCTAAAGAGAATAAAGATGGAAAAGGCAGCCTGATTAGACCAAGGGTCTAATCTACAAGAGGAGGTCTTGTTGGAGGTGATACAATTGTATCATATAATTGTTTTATAACAGCATTGAGAGATCTATTTTAAAAGTCTGTGTAGGAGAGGAATATATAAAATCTAACTTTATTAATATTGAAAAAGGGACCTAGAAAACATCAATATCCATCACCCTATTTGCCTCTCACCCATCTATACAAAATCTTTATGAGTTGTGTATACACAATCAAGGACTTCCTTCATGAGGGTATTGGTAGGGAGAGCAAGCAAACATTCTTCAAGCAATATTCAACAGTGAACCACACCTTTCCCATTTTACAATCAACTGAAAGATGTAGAGAAGATCCCATTGTGCTTTTTGTTCGATTATTAATAAGCATTTGAGTCAGTATAACAAGACTCCACCTTATAGGCTCTTTTACAATAAAGTATCTCCCATTTTGTTTTTGTTTGTTGTTGTTCTGTCGTTTCAGTTGTGTCCAACCCTTACTGACCCCATTTTAGGGTTTTCTTGGTAAAGATATTGGAGTGGTCTGCCATTTCCTACTCAAGGGGATGCATTCTGAAAGGCAATCAGAGGTTAAGTGACTCGCTGTTCCTTGAACACAACATTTCATCTCTCATCTCTGTGCTATGACACGTTCCCAGAATGTTCCATTTGGGGATCTTATGCATTGTTTCTGTTGTTGTTATTATTATTTATGACAAAAACAGATATTTTTCAAAAATACCACTTACCTCATTATACCAACCAACAATAAGCTCCAGGTTGCCCACAAACTTTCGGAAGGTTTCATTCTGGGAGAAAAGACTCTCTGCACTACCTGGAATCTCTTTTTGTTCCTGGAAGTTCAAGTACTTCACCTCTCTTAGAACAGCCACTAACTAAAAGGTAAAGAATACCAGAGGAAAGGACTGCTGTAAATATCAATAATCCTGCAATTAGATTCTGGAAAGATGGTGAGTAAGAAAGATTTTCCTAGGGTCAGCTCTCCCTACTCCCTCCCACAACCTCCCAAAAGTAATAAAAATAAAGTTGTATTGGGTTTCCAAATTCAATAAACTCGGAAAAAACAAGAATAAGATAAATAAAAGAATCCACCACTAATAACTCGAATACAAAAATATTCCTGAACAACAACTCACCAATTTGCTCTTTTGGGTACCTATTCCAATCTCCCCACACTATTCCCACAAACCTTGTACATTTGTGGCTACTACAATCTTAGGGACCGAGTTTTTAGAGTTAACTACTTTTTAGTGTCCAAGCTGGGTTGACTATTCAAAGGCCAGACTCTCTTGTAACCACAGGCCATGTGTTGGCCCTGGGTGACCCTAAGGAGCCACTGAGGTTTTAGGCACTTCAGTTTGGGGGCTAACCCTCCTGAGCAATTCCATTGGGAAGCCCACTAACATGTTGAGTTGAAGCCCATGAATCAGTCCAGCTACAATGACAAACAGAAGTAAAGGAGACAGCTGTAGACCAGGAGGACAAGAAATTAGAAAGAGGAGACCACTGATGATTAAAACTAATAGTGGGGACAGCTAGGTGGTGCAGTGGATAAAGCACCAGCCTTGGATTCAGGAGGACCAGAGTTCAAATCCAGCCTCAGACACTTGACGCTTACTAGCTATGTGACCCTGGGCAAGTCACTTAACCCCAATTGCCTCACTTAAAAAAAAAAAAAAAACCAAAACCATCCCAAGCTATAATAACAATCTTATTTATCCTCTACAACAATCTTATACTCATCCCCCATATAGCCCAGAATGATGGCTACCAACCGCTTTGCTGAAGTTCACTTGGATGAGGCCTGTAGTTGGATGCCTTAGAATCAAGGGCTGTCCTAGGTTAAAGTGGCAGTCTTCATCCACGCGCCCTATCCACTGCTTATAAATGTCCTGTCGGTAGTTTTGAAGTAAAGACATCATCTCATCATATTTCTGATAGATCACCTTAGCCTCTGCACTGGACATGACCCTATATTCAGAATTGCAGGTAAACAGAAGAACAGCTTAGGATTTCTAATGATGCATCCCAAAATAGAGTCATCCACAGCCAAGCTTCTTAAACTGTGGGTTACAACCCCATACAGGGTTGTGCAACTGAGTGTGGTGGTCATGAAAAATTTGGCCACAGTAAAAAGGTTATGTATACCTATTTTATATACCTATATACCCAGGGTCATGTAAAAATTTCTCAGGCAAAAGAGGGTTGCCAGTGGAAAAAGTTTAAGAACCCCTTTGACCTACGTAAACCCTAACTGCTAGATGACAATATCCTGAGGCAATCAACTTTTAATTCATTCAGGAATTGATTATATAATCTGCAGATCATCCAGGGCTCTTATTTCCCCAGGCTTCTTGTTGCCAACGAATTATAAATTTAGAGTTGGAAGGAACTTTTAGGGATAGCTAAGCTCGATCTCATAATTTTACAGATTAGAAAATTGAAGCCAAAAGAAGGAAAGTGTCTTGCCTGAGGTGACAAAAGTAATAAAGTTAATAAAGACGGGATTGAAACCTAGGACTTTTTTTTTTTTTTAGTGAGGCAATTGGGGTTAAGTGGCTTGCCCAGGGTCACACAGCTAGTGAGTGTTAAGTGTCTGAGTCCGGATTTGAACTCAGGTACTCCTGACTCCAGGACCAGTGCTCTATCTACTGCGCCATCTAGCTGCCCGAAACCTAGGACTTCTTAATACACATCCAGGTCTCTTGGCATAGCACCAAGTTGCTAAACCACTGGTAAATAAAGGTTTGTAAAGATGGAACTGAAAAATTTGGTGAAATTAAGGTTTGGGGATGATCTGCTGATATCAATTATCCATGATGTCCTCATACCCCACAACCAGGGCCAAAAATAAATCAGTTGCATCTTGGTGCCTCTTCTAGCCCAAGGAGTCGCTACTTACGGATGTTCAATGTGTCTGAAGTCCCTCATTGGTGCCTCTAGTCTTTCCTGGAGCTCCAGGCTCCACTTCAGCTGTCCAGCAATGGGAGGCATGTTTTTATTTATTGGTGGGACTCCACCTCCTTCTTTCGTAGCCAATATCTGGGCATCATACAAAATCTTGGCATTATCCAATTCAACATCAAACATATTCAACATGACGGTATACCTGGGAACTACTTCTATCAATATTAGAGGTCGTTCAAGAAGTACCCCAAACATGTGTAATAACTGAAAGGTAAAGAGATGATATTGTGGCTTAGCAAAAAAAAAAAAAAAAAACAACAACAAAAAAACATTTGTTTCCCTATTCATCTAGCACTCTTCTTAGTTCCATGGCTGTTGAGGAAGGACACATGGACACATTTCATAAGACACGATTTGATCCTTTTTTCAAACATTAATTTTAGCTTTTCTTATGTAGGTAGTGAGTGAATAAATAAAATACTCGCCCCACACACCTTGAACTTTGGAAATCACCTAATCCAATTCCTTCATTTTAGAGATGATGAAACTAAGACCTAAAGATGGTAAGTGAGTAAGATCATAGAGGTAGTTGGGACTTGAACCCTGTGTTTTTATGACTCTCCATGTGCATTTTTGGCTCTCAAATATTTTATCAAGATGCAGATCAGCAATGGTCCTAACATCTAGAGTCTAGAAAAAAATGGAATGACAGATTTAGATCTGGAAGGGCCCCTTACAGGTCATCTAGTTCAGTCCTTCCTTTTACAGACGAAAAAGCTGAGACCTAAAGAGAAATGAGCTTTCTTGAGGTTGTATAGCTAGTAAGAGGCCCTCTGATTCTAAACCCAGGGCTTTTCTCTACCACACCATGTTGTATCAACTAAAGATATCAGACTTGGGCAAAGAAAAATATGAGAAAAAAAAACATTTTAAGGAGCAGAATTAATATGATGCTTAGATTATGATTGCTAAATTTCATTAAATTGTATCATTTTCAAGACACCAGGAAATATGGAAAGAAAACTTGGGCCAGCAAAAGCCTGTGTATGTGTGTGTATGTGTGTGTGTGTGTGTGTGTGTGTGTGTGTGTGAGATCATCAGGAAAAAAAAAAGGATAAGGGCTGATAAGGGGTGTCAGAGATAATAAGGGATTAATGTCTTCCTGATAATGATTTCACAAGATGTGAAGAAGTGCTCCATTCAAAAGTGATGAAATTAGAAGACAACTATTCACTGGCTAACTAAGAATCAGCTGTACCCTTGATGGCCCTTTAAAAATTAAGAAACACTTTTTAAGGTAAAGTGTTAAAGCAGGAAATAGCTCTGGATTACATGACCTCTGGCAGCAGATGAAAGAACTACCTAAGAAAGAATTCAGATCTTGAGAGGGAATCACTCCTTCCCCTTCCCATCAGCCATGGTGTCTCACCAGGAATCCTAATTACTAGAGGAACCACTCCCCCAGCAGGAGAGACTGCACTCAATAGGGAAAAGGCCTAGGGAGACCATGGGGGTAGAATGTCAAGTAGATATTCTATGTCCAGGGGGAGCAGTGTGAAGACACCATAGAAAGAAAAAGGACATTGGGGTCCTGCAGTATTAGAAATATGAGTTGAGGGGCAGCTAGGTGGCACAGTGGATAGAGCACTGGCCCTGGAGTCAGGAGTATCTGAGTTCAAATCCGGCCTCAGACACTTGACACTTACTAGCTGTGTGACCCTGGGCAAGTCACTTAACCCCCATTGCCTCACTAAAAAAAAAAAAAAAAAGAAAAAGAAATATGAGTTGACCAGGCTTAAGTGTTCCCTACATATGTGCCTTTCTACTAGTGAACTCCAGTAGAAGATGTGTGCACATTTTTTTTTTTGGTGAGGCAGTTGGGGTTAAGTGACTTGCCCAGGGTCACACAGCTAGTAAGTGTTAAGTGTCTGAGGCCGGATTTGAACTTAGGTACTCCTAACTCCAGGGCCGGTGCTCTATCCACTGTGCCACCTAGCTGCCCTTGTGCACATTTTCCCCAGTAATGGTATGAGTATTTATAGGAGAGTTCATCCCAGGTTTATAGAAGAAATGTCCTTATGATGCCATCTGAATAAATATCTTTGCTTTTAGCTAATTATATCTACTCACTATTTTTTTTTTGGTGAGGCAATTGGGGTTAAGTGACTTGCCCAGGGTCATACAGCTAGTAAGTGTTAAGTGTCTGAGGCCAGATTTGAACTCAGGTCCTCCTGAATCCAGGGCCAATGCTCTATCCACTGTGCCACCTAGCTCCCCAACTCACTAACTATTAAATGAAAGCACACTGGTAGGGGCTTATGAACCAGTTTTAGGAGTATGGGCCCATAAAATACTCTGAACTTTGAAGTTGGTTGCCCTCTTGGGGTCCTAACCTACAGATACAAGTCAGAATTTGATTACATTTAGTGAAAAGGTTGCTGCAAATATTTTTTGAAAATGATAACTGTGTCCTAAAAGCATTACAACTAGCTGCTTGCTCATTTGCTTTAGGCAGCTTGAAACATTACTGGTTTTCTTAATTTCTCCCTCCTTGGGTCACTCTTTAGACCTCTCCTGGGAGGAGGATACATTGTGTATATATTTTTAAATGTAGTTTATAAATTTTTGCTCCTTATTAATTTTGTACTTGTTAGCATTAGGGGATATTAATGTTGTACTTATTAGCATTAATATTCATCAAATGAAAGTCTCCAAGGGTGCTCATTATATTTTCTCTTTGAAGGAATTTTAAAATTATGGACAAAAATAACAGGAGAAGAAGACATGGGTAGACTATAATTTGCACCAGTGGAAGGAGTGTCAATATCAATAAGATTATGGGATATATTATATTATTTCCAGGGCAGAGCTACATCAGGAAGTCAACACAATTTGTTAAGTGTCCTTGTGATTAGAGCTCAATATTAGATAAGGCTGTAACTATCATGTGGTGAATGGGGTTTTGTCCCAGGGCACTAACATCCTAGAGAATGTATTTCAAAATTAGGAAGGTATACTTCAATTCAATTCAATCTTTTCTTCCTGAGGAATGCATCACTGATATATTTTCCTTCAAGGTTCTCTGCTGCTCTGTAACTGTCATCACTTCCCACCATAGGATCACATTTTATGGCATCTCTCTCCCAGGGCCTATCTTTCTCCTAACCTCCTTGCCATGTAGACTTTCTTTGGGATGGGTTGCCTCCTCTTCTTGTTCAACCACACCCACTGTCAGACTGTCCTGTACACTATATCCACTCATCTTCCTGAATGTTTTTGCTCTAGGTGAAAAAATTCCTAGTTTAATTACATCTCTGCTCTGATAGAGATGTTAACAACAACTAACAAAAGCAGCAATGTGTTCTCTGACTTTAAGGAATTTATGGGTCTTATAGGGGAAAGGAAAAAAACCACAAGAAAAATTCTTGGAAGCAACATATAAATAATTGCAAATAATGTAGTACAAGCTAAATTCACCATTTTAGAGGGACCTGGAAGAGTTAAGTAAATACATGACTTTAATTTAATTCAAAAGACATTTCATAAGTGACCAAAATATACAAAAGAGATTATGTCCATGAACATTACCAGGTAGACCTTAATCAAAGGAAGGTATAGCTTCTTCCAAGACTCAGCTCAGAAGCCATCTGTCCTCCCTGATGCTTCCAATTATCCCTATTCTTCCTGTCAATCTTATATTTATTTCCCTGTGAAAATTATACCCAAACCGTAACAGATTCTAAGCTCCTTGCAAGTAAGGAATGTTTCTTATTGTCACTGTGTCCCAGGGTGTAGGACAGTGCCTTGCAAAGAGTAGGCATGAAATAATGTTGGTTGAATTGGGTTGAATCAAAGTGGAGATGGTCATTTGTGTCTTTTTTTTTTTTAAGGAAATGGATAGTCCCTGGCTAGGCAGAGATTTAGCTCATGTCTAAAATGGCAAACTAAGTAAAATATTTGCACACTTGGTTGCACTTGGATTCGAGTCCTTTTCTGCTCTGAGGGTCTGGCTATGGTGCTGTTCTATACCAGGAGAAAAGATCTCAGGGCCAGACCACAGACTTACAGTGCTGTCACTCTGACCCCAGAGGTGGGACACCAGATAAGGAAGACCAGAATCAGATAAGTGGACAAACCTTCTCACCATAAACATGCAGAACCTAACGCTAACAAGAAGTCCCAATCCAAGAGGTAAGATTGGAAGAATTAAAAAACACAAAGAGATAAAAAGCTTTTATGATGCTAGGGATTCCAAAGACACAAACTCAGAAGAGATAAACAGGGCAACTACATTTTGCTGAAAAGGTACCATAGAATGAATTAAATACTTAACATATATGTAAATGGCATGGCATCCAGATAATAACATGAAAAGCTAAACAGCTGAGAGGAAGAATTAGACCAATAAAAATGGGGAACCTCAATGTACACTTTTTAGATCTAGATAAACCTAATGAAAATAAACAATAAATAAGCTAAGGATCTGATGAATGCAATGACCAATAATTCCACAGAACCTATGATGAAGAATGCTACTCACATCCTAAGAAGTGATGGACTAAAATGCAGAATGAAACATACAGTTCTGGACATGGACAATAAGGGAATTTGTTTTGCTTGATTACACAAAGGTGTTTTTATTTTTATTTTTCCAGTGGAGGGAGGGTGTGAGAGGGGAAAAAAATGCTGGATAATTGAGGAAAAAAGGGAGAAGAAAAACAAGTGGGGATAGTTTCATTTTTCCAGAGGAGCCCATCTGCATAAGTGATTTTACTAAATTCAGTTGTTTCATAAATTGAATAAAAATATATGTGTAGATATAGTTGGCATTGTCTAAGTACCCACAAGAAATTAGAGAGAAAAAAGGGAAAGCTGCAATTGGAGATTTAGAATTTTTATTCGTTGCAGTAACAAAATCATGCAATTTATTTCAGAAATTTTACAAAAAGTACAGCCTGAACGCCATGAATTACTTCTTTAGATATGAGGAAAAAAACAGACAACAGATTATTGGTTCAAAACACAAAAAGTATACTAATCTGCAGGAGAAATAGAAAAAATGGGAAAAGGAGAAAATAGAGCTAACAACACATGAAATATTATTTGGAAGGCTAAGAAATTAAAAGTGGGGCAGCTAGGTGGCATAGTGGATAGAACACCAGCCCTGGAGTCAGGAAGGAGTACCCGAGTTCAAATCTCACCTCAGACACTTAACACTTACTAGCTGTGTGACCCTGGGTAAGTCACTTAACCCCAATTGCCTCACTAAAAAAGAAAAAAAATTTAAAAGCAACATAGCAAAAAAAATGAAATATTAACTATTAATTCAATATTTTATATTGTATTAACAAATAGAATTGAAGTAACTTGCAACAGAGACAGTCTGGGTTACAAGACAATCTAAGTCAGAAACAGAAAATTAATTAAAGGGATATTTGATTTAGCACAGGGTAGCCAGGAAGACAATAAGGATGTATAGAAGTATTCCATACATACTTTTCACTTGGAGAAAACCACACTAATGTAAGGAAGAAAAAGAAAATTGTAAAGTGCAGTAGAGCGTGCAGCAGGCATTAACAGAGACACCAAATTGGAGCCTTCAGTTTCTGATTCTTCAAGAGAGACCTATTAAGATTTTTGTAGCTAATGAGACACAAGAAAAAACATTCCGGGTTGCAGAAATCTTTGTGAATTCTATATTTGAAAATAAACTGAAAACACAAATGTTCCTATATATTTAATAGTCAGTGATCTTATGAATATGGTCATTAGAAAATTAGGTTTGGACATTTAATTTTCAGATTAATTGTGACTAGCAGTCTACATGGATTTTTACAACTTTATACATTTAGATATGAGCCTGTCCAAGCAAAATATTTAGTTATCTGAGTCCTCTTCCTCCCTTCTGATGATATGGAATGATAGTACTTCTATAGCAATTTATTAAGAGTTAATTTTTTAAAATAATAATAAAGAGTTAACTTCATCAAAATAACTCTTGAGGTTTTATCTCACACCCAGCAAGTGAGCAAAGATGACCAAAGAGAATGATAGTCAATGGGAGGAACCAAAATGATTAACAGAACCAATAAACAAAATTAAAAGCTCTGGAAAAGACTAGCAGAACTTATGATGTGAAAGGCTGTACGGGAGCCGAGTTCTTCCATATACATTTCAGCAAATATAACCTTTTTAAAAAAATCAATGATGAAGAATGTCAAAAAGAATGAGAAGCTCCTGCACTCACTCAAGGACTGTGTAAGAAGATGCCTAGGAACCTGCAAACACTTAGAGAATGGTGGGTATAGGAGAGAGGCAGAAGAGAGGAGGCTATGACAAACAGTCTCTGAGCTAGACACACTGGGGGAACCTGTACACCATCTCTGAAACCCATTAAAGGAAATGTCATTCCCCCCCAAGAAAGGAATTCCATTTGTGTCATTGGTAGCCCTGTATTACCAAAAATGTACATTATTATTATGTTTTGAATTCCATCAATAAAAAGTGGGTAGAAATTTGCTTTCTCTTGGTATGTAAGTACCTACATAATATCCTCGATTTTGCCTTTTGGCCGACAATGCCTTTATTATCTGGCCCTTTGCAGAAAAAGTTTGCCAACCTGTGGAATAGGTGATCTATAAGGTTCCTTTCAGCTCTAAATCTATGATTCTATGATCTGAAGTGTTACAAATGTACAGATCAGCATGGTATCCGAATTTATGGCAGGTTTTCCATTACACAGTGGTAGAATTGAACTGTTTAAACGTGTGGCTATTTTTTTAGTGGGCAGAATGTAAAACAACTGTTATATCTTTCTCATAATATTTTCTTCTAAATGTGGAAATCAGAACTGCAAGTGATTTAACCTGATCATTAGTAACTAGCTGGATGAACTATGGAAAAGAGAAAAACGATGAGCTGGATAGGCTAGTGCACTTGGAATCAGGAAAATCTTGGTTTAAATCTTCCACATCATTAATTGTGTGACCCTGGACAAGTCATTTAACTTCTTGTCCTTAGGCAATGGAGTTTCCACAATGAAATTTCCTTGGGAAAGTAACCTCCCTGGGGTCTCAGTTTCCTCATTTTGAAAATGAAGGGTTTGAACTACAGAAGAATGAGGTCACTTTTCTATAGTATTTTAAGATTTACAAAAAGTCCTTTCCTTACAACAGCCCCTCTGAGCTAAGGAATGATGCAAAGATCCCACTATGATGTTCTCTAACATCTATCTCTTCCAGCTATGACATTCTGACTCCCCTAGTTCTATAATTATCCAATACTATAGCTCCAAGACAGCCCCCAGGAAACCATACCTTAACACAAGATTCAATGGAATTACAATCTTGGAATCCCTGACAAAATATGGTTGCCAGTCTTCTATCCAAATCTTGAATTTTTTTCACAAAATCTGCATAATCCTCATCAAAACTCTGTTGATTAAAAAAAAAAGGCAAAAGGAAGCAATCAGCTTGCAAAGTGATAATTGCTAGCTCCAGAATTTCATTTAAAGCAAATGTATGAGTTAGAATCAGAGGGTGTGGGTCTAAATTAGATGTGTTGGTTGCCATGACAACAACCCTTTATGCAAAGCTGATCTGGCATATTTAAGTAAGGGATAGGAAACTTTTATGCCCCCTAGATCTTTGGATCTCCTCACCTCCTTGGGTATATTTTATGAAAATCATTTTTTTATGTAGCAAAACCAAACCTAAAGTCTTTAGGTAGTTAAGATGGGTTGCTTACCAAGTCTCCAGGATCCAAGGGATCATATTTACATTCCGCAAAAACTCTCACCAGCTCAAAGACTTCCTCATAAATTTGTGTCACCAAGTGTCCAAGGATATTTCCTCTCACTCCTCCTAGCTCAATTTTCTCCAGCTTCAGGAACTCAATGGCTGTTTTATATAGTTCCTAATGAAGAACAACAAGGAAACCAGTTGATTCATTGACATCATCCAATGCCATGCTGTAATTATCACTACCACAATAGCAGAGGAAGGAAGGAACGAAGAAAGGAAAAGGAAATCATCAAAGAAAATAGCCTATGGACATAAAGAGAATCAGATTGGTCTCTTAGGAATTATTATTTTGGAGAATTTTCTTGAACATTGAAAGAAAGGATCTGGAAGGAAGTTTTTTTTAATGAATAAGTTGTGTATATCATATATTTGTTTGCATTAGATTGTAAGTTCCTTGAGGTTAGGGACTGTCTTTTCACCCTTATTTTTTGTATCCCCAGGGCTTAGTATAGTGCCTGCCATATACTGAGTGCTTGATAATTATGATTGATTGACTGACTGATTAACTTGGTGAGAACATAAGGCAAGAAGATAAAGAGACCTGGGTTCACACCCTAGACCTTCTGCTAACTAGCTAAGTGACCATGGGAAAGTCACTGAGACCCTCTCTGAACCTCTGTTTCCTCTGACATAAAATGCGGGAGTTGGATTATAATTTTAAGGCTTCTTCTAGCTGTTAGACTGTGATTTGATATCTGAAATAGTCATAATTTGTATAGCCAATATGAGAAAATACGGAGGAAAAAGAGGGTAGTGAGAAAGAAAATAGTCCGTGTTAAAGACACATTCTACTTCTTCAAGACCTAGCTCAAGTATTGTACCATCCATTAAGCCTTCCTTAAGTAACCTGTTCCCAGCAACTTTTCTTCCCTTTTTGAAGCAGTAACTGTCTAGGTCCATTTACTGGGTTCATGACTAGCTCCTGTCGTTTACTGTTATCTCTTTCATGCTACTTTTTTTTCAATTGAGTTGTAAGATCCTTGAGGGTACGGACAATGTCTTGTACTTTTTTTGTTCCCCTCCCATGCAGTGGCTAACAAAATTCCTTAATTTCTTTATCTATAAAATTATAGTATATAGTAGGATGGAGAAAGGACAAGACTTGGCATCAGAAGACTTGAGATCAGTTCGCAGCTTTGCCACTTGCTACTTGTGACCTTGTATTTTTTCATCTGTAAAATAAAGAGGTTCAACTGGATGATCTCTTAGATTCCCTCCTAGATCTAAATCCTGATTCTGTGACTTTGCCTCTGAGGTTCATTGCTGGGATAGTAAAGAAAGTCCTGGGCCCTCAGACACTTAGCTCATGACCTGGCCTGCAATGTGACCCTAAGCTTGGAGTAGAGAGGTATCCTCTCTAGTTACAAAACCATCACTATCACAGTGGGCTCTGAATTTTTGAAGATATCAAGATTTCAAGGAAACTAAGACTCACCCCCCCCAAAAGTAGCAGGGACAGTCAGAATAAAAACCAGAGGGTCAACATGGTATAATGGAAAAATCACTGGATTCCTTGTCTGAATACCTTAGTTTTAATATTGTGGCTCTGTCATCGATGGGGGTGGGGGGTGGGGAATGGATATTTAATAAAATAGAGGACTTCCTCCTATTCCTGATGAGGATTAGGACTGAACAGAACATTTGACATTCAAACACAGTACTCAAAAGAAGCATAAAAAGGTAAACATGAAAGAGTAACCATAAGGGACTCAATAAAGTTAAATTGTCTACATTTCTATATGGGAAGATGATACACGTAACTTCTCAGAACTTCATCATTAGGGCAGTTAGAAGGAGTCTACATTGACAGAGGGCACAGGTGTGAGTCAATTATGTTGTGATCATCTGCCACCCCCAAAAAATGGAGGGGTGAGAAAGAGGAGTGCACAGGAAGACGTGGGAAGAGAGAGGCAGAATAGAGAAATTTTTCTTACATAAAAGAGGCATGCAAGGAAGAGATTTTATAGTGGAGGGGAAAATGGGTGGCAGGCAGTGCTTGAATCTCATTCTTATTGGAATAGGTTCAAAGAGGGAAGAATACATACACACTTAGTTCGATATAGGACTCTTTCTTAACCAGTAGGGAAATAGGGGGGAAAGGGGACAAAAGATATTGGGAAGGGAATAAAAGGGAGGGCAAATTAAGGGAGGCAGTGGTCAGAATCAGAAGACTTTTGTGGAGAGTGAGGTTCAGGCAATGTAGACTCCTTCTAATTATTAGCCTTAATGATGAAACTCCGGAATTTGACTATAATATTCCTGGGAGTTCTTATTTTGGGATCTCTTTTAGAAGGTGATTGGTCAATTCTTTCAATTTCTATTTTATCCTCTGGAACAAAGATAGCAGGGAGCTTTTCTTTGATAATTTCATGAAATATGATATATAGGCCCTTTTTTTGATCATGGCTTTCAGATAGTTCAATAATTCTTAAATTATCTCTCCTCAACCTATTTTCCAAGTCAGTTGTTTTTCCAGTATTTCACATTTTCTTCCATTTGTTCATACTTTGTAACATTGTTTTATTATTTCTTAAAATCTCATAGCTTCCACTTGCCCAATTCTAGTTTTTAAGGAATTATTTTCTTCAGTCATATTTTGTACCTCTTTTCCATTTGGCCAATTCTGCTTTTTAAGGAGCTCTTTTCTTTGATGATTTTTTTTTTTTGGTGTCTCTTTTACCATTAGGCCAAATCTGTTAAGGTATTATTTCTTCAGTATTTTTTGTTCCTCTTTTACCACACTGTTGATTCTCTTTTCATAATTTTCTTGAATCACTTTCATTTCTTTCTCCAATTTTTCCTCTACCACTCTAAGTGCTTCTTAAAAAAACTCTTCGGGGGCAGCAAGGTGGTGCAGTAGATAAATCACCAACCCTGGATTCAGGAGGACCTGAGTTCGGGTCCAGCCTCAAACACTTGACACTTAACTAGCTGTGTGACCCTGGGCAGGTCACTTAACCCTCATTGCCCTGCAAAACCCACCCCCCAAAAAACAAAAACCAAAAAACTCTTCCAGGAAGTTTTGCTGGACTTCAGTCCAATAGCATTTTTCTCTGATGCTTTGTTTGTATCTACTTTCACACTGTTGTCTTCTTCTGAGACTGAAAGACCAAGGTCTTTCCTGTCACTGTAATAGCGTTTTTTATGGTCAAGTTCTTTTTTTTTTGTTGTTTGCTCATTTTTCCAGCCTATTTCTTCACTTTGGTTTTATGTTAAAGTTGGTCTCTGCTTACCTGGGAATGGGAAGGCACTGAATCTGGCTTTAGGATTTTTTGTGCTGCTGTTTTCAGAGTAAATTCTGGGGGTCTGCGAGTTTTTGTTGCTTCCAAGGTGATGTGATCCAGGGAGAGGTGTGGTCACTGCTCTCCTTGTCTGTGCTCTGGTCTTTGTCCAGGAAGGACCCTTGCTCCCCTGCAGCTGCAAGTGCTAGTGCTCCTCTTGGCACTGGCACTGTGACCAGGTCCCCTGTTCTTCGGCAACCACAAGGGTTAGTGCTCTTCTTGACTCTGGAACTGTGACTGAGAACTATGTATGGGCAATACAGTTGCCAACTAGCACAAGTTGCCCCCAGTGCCAGCAAAGGGCCCCTGTAATCTCTTTCTGACTAGTTGTCTGACCCCCTTACCATTTCTGGGCCGAGAGCTCTCAAAGCTTCTGCTTCTGCTGCTACTGCTACTACTGTTGCAGTTGCCTCTAAGGCACTGCATAGTCCTGCTGCATTCTTGACCTGAGCCCACCTTGGGTGTTTCAGACCTTTCCTGTGGACCTAAGTTGTCTTAGGCTGGGAAAATGTTTTCCTCTGACCTTTTGTTGGCTCTGCCATGCCAAAATTTGGGACATTATTTTAAAGTTGTTTGGAGAGGAATTTGGGGGGAATTTAGCCGAGTCTCAGCCTATTCTTCACCATCTTGGCTCAGTCCAATTCTGCGTATTGGCTTTTAATAAATATAGTGCCTTGGGGACTGAGTAGCTTAGCCCTGGTAGGGGCAAGGAAATGCTGGTAAATATTTAACAACTAGCTCTCTGAAAAAAGTTACTCAGATTTAGTTTTGCCCTCTATTTTTTTATTCATTTGGATTTGCTTTATTGTGTCTTGATTTCTCATAAAGTCATTAGCTTCTCTTTGCTCTATCCTATTTTTTTTTGCGGGGCAATGAGGGTTAAGTGACTTGCCCAGGGTCACACAGCTAGTAAGTGTCAAGTGTCTGAGACTGGATTTGAACTCAGGTGCTTCTGAATCCAGGGCTGGTGCTTTATCCAATGCACCATTTAGCTGTCCCCTCTATCCTAATTCTTCTTCTTTTTTTTTTTTTGTGAGGCAATTGGGGTTAAGTGACTTGCCCAGGGTCATACAGCTAGTAATTGTTAAGTGTCCGAGGCCGGATTTGAACTCAGGTCCTCCTGAATCCAGGGCCTGTGCTCTATCCACTGCGCCACCTGGCTGCCCTATCCTAATTCTTAAACAATGATTTTCTTCAGAAAGCTTTTGCACCTCCTTTTCCATTTGGCCAATTTGACTTTTCAAGCTGTTTACTTTTTTTTTTTCATGACCCTCCTGCATCACTCTCATTTCTCTTTCCCTTTTTTCCTCTACCTCCCTTACTTTACCTTCAAAGTCCTTTTTGAGTGCTTTCATGGCCTGAGACCAATTCATATTTTTCTTGGAAGCTTTGGATGCAGGAGCTTTGACTTTGTTATCTTCTTCTGAGGTATTTTGATCTACCTTGTCACCAAAGGAACTTTAGATGGTCTGCTTCACTCTGCTCATCTTGCCTGCCTATTTCTTGGCTTTTAACTCCTTCTTAATGTGGAGCACTGCTTCCAGGACACACTGACCCAAGCTTCAGGAGGTCCCAGGTGGTACGATTCAAGGAGAGGCTCATTCTCAGCCCACCTAGATCATAAGTAACCACAGGCTGCTTGCTCTTTAACCCAGAAGCAGAAGTCTGATTGAAATCTGATTCTCTGTGGTCTGCAAGCTTGGTGTGCCTGTGCCCCTCCCCCACTGGGCCACTGGCACTCAAGTTTGCTTCCTGAGGAACACATCAGTGCTCCCACCTCTGCTCCCAGAGAGACCCCTGCTATCTAACCCCAGCTAAGCACTGGACCCCCTCACACATCCATGAGCCTAGTTTCAGAAGAAGCAGCTGATGCTGATGATTCACGCTGCACTCCTCTCTCAACCCTGTATAACAGACCTTCGCTGTTGCCCTTTTAAGAAGTCTTTGGCTGGAAATAATCTCACTCTGTTCTTCTGTGGGTTCTGCAGCTCCAGAAGTTATCTTATGGCATTTTGTTTTGAAGCATGTGTACAGATGGTGTGGGGAACTCAAAGTCACAGCCTTTCCTCCACCTCAGATATAGTTTTGTTTTTTTGTTTGTTTGTTTGGAGAGGCAGTTGGGATTAAGTGACTTGCCTAGGGTCACACAGCTAGTAATTGTTAAGTGTCTGAGGTCAAATTTGAACTCAGGTCCTCTTGACTCCAGGGCCAGTGCTTTATCCACTGTGCCGCCTAGCTGCCCCTCAGATATAGTTGGGGATTTTTGTTTTGTTTTGTTTTGTTTTTGGCAGGGCAATGAGGGTTAAGTGACTTGCCCAAGGTCACACAGCTAGTAATGTCAAGTGTCTGAGGCTGGATTTGAACTCAGGTCCTCCTGAATCCAGGGCCAGTGCTTTATCCACTGCAACACCTAGCTGCCCCTTTCAGATATAGTTTTAAGTTTAATCTGAATTATTAAATTTTCTCCATCACTTTCTTAAGTCAAAACAAATAACAAAACATTAAATTAAACCCCAGTTTGTTAGTATTTGACAATTTTCAAGATGTAAATATTCACATTGAAAATTTAACAATGGGCTCTCCTGAAGTATGTTACTTGGTATAATTAAGTAGAAGTGGAACACAAGTACCAGAATTAAGAGGATTCATTTTCATTACTTTCAGGTCCCATGACCAGTGAAATGGCAGATAAGTCACTTTTTCCAAACTACTTTTAACTTTCTAAGCTTCCCCCCAAAAAAGGAAGTATGCATCAGATGTAGAGTAATTATAGCTAAATATATAAGAAGAAGAGAAAACTCTGAGAAAGCTAAATACTTATGAAGTGACACCAGAGAACTCCATTCCTTGAAGTGCTCACTCAGTATCCCCAGAGCACAAGCTAATACGCAATTTGTAAAGGGGCGACTATTGGGACATTTTGTTTGCTGCAGATGTTCTTGCAGAACAACTCTCGGGCAGATGCTGCCTCTGCCTACCCATGGGAAGCTACATGGGAAAAAGAAAAGAGAGAAAATGCTAAAAATGTGCTGCTTATTGACTGAGGCCTGCCCTTCCTCACACACAGCCCATCATCACCCTCCCCTGCAAAAATCAGAAGTTAATCCAGTCCATTCAAGAGGAGAAAGAAGGGAGCCAAGGAAAGAATCAGAGGAGGTAGGATGTCAATATAGGTACACACCACAACAGAAGCAAAGGGTACTAAAAACAGCTTGGGGCAGTGCTATTCCACCCCCTTCCCCAAGGGTACTCAGCACGGCTACTTAGGCAAGCAAACTCTATATCCTGCCACATGAAGATCATAAGATTACAGATTTAGAGCTGAAGGGACCTCAGAAGCTTACTCTAACCCTCTCATTTTGCAGATGAGAAAAATGAGGCTTAGTGAAATCAAGTGATTTGCTCAAGGTCACAGGCAGCTAGTAAGAGTCAAGAGGGAGAATTTGAACTCAGGTCTTCCTGAATCCAAGTCTAGCATTCTGTGCCAATTGCTCCCATTTAGTGATCTGTGGACCCCCAAAGGGGTCATAACTATAATCTGAGAGATTCATGCCAAAAATCTTTAAGGGTTTGTTAAGAATTAAATAATTGCCCAATTTTGTCACAGATATAATTTTCCTCTCTGACTACAATTTTGTGCACGTTTGAAGCATTATAAGTTTGTTTCCGTAATTCAAATCCATCGTGATCATGGACTCAATGACTATGGCATCTATAACCTGACTGATTCTAAGTGCAATGTGTTCTTGCAGCTCCTGAACTTTGTCAAATTGATCACATTTATATCCTTTGGTTTGTTTTCCTTCTTGGGCAAGACTAGCAAAAGAGAGCCTGTTCCCCACCCCTCCCCCACCTCTACCACCTCCTTTGTCTCAGAATCCAAGATTAATGCAGACCGACTAGACAAAGACAGCTAAAACAGACTAACAGATTAGCAAATTTCTGTCCCATCTCCCCAAAACAAGAATTGTCTCCTAAAGCTTGTGGCAGACTGAACCCAGTGTGACTATACGCTTTCTGTATACCTGCAGGAAATGATTCATATTCAAAAGCCTGCTTGCTTCAGCGGTTTTCCTTCTCTGTGTATGAGCCTACCAATGTCCATGTCATAGCTTGTAACAGTGAAATGATTTTTTTGCGTGTGACTTATACCTAAATTGTAAACTGTACTTCACCCTCCCCGCCCCTTGCCCCCAATTTCATTTGGTAACCTCAATAGAGAGTCTAAAGCATGAAAATATGAGAAGAAAACATTGGCTCTTTCCTTCCCTCATTTTCCTCTTTCTGGTGTAAGATTTGAAATATGTCAGTCTTCCTTTTAAATCTCTTTAAGCAAGAGGAAAAGCTTGCTAGAAGCCCATGTACTATAAGTCCCTTTGAATCATAGAATTCCCCTAGATGTGTTTTGTTTTGTTTTCTTAAGTAGTAGAAACCTTTTTTCCCTTGATAGTAATTTTCTGTTCTTAGTCTGTCTCATTTAAGTCCTATTCGGTTTGTTCCATACCAACAACAAGAGATTGTCCATTTAGGCTGGGCTTCTTAAACTTTTTCCACTGGCGACTCCTTTTCACCCGAGAAATTTTTACATGGCCCCACGTATATAGGTATACAAAATAGGTATACAAAACAACTATTCAAATTTTTCATAACCCCTCACATTCAGTTACACAACCCCATATGGGGAGTGACCCACATTTTAAGAAGCTTTGCTTTAGAGAAAAGCTGTGTTATAATTTCCATTAACTGTTGTGGGAGGGTTGGTCTGTTTATGTACCTGTCTTCTCTCCAAAGAATGTGAGGAGTATGTTTCTTTTAGGTCTGAGATATAATTGTTGTCTGACTCTTCATGACTGGGTAGACCAAAATGTCCATGGGGTTTTCTTGGCAAGTTTACTAGAGTTGTTTACCATTTCCTTCTCCAGTAGATTAAAACAAACACAGGTTAAGTGACTTTCCCCGGAATCACATAGCTAGTAAGTGTCTGAGGTCTAACTGAGCCCACTAGCTACCTTGAGAACATTCAGGGTGGAGTTAAAACCATTTCCTCTGGCTCTGGTGCCTTGATTAGGAGAGAACACTTTTTGATTGAATGAAACAATGAAAACTGAGTGAGAACAGAGTCTCTAGCTCTCATTGACAATCAAATCAGGATCAAATCACTGTTTATGAGACCCGGCCATAAGGGTTTTTTTTTTTTAAGTGAGGCAATTAGGGTTAAGTGACTTGCCCAGGGTCACACAGCTAGTAAATGTTAAGGGTCTGAGACCGGATTTTAACTCAGGTAGTCCTGACTCCAGGGCCGGTGCTCTATCCACTGCGCCACCTAGCTGCCCCCGCGGCCATAAGTTTGTATAAAAGAGGGATCAAGAGAGTCTGAGCCTAATTTGAGAGGTCAGAGCAAAAGGAAGACTGATTTATGGCAGAGAAGGGAGATATCTAGAAAGGGCATTGGCTCAAGACCCAGGCTGAGGAAAGTCCCAAGAAAAACTAAACTCTTTCTCTAACTTCCCTTCCTGATGGGAAGGCTCTACTACGGGTTCTATGATATAATCGACTATTTTATTACTCAAATATTTCCAGGAAACTGAATTTTGCCTCCTCCACAAGGAGACCAAAGGCTAACTATGTATAAGTGTAAGGTTAAAGCAGAGAGCCCAATCTCTGCCTAGGTACAGGAAGATTCCTAACTAGGGGTTCAGAACGAGTGTGATCACTCAGAATTTTTCATCTAAAATAAATTTCCTGAAGCTGACTACCAAGGAAACTGAGTAGACTTTCAAGCCACACATAGCCCCCTGGCTTAAAAGAAGCTAATTATTGTAACACAGGTTTTCAGAGAGAATAGGTTTATTGTTTGTTTTTTGTGGGTTTTTTTTTTTTAGTGAGGCAATTAGAGTTAAGTGACTTGCCCAGGGTCACACAGCTAGTAAGTGTCAAGTGTCTGAGGCCGGATTTGAACTCAGGTACTCCTGATTCCAGGGCCGATGCTCTATCCACTGCGCCACCTAGCTGCCCTATTGTTTGTTAATCAATCTCCCTGACTGTACTCTTACTTATATATCTCTAGTTTTCTGATCACCACTAAGGGACTGGGTTTGTTTATTTTCCTCACAGCTCAGCTGAGCTGTTGGGCAGGAATTGGATCCACATCCAGTGGGATGTAGCCAAGAGCTAATATGCTAAACCCTTATCTTTATCACCCCCTTATCTTTTCCATGAGTGTGTGATTAAATAGGTCTCTTTAATTAACTTCCAATAAAGTAATTCCAGTATCCGGATGATTTATTATTTTCTCAAGATTCAAAACTAGCATGATAGTGCTCTTTTTTTTCTTTTTTTTTTTACTGACCATATGTGTGATACTGGGACAGTGTTTGTTTTGCTTTATCTATGTTTTGTTTGTATATGATTGAAAACAGCCCTTATTTCAATGGGACCCCTCTCTGGGTAAAAAAACCTTTGTCTTTTTGGTTTAATCAAACTGAATGAGAAGGGTTGCCTTTTTTTTTTAACTCAGTATTTTTGCTAAGGAGAAAAAAAGAGAAAAAGTGTCTTATCTGTGCCTGCTGGGAATTTGTAAACCTCAATTAATGTAGCTGTAGGAAATGTGGGTCCCCCTCAAAATTGATTGGAGTTGTCTGGGGAACACTCACAAGTGACAATGACTGGGAAGTGAATTCAGATTCAGCTGGGAGAATAGAAAGAGGTACTCAAATACTGATATACACAAATGGGGGTTAATTCAAATATAGGGCTTCTCAAAGAAGGTTCCCAGGGGAAGAAGTAAATGGGGGGGGGGGGAGAGAATGCTGCTTTGATTGACCAGCCAGCTCTCCAGCCCCTAGATTGTAATCCTCGGGGGAGGGCCTGCCAGCCTGCACTTTGGTTCGCCCCACTAGGGGGCAGCCCATTCTCACAAGGATGAAAAGAAAATTTTTTGAAACCTCTCCAACGCTGGGGTCCCAGAAATTCTTGAACGCTATTTCTCACAGTAGCCACCATAAATTTTAGGAGTGAAAATTTCTTAGTAAGAAGGTATTTTAGGTTTCCCAAATATAGGGATTTTAAGTTCAATGTTAAGCAGCAATGATAATCTCTTTTCATTCTGAATTTGGCTATTCAGGGGGAAAAAGAGTAGAAAACAAAACTTTTTTGTGGGGAATCCTCTTGGCCAACCTTTTGGAGATATGATTGCCTTTGTTATAAGCCCATAGCACCCCAGAAATTCTCCAGGGCACATCGAAGAAACTTCTCCTTGAGAAACTAAACCAAAGGACAGACACACCTAAAGAGATAAGTGGAACCAGATCAGACTGAGCTAGCTAGCTTCAGGACCTCCACCCTTCATTCCTCTCCCTCAACCCTGGGGAGATAAGATTAGGTGTGGCTGCTTCCTTTGTGTCCTGAGGAGATGGCTTCAGAGATCTGCAGCCACCCCTCACCCAATCCCTCCAGCCACCACCAGTGGGGGATGGTCCTCCCTCACTAAAGGAACTTTCCACCATCAGATGGTCACCCCCATCAGTCCTCTATAAAAGTACCTGCTAGTCTCCTGCTCGAGGGGATTGCTATCTCAGAGCCACTCTCTCTGTGCCATGCCTTTCTCCCCATGAGAAGTCCAAGGACTTCTTTCATGGTTTCCCTTCCCTTCCCCTTCCTCTAAATAAACTACCATCTTATTCTAATTGCTTTTGTGTGCAAGAGGGAGTAATTCTTTAAAGAGGAATTCCTAAGGACCCCAAACCCCTACCCCATTTTCCCCATGACACCTTGAAAAATAAATAGGAAACAATATTTATTTCACATGATAATGCCTCTTTCACAAGGATAAAATAATTCCGAGTCTCATAAATTAAGGGAGTACAGGAGCCACTGGAAACTGATAAACTAACTAAGTCCACATCCTGAGACTATGTGCTAAATTGGAGGAAGTCAACTAAGCCTTAATGTAAGGGTCCTTTGGTTCTGCTAACTAACTACCTGTGGTTGTAAACCTCAGTTAAGACCAGCAGAACACCAGCAAAATCACACTAATGAGCTATCCCTAAGGTATTGCTGACAACTAAGCCTAAAGTAGAATAGATAAGAATTACTCGTCCCCCACCATCAAAACCCTAGAAGAATGAAACCACAAACTCCTGTCCCCTAGCACACCTTTACCTGCTAAGGGTCTACACAACCAGAGTGCTCTTTCCCTTTCCCATTCTATTCCCCATGCTTCTACCTCTCCCTACTACCCCATCCCCACCCCCAAGCTGCAACCTCTGTATTCTCTGTGTCTCATTAAAGTGATTAAAGTATTACTTCATGCCTCCTACCATCATGGTCTTTCCCAGTGTTATGGGCCCAGAGCACCCTAGAAGTTCTCTGGGGTACATCAAACAACCTTCTCCTTGAGAAACTAAACCAAAAAGACAGACACACCTAAAGAGATAAGTGGATGGGACAGCTAGGTGGCACAGTGGATAAAGCACCAGCCCTGGATTAAGGAGGACCTGAGTTCAAATCTGGCCTCAGATGCTTGACACTTACTAGCTGTGTGACCCTGGGTAAGTCACTTAACCCTCATTGCCCCACAAAAAAGAAAAAAAGAGAGAAGTGGAATTTGATTAGGACTGAGCTAGCTCCAGGACCACCACACTTCATTCCAGTCTCCCTCACTCCAGGGGAGATAAGATTGGGTGTGGCTGCTGCCTTTGTGGCAGGAGGAAGAGAGAGAGAGATGGCTTGAGAAATCCTCAGCCATCCCTCACCCAATTCCCCCAGCCACCACCAGTGGGGGATGGTCCTCCCTCAATAGGGGAACTTTCCATAGTCAGACAATCACCTCATCGGACCACCATCGGACCTCTATAAAAGTATGTGCCTGTCTCTTGCTCAAGGAGATTGGTATCTCAGAGCCATGCTCTGTGCCATGCCTCCTCCCCATGAGAAGTCCAAGGATTTCTCTCTTGGTTTCCCTTCCCCAACCCCTAAATAAACTATTATCTTATTCTATTGGTTTTGTGTGCAAGAGGGCGTAATTCTTTAAAGAGGAATTCCTGAGAACCCCAAACCCCTATCCCTACCCCAAACTCCCTACCCTATTTCCCCACAACACCAATGAGTATCCAAACAGTTGGGCATGCCTGCTGCCCGCTCCCTGATCTTGGCTCAGAGGGACCCCTTAGAAGGACCCCCTTAGCCATAAACCAAAAGCACTAACACTAAGATTATATGCTATTCAAAGCCACCTCCACCCCTGAAAGAGCTGGGCACAATGAATTCCTGGGTAGAAAGCAAAGGTAGTTAGCTGAACCTTATGTCCCCTTCTAGAATATTTTTTCCCTTTTATCTAGGTCACAATAAATCAATTTCATAAATTAATTGGCAATTCACCCCAAAACATAAATTACTTGGAAATGAACTCCCTATTTGACAAGAGATTCCGGAAAAACTGGAAAGCAATCTAGCCAAAATTGTTTAGACATAAATGATTACATGACCTGAATATTAAAGGTCTTATCATAAAACAGAATAGAATTTATTCTGGTGTGAGACACATTCTTGGCTTCAGTTTTCTCATCTGTAAAATGTTACTTGTCTTTGCTTTGGTAAACCTGAAAGCCTCATGTATAAAAGGGAAATGTTATTGATAACTCTATTATTGTCAGCTCTCAACAATTCATGGGTATCATTGACTGGAGAATCACTAAATAGTAATGCGAATGTGATAGAATATTATTGGGCAGTAAGAAATTATGACTGACAAATTCAGAAAAACATGGGAAGAGCTGGATAAACTCATGTAGATCATATATTCATTCAATTACTACAATAATATAAAGGAAAAGATCCTTAAAAGGAGGCCCAACTCTGAGTAATATTAATAACCAATCTTGTTCTTGGAGATCAGAAAAAGAAAGACAATTATCCCTTCAACATTGCTAGACTTAGGAGTGCAATTTTCCTTCAATAAGGAAAATCTGCATAAAAAATGTTTGACCCTCCCTTCATACCAGAGAAGAAGTCAGAAACATTATGGTATTAAAATGTTGATATTATACAAGACTATACATGTATTTTATGCAGTTCTGAGTTTCTAAACTGTGTGTTTCATCTGCTGGCCTTTGCATGCAGGTTCCACAAAACTCCCCACAAATTTCCATTGAATTTCTTACGTTGAACTATAATATATCAAAACCATGATGGGGAAGGTTGTGCTGTGGAAGGGATAACTGTATACCTCTTTCCTCTTGACATGTGTATTGGGTTAGGAGGGAAGGGAATGCTCCAGAATAGAATGTTGCAAATACAATCACTCTTATAGGCCATTTTTGCCTAACTTCTGTATTTTTTATTTATTATAAGAGAGCAATCAATTCCAGGATAAGTGAGTGAGGAAGGGAAATACCTAAAAATGACTAGGACATTAAAAGGGGGGAACAAATCTTATTTTACAAAATGATTCAGGGGAAGCTAGGTGTCACAGTGGATAGAGCACTGACCCTGGATTCAGGAGGACCTTGAGTTCAAATCCGGCCTCAGACACTTGACACTTACTAGCTGTGTGACCCTGGGCAAGTCACTTAACCCCAATTGCCTCACAAAGAAAGGAAGGAAGGAAGGAAGGAGGGAAGGAAGGGAAAAAAAGAAAAATAATTCAGAGTTAATTACTGATTCTTCAACTTGTGGATAATTTCAGTCCTTCATTTTCCCTCTGTCTTTCAAAATGCCTGTCTGTGACCATTTCATTTCTTTTCTTTTTTTTTAGACAATTGGAGTTGTGACTTGCCCAGGGTCACACAGCCAGCAAGTACCAAGTGTCCGAGGTCAGACCTGAACTCAGGTCCTCCTTACTCCAGGGCCAGTGCTCCATCCACTGCACCACCTAGCTGCCCCTCATTTCTCACTAATACCTATACTAGAGAGTAGTTGAGGAGGCAGGGGTGGAAGGAAGTCAAAATAATCATTTCTGTTCCTTTCTAACAACTCAAATCAAAGGTTTCCTATTTGTTTGGTTTTGATTTTGTTAAAGGCAGTAGGGAATGATGTTTTCTGTAGCCTGAGATGCCTGAGATGAATTTCCTTTTTCTGAGTGAGAAACAAAGCTGTCTGTAGGATGCCAGAGATGGGGAAGAAATGATAAATGCTTCAAAAATGCTGCCAGTCAAATATAAAAGGAAATGAATTCTCGGACAAGTTTTGAATAAGAGAGGATTTGGGAATCAAAAAGTGGGAGATAGGTAGAGGCTTGTGAGAAGGCAGTATAGCATGGATCCTGTCTTCAAATTCTAGTTCTCATACTGACTCGCTGTCTGACCTCAGGAAAGTCACTCTATCTGTCTAGACTTCAGTGATCTCATCTGTAAAATGAAGGGTGGAATTTGATGACCTCAAGAGTTCCTAAACTAGAACAGTCCTAAAGATGCAATCCTTGGGGACAGAATTGTAAAAGATACAAAGACAACAAGGGTACAGAAAAGCCCACACTGAAATCAATGGTGCTAAAGGAAGGTTTAACTTTGCTCACTCTTACCTCTATTGTCTGGACTCTGTGAGAAAATAAGTTCATTCTGGAAAATGCAAGAGTGGATGGGAATTCCCATAGGACAGGGTCTTTGCCACTCTAAGAGACAGAAGGAAAAATCGTTGTCAGTTTCCAACGCTGAAATCGTGAGTGGTGGTGTAAGCTTTGACATTACTCTTCTCCCAACTGGCAAGTACCTTAAAGAAATGAGGCATATTGGTGCAGCAGTAGTCATAGGTGTTGTTTATCTCCTTTAAAATATTCACCGACCGTGAGATGCCAATCAATACTTCCTCTATTTCACCTTGTAATCCTTTCAGAACTTCTTCAGGGCTCAGAAAATTGCGTGTCTAAGTAGAAAACCAGATCCGGGCATCCTTACAAATCACTTGGAATACTGATATTACCCTCCCACGTTTATCTATTCTCTTGTTCCCCACTTTCCCTGTTTATCTAGAGCATCAGCCTTTTCAATTCTACTGGTCAGTACTTCAGATTATTTATAGGGAATTACTTGGGGAGGGACCCACGACTCCTTAGAGGAAATTGTGAAGGTTGCTTCCTCTGGTAAATTAGAATGATTGATCACATTTGGGGGTAAACAATAAACCAATAAGTTACATATAGGCTCTGGTGATTTCCATCAAGTTAAGGCAGTTACTAATTACTCGTTCTGACAGGCTCACCTCCTATCATCAACCTCTGCAATGTATAAGTTGTGGCAAATATGCATTGGGAAGGTATTGGTATCATCTTTGTGGAGGGCATCCTCCCCCAGGTTGTTAACAGAGTCTTTCAGTAGTACTCTCCCCATACCATCTCTTTGATTACTATATTCTAGAGTTGGTCATTTGGATTTTATAACAATACCCAAGGTTTATGAACCTTTGAGCCAAATTTGAAGGCATTGGAAAGTGTTTGGTTCCATTCCAAGGAAGAAAAAAAAAAGAAACCAAAAATTCTGAATATAAAAAAGAAGAAAAAGAAAGAAAAACTGATGATTCAAATGTAGAAAGAAATTGGTCCAGGTTATAGTTGGATAATTTCTGTGGAACAGGTTGATCACATCCTAGTGATTCCAGGTCACTAAGCAATTTCTTTATGGTTGCCTCCACATTCAATTCAACTCAATAAACAAGCATGTTTTAAGAGCGCACTACTACATGCCAAGCATGATGCCCAGCACTAAGGATACAAAGACAATTTAAAAGTCCCTGTTCTTAATGAACTTTCATTCTATTTAGAGAAAAGAGAGCAAATTAAATAAAAAATACATAAAAATTTGGGGATGGGGGGATGGCAAAGGTCTAATAGGAGGGGTACTTTGTTAAACAACAGAAAAGGGGCTCCAGAGGGAACAATGAAAGGTAGATTAGAATGGGATAGGGGCACATCCATGAAAGAGAGAGACATACAATGGATATGAACAGGAAGTTTTCAGATGAAGAAATCAAAGCTATATGTTGCCATATGAAAAAATGCTCTAAATCACTATTGATTAGAAAAATGTAAATTAAAACAACTCTGAGGTACCACCTCACACCTATCAGACAAAAAGGGAAAATAATAAATGTTGGAGAAGATGCGGAAAAATTGGAACACTAATGCATTGTTAGTGAAATTGTGAACTGATCCAATCATTCTGAAGAGCGATTTGGAACTATGCCCAAAGGGCATACCATTACTATGTCTGTAAGCCAAAGAGATGATAAAAAAGGGGAAAGGACCCACATGTACAAAAATATTTATAGCAGCTCTCTTTGTAGTGGCAAAGTATTGGAAACTGAGGGGATGCCCATCAACTGGCGAATGGCTGACCAAGTTGTGGAATATGAATGTAATGGAATACTATTGTGCTATAAGAAATGATGAGCAGGCAGATTTCAGAAAAACCTGGAAAGACTTAAGTGGACTGATGCTGAGTGAAGTGAGCAGAACCAGGAGACCACTGTACACAGTAACAGCAACATTGTGCAATGATCAACTGTGATAGACCTAGCTCTTCTCAGTAATACAATGATCCAAGACAATTCCAAAGAACTCATGATTGAAAATATTCTCCACATCCAGAAAAATGAACTGTGGAATCTGATTGAAAATGGAAACATATCATTTCTACTTTTTTTTTCTTTTTTTAGGTTTTTCCTTTGTGTTCTGATTCTTTGTTCACAGGATGACTAATGCAGAAATATGTTTAATGTGACTATATATATATCCTATATCAGATTGCTTACTGTCTTGGGGAGGGGGGGAAGAAAGGGAGAAAGGGAGAAAAATTTGGAATTCAAAATCTTATAAAAATGTTGAAAACTATTTTTACATGTAACTTAAAAATAAAATATGATTAAAATTCTGAAAAGAGAGAGAAAAAGACAGACAGACAGACAGACAGACATACCCCCAGAGATTGAGAGGAATAATTCTTGCCTAGGTCAAATCCCCAGAGCCTTCTAGGAAATGATTTCAGGAAGATCCTTTTGAATTACTGAGGTTGGTTTGAGGAAAAGGGAAATGAGAAAGGTACACAGGAAGTGGTAGGGCTTTAGAAGAATAATGTCTGATGGAGTTTGGAAAAAATTACCATTTCAATGAACTGGTTGAAAATCTCCTGTAAAATCACTATGATCCTCGATGGGGTGTTATAGTATTCAGAGTTGGCCCATATAAAACAGATGGTAAACAACACCTTGGAAATGAAGATAGGCAGCTGCAGAGAAATAATGGGCCTGTAAGTCCACTTAGAAATCAGTAACAGCATACAGTTAAACAAATGGTTCCCCTCCCTTGGTAGCTATTGACTTTGTAATATTTAATCCCAGTGCCTCATTCAATTGAACATGTTTACTTCTGGTATGGAAGACCTGCAATATGCACAGCCCCTCCCTTTGGCCCACATGGAACACACAGAACAGGTGTTGCCATCTATCCCTCTTGTTATTGAGAAATGACTTTTGGCCTCAAAGCATACCGAAGAATAGTCGGCCTGTTCCATTTCTTCCAATGTAACCTGTAGGGGCTTTAGGTAGAGAACGATATCTTTAGCTTCCTTCAGACCTGTGTACAACAAGCATGAATTTTTTTTATTATATATCTATATCTATTATTTCCCCCCATTACATTAAAACAATTTTTTTTACATTTAAAAAAAATTTTAAGTTCCAAATTCTATCCCTCCCTCGCTGAGAGGGTAGGCAATCAGATATAGGTTATACATGTGCAATCCTGTAAAACATTTCCTTATTAGTCATTTAACAAGCATTAATTGAAGACAAACATATATACATATAGAGAGATACATATCTATTTTTTTTGCAGGACAATGAGGGTGAAGTGACTTGTCCAGGGTCACACAGCTAGTAAGTATCAAGTGTCTGAGGCCGAATTTGAACTCAGGTCCTCCTGAATCCAGGGCCAGTGCTCTATCCACCTAGCTGCCCCCAGCATGTTTCTTGAACTCATCTTTCTCCTCATTACCATTTCTGAAGGGACGAAGATGAGAAAGGGCCCTTTCCCAGAATGACTATATCCTCTCTGTTGCCACTGCTCACAACCCATCCCCATTCCTCTCTTAGGGAGGTGTAGGGTCTGGGACATAAAGAACAGAAATATCCATATAAGGATGTGAATTCCGAGACATGTGGTATGGATATCCATGTAAGGAAGAACCATACATGCTGCTCTTAAAGTGCTATAGTATGAGCAAATTGTACACGAGGAGTTCATGCAGCCTTTAATCCAATCAGCTTTTTCCTCACATGAATGGCACCCAATGAATAACATTAGTTAGAACAAAGAAGTCTCCCTGCCCTAATATGTAACCTACATGTATAAATATCAGAAGGGAACAAGAGGGAATTTGCGGGAACTCAAAGTAATTCACAACGTCTGCCGGCACCACAGATACACTGACCCCCCTGTAAGTAAATCTCCTTTAAATAAATTCTCTCTCTTTCACCCCAGAGCTGCCAATGGCTTTCTTTGGTATAGAGTTTTCAGGGTACGGGGGCATTACACATCTGAGTTCCAGCTGTACCTAACAGGAGGTATAAAAAAATTTTAATTTTAGCTCTGTCAGAAGGTGACACCAAGTTCTCAAAGTCCTAAAAATCCTTTCAGAAAGGATTCTGAAATTTGAGTTGGAATATGTATTTGAAGACCCCTGAAGTAGAGTGAATTGTGAGTTTACCTTCATTGACATCTGAATAAACATTCTGAAGCGCAGGCCAGTAGCAACTCTTTGCCTCCTTCAAAATTTCCACTATTTTATTCACTTTAGGCCTGTTCAGCTAAGAAGGAAATTATAAACACACGAACATTTCAATATCAGAGCAATCAGTAGTGTAGGGGAAATGGGGCTTTGTTTTAGAACTTGGGGTATTAATAGCACTCTCTGTCCATCAACAGCATAGAAATAATTGAGCTTAACACCTAGTTAGTAGGAATAATTAGTTAAAATAAGCCACCAGATGACAGTTTCCTCTCTACCCCTCCCCCCCTAGAAGTTTTCAACCTAGCAGCAGCCATACAGTGACCTGGGTTTTCTGCTACCATCCTTTATCCCCAACTGACTAGAGGGCTTATTTCCCATTGTTTGTCCCAGGTGCAAAAATTGCTAGTTATGGCTCTGTTCACCAAAGGAAGTATATGTCCTCACCCTCTAGTATCAGCTTCCCAAGAAGCTTTCCCAAAAAGAAAACTTGGGAAAGGAGAATATAAGAATATAAGATAGAGTTTATGAGTCCTTACCAGTCTAATGATAATAAATATTAAAGATTTCATTGTGACAGGAAGATACCACACCATACCTGCTCGTGAATACAGTTCAGATTCATCAGCCTGGCATGCCAAAATTCAAATTCTACTCGTGGCAAGGGATGCAATCCATCTAGCAGAGGTTGGGCTGAGTCTTTACTCAAGACATCCCTGATTTGGTGAGACCAGTCTATGATTATGGTTTCAATAGCATGCAACAATGCATTGTCCAGTGATGGGGGTAGTCTGAAAGCCACAGACAGTCATATGTTAAATTACTCACTTAATTAAAATTAACACATATATTCAGCTATTCTCAGAGAAGACTTGTTCCTCTGTTTTCCTTGCTCCTCTTGTGGACTGTAGAAACATCTCTTCCCTAAAAGGTGCATCCTCACTCACTTCAACTCAATGTTTAAAGCAGATGTTATGTGCTATGTCATGGGCAACCTTGTAAGCCAGCCTTAGAGTGAGGAAGACCTGACTCAAGTCCTATATCTGACACATACTACCCTCTGGGAAGTCACTTAACCTCTTAGTGCTCCTAGGCAGCTTTCCAAGACTCTGTTACAGACAAATTGCTGATTTTCACCAGTGGAAGGGCTTTTCCATATAAAGAATATCCCATATGACTGAAATCGTAACACCTTACCCTTCCCCCTGTGATGAAATAATGAGATTTAGCAGATACTCAAACACCCACCTGGAGATTAATCTAGACTGATTGAATCAAGTGAGAGTGATTAACTGCTGATTAGCCTACTTCAAGTTAACTGGATTGTAATCACACCTTGAGTACACCTTCAGAACCAATGGATTTGGATGGTGCCAACCAATCAGCTTGAAGCAGTGTTTAAGGACCGCCTCTGTTCCAGACCTATAAAAAGCTTCCACAATCATCTTGCTGGAGAGAGATTTCGTAATTGAAGCAGGCTTGTGGCAGAGGACTTGAGGAAGAACCAGACCAGGCTGGAACTCTAGGCTAAATAGGTTTTTTTTCTTAACTTTCTAAACTCCATGGGAATATCTGTATGCTTTAATAAATGTTTAATGCCCAAGGACTGGTGCTAAAGCTTCTAATTTAAGGTGACCACAATTTAGATTTTAAACATCACACCCCAAAATATACAAGGAGCTGTGTCAGGTGCTTCCCTTCAAAGAGCTTATATTCTACTAGAGAATATCCCGAACTCACATATGTATGTGTGTATATATACAATGTATTATTGCATATTTATTATTTGTATAGTAAATATATTTGCATTATTTTAAAATAAAATGAAAAGTAAGGCGTGGTGGGAGCAAATGAAAGAGACAAAGTGCTCTAGGAAAATTTGAGGAGAAAACACTTAGCTGTGGGTGGGTGGGGAAAGAGGGACTGTAAGGAGGGCAAAATCCAGGAAAGCTTCATGGAAGAGGTGGCTCTTTAACCGATTTGAAAAAGATTAGGAAAGACAGAGATGAAGAAAGCACACATGGAATATGTAAGACAGAGGGCAAATAGACACTCTGTCTATTGTGCTAGCTTGTTAGGCCTCTGCTACTGGGAAGGAAAAGGAAGGAACAACTGGGGTGTACTGGAGCATCTTGAACCATCTCTCAAAGTCAATAGTTCAATTTTTCAATGTGAGGATTTATACCTTGGAAAATCAGGGCTTGATTTACTGTTTTATTGCTTATTTAGACTTCAGAAAGATGGTTGAAAATGTTAATACAGATTAAATTTAAAAGTATGGCAGGCATAGTTGGTTTTTCTCTTAGCTGGTTGTTAAACATTTATCGGCACTGCTAAATAGAACTAAGTTCATAATGCCCCTTTGTAAGGTGTCTCATCAAGCCTCCCTTTGCTTTTACACAATGCTAATGCGGACTTTATCCAAGTTTAGGTTAGGGGATGGGGTGGGCTGGGGTAAGGGAGGTATTACTTAAACCATGGAGACTAGGAATTTTCTAATTTATTCTTGTTAGATATTCAGGAACTCAGGCTGGCTACAGGTTCAGGAAATGTATCAGGCTTCAAAATTTAGCTTCAAAACTTAAAGCAAATATATTGGGGAGAAATGATTAGAGGATTGCAGATTTAGAGGTGGAACTGATCCATCCCACTAATTTTACAGATGAGGAAACTGAGGCTCAGAGCTTAAGTGACTTACCTAGGGTCACATAGCTCATAAACATCCAAGGTGGCATTTGGACTCAGATCTTCCTGACTGCAATTTCAGCTCTTTATCCATTGTCTCCCCCATAGTTTCAGGGAACATAATTATTCTCTTTAGATCCTTAGTATAAGATGTCAGACAGATCTCAGTTAACCCTTGAAAGGTCTTACCTTTCCATTGATTCGACCGTTCCATCCAAACTCCCCAAGTGCTCTGGGATGGGAAGCAGAGTTTTTCCTTTGATTTTCCCTCCCATCACAAACATCTCATTCTTTAGTTTGTGAGCTTGTCGGACGATATCTTCTGAGACCACCCGGGGCCAGCCACTCAGATTTTCACTTTCGTTGAACAGAGAATAAATAATCTAGGAAAACACATTTTTAAAGTTTCATTTTCTGCCTTCACCAACCCAGGGAAAGTTTTGTAGAGTAAGTAGGAAATTTCCTACATAATCAATAAGTTGGGTGAAATAGCAGGATTTCTACTTCTCAATCAAACAGAATTCTGGGAAAAATGTGTCCCCCTCCATTGAAGGAAGCAGATGAGGGGCACATTACTTGGTGAAGTTGATTGGTTGGTCTATTCAGAGAGATGTTGATGCTCCAACTCCAGTGTCTAGTCACCAGAGTAAACCCATGAAAGTGAAAATTCAGTTCAGGAAACCTTTATTAAGTAATTATACAGAAGCCACTGTGCTAAGGCATTGTAGATACAAAGTTGGGTGTGTTTTGTTTTTTTTTTTAACAATTATACAAGCGGGGCAGCTAGGTGGCATAGTGGATAAAGCACCGGCCCTGGATTCAGGAGTACCTGAGTTCAAGTCCAGCCTCAGAAACTTGATACTTACCTAGCTGTGTGACCCTGGGCAAGTCACTTAACCCTCATTGCCCTGCCCCCAAAAAACCAAAACAAAACAAAACAATTATACAAGCCTGGTCCCCAAGAAGCTGGCATTCTCTGAAAAGAGAAAAGGGCAAGGAGATTGAGTATCATGTAAGGTGTGATAAGAGCAAAGGAGAAATCCAGATAAAATGTTCTAGGAAAATTTGAAGAGGGAGAGAACAGTTAAGATTTAGGCCCATGCGAAAACAGTGTAGGCTCCATATAAAGAAGCCAAAATTATGCTGTGGCAAGGTATATTTTTGAGTGTTAGCTTTGGGGATGCCACTGTCCTAATTCAGGATACTTAATTAACATAACAATTATAATAGCAATAATAGCTAACATTTATAGAACACTTTTAAGGTTTGTAAAAGTGCTTCACCAATATTATCTCATTTGATCCTTCCAACAACCCTGGAAGATAGGTGCTGTTATCATCACCCCCATTTTACAGATGAGGAAACTGAGGCAAGCAGCAGTGATGTGACTTGCCCAGGGTCACACAGCTAGGAAAAAATATCTTAAGTATCATTAGTCTTTTTTACAGTCTTTCTAATCTCCAAATTGAGATATAACCAATGTCCAAATCACCCTTGAACAACCCAGAAAGGGGGGGGGGCATGGGGGTGGAGTTAAAATACAATGGGAAGAAGAGAGGAATATGATGTCAAGCCTATAATCCCATCAAGGGAGAAAGGGATCGAAAGGGAACAAAAATGACCAAAAGTGGGATTGGTGGTGATTTCTCCTTCAAGCTTTGCCAGAAAACAAACCATTAAGTGATAGGCATATAATGGCTGATCAAAGAACTTTCCAACTTCTTAGACCTCCTACCTTTTACTCATTTGAATGGACTTACCTCCTCTACTATGGCAATAAGTTGTTCCACAGGTGTATTACTTATGTCTCCATGGAGAAGGAGAGTCTGGTAGTTTAACTTGTTGAGAGTGTCATTAGTTGACTTTACAAAATAAGCCCCTTTGGTCTTGAGGGCAGATGGGAAGCCAAGGCAGGGAATGACTAGTCCTGACTGATTGAGGGTGAACACCATGACTAATGTGTCTAATTTTTCAAAGAACTCTATCAGCATGTTCAAATTCTCCTCATACCCCAGCATCTTGAACCACTTATCTGGTTTGAATCTTAATGACAGAGTATTATAAGCTTCAAAACGCATCACTCTTGGGTCAGTGGGAGGGCTTTGCATCGCCATCTTGGTTTGCTTTTATTCTTCAAGTTCCTCTTGAAATAACCAATGGACCAGAAATGGTAGTAAATGGCACAGAGTCTACTTCTTGGTTCTTGATTCTCTTTGAATCTGTGATTTCATTAAAACTCTTTATTCATTTGGAGCTCATTCTCCTATATGAAAAAATAATAGAAATGTCAGCTGTGAGTTTGTATTTTTTTCTGGGGGTGGGGGAGAGGGAAGGATTGGGATATGAATGTGGCTGAAGATACTGACATATGTCCCTTGCTGAATTTGGAAAGATAACTGAAGAGCATCAGCATAAGTAAAATCAGATGAATTCTTATAATGAGAGATGTAACAAGGAATTTAGTACCTGGGGCAAGCAGCATGAAGTGTGCCCTCAGTTGGGAGGGGGAAGAAGAGACCAATCCTGAGAGATCAGCATGAGACTGATACATGGGGGAGAGAATGGAAGATGGGTAGAGTAAGGAAGCTCACTGCTCTGTCTAGAAGATTCCTATTTCAACTAGTTTTTTTGTTGTTGTTGGGGTTTTTTTGTTGGGGGGGGGCAGGACAATGAAGGTTAAGTAACTTGCCCAGGGTCACACAGCTAGTAAGTGTCAAGTGTTTGAGGTTGGATTTGAACTCAGGTCTTCCTGAATCCAAGGCCAGTGCTTTATCCACTGCACCACCTAGCTGCACCCAACTAGTTTTTTTTTCTTTTTTTGCTGTTGTTTTTATTCTTCTGATGAAGTAAAAATGCTGTTAATTTCCTCTAAAATTGACATCCTGGGAGCAAAGTCCCAATCACCCCAACCAGTTATAATTCTATTTGCAAGGTATGAGAACCCATGGTGGAAGAAATAACCTAATGTACCACCATTAATCCCTTAATGGTAGAGGATCTCTGTCGCTGTAGACCTAGTAGCAATATTACTTGGCCAAAGGGCATGGATGCACAGTTTAATGTCTTTTGAGGCATAGTTCCAAATTGCTTTACATAGCAATTAAATCAGTTTAAAGCTCCAAAAGTGAATTAAAGTACCTGTTTTCCCATAACCCCTCTAGAATTTGTCACTTTCCTTTATTATGGTTTTTGTTGGTTTTGGTTTTTGTTTTTTGCCAATTTAGCCAATCTGATGATGCCTCAGAGTTGTTTAAATTTGCATTTCTCTATCAGCAATTTAGAGAATTTCTTCATGTGGTTATTAATTGTTTGGATTTCTTCCTCTGAAAAGTGCCTGTTATTTGTTGTTCACTCATGTCCAATTCTTCATGACCAATGGACCATAGCATGCCAGGCCCTTTTATCCTGTACTATCTCTTGAAGTTTGTCCAAGTTCATGTTTGTTGTTTCCATGACATTATCTATCCATCTCATCTCCTGTTGTCTCCTTTTCTTTTGCCTTCATTTTGACCATTTATCAATCGTGGAATGGCTCTAATTCTTATAAACTTAATTCAGTTCCCTACATATCTTAGAAATGATAGCTTTATGTTGTAAACATTTTAATGCTGTAAACATTTTCCCCTCCCCCAATTTCCTTCTTTTCTTCTAACTTTAGCTTCACTGATTTTTGGGGGGTTTTTTGTTTTTTGTGGGGCAATGAGGGTTAAGTGACTTGGCCAGGGTCACATAGCTAGTAAGTGTCAAGTATCTGAAGCCAGGTTTGAACTCAGGTCTTCCTGAATCCAGGACTGTACCACCTAGCTGCCCCTTCACTGCTTTTTAAACAGGCATTTATTATGTACTGTGCACTACGCTAAGAGCTAAGGATACAAAAAAGCAAAAATAAAGACAATCCCTGCCTTTGAGGAACTGAAAAGCAGGCAGGGTAGGGTTGAGGAAAATGAATAGAGCATGATTTTGAAGTCCAGAAAGTCAGGAACAGGTCTAGAATGGAATGAAAACAAGGTGGCCTGGGACTCTTTCCAAAGGGAGACTTCAGAAGAAACTCACCAATGGGAGAAGAAGGGCAGGCTTTGTATCCCAAGGTAACCAGGTTGCAGGGGTGGTAAGATGTTCCAGGATGAGGAGGCCCTAGGAACTGAGGGAAGTTCTTGGATTGAGACAGCAGTAGAAACATGATTTTGAAATCTAGTAAGTCAGGAGGAACAGGAGCAACTAGGTGGTAGATAGAGCACCAACCCTGGAGTCGGGAAGATCTGAGTTTAAATATGGCCTCAGATACTTACTAGTTGTGTGACCCTAGGCAAGTCATTTAACCACTATTTGCCTTCTCATCTGTAAAATGGAGACATACCAGAGAAGGAAATGGCAAACCATTCCAGTGTCTTTGCCAAGAAAACCCCATGGAGGGGGTCATGAAGAGTCAGACATGACTCAACAACTGAATAAGAAGTCAAGAACAGGCCCATGAGGGGAATGAAGGGGGCCTGGAGATCTGGATTCCCTCAGTGTGAGATGATTGGAAGCAGGAGTGTTCTGCAAGTACTTTCTTCTTGAAGATGATCATGGACAGGTAGAGAAGAAGCCCCAGACCCTAGCTAGCCAGAAGACATGAACTTAGTTCTATTTACTTCACTTTGCATCAATTTATGTAAGTCTTTTCACGCTTCTCTGTATTCATCATGTTCATTGATTCTTTTTCAAGGTAAATGTCTTTATTATTCAAAATATTATTTTTCAATTACATGTAAAAACAAATTTTAACATGTTTTTTAAATTTTGAGTTTCAAATTCTCTCCCTCCTTTCCTCCCCTCACCCCTCCTTGAGAAGGCAAGCAATTTGATATATATTATACATGTACAGTCATGGAAGACATTTCCATATTAGTCATGTTGTGAAAGAAAACATAGACCAAAACCCCCCAAGAAAAATATAGTAAAAAAAGTATACTTTAATCTGAATTCATAATTTATCAGTTATTTCTCTGGAGATGGATAACATTTTCATCATGAGTCCTTTGGAATTGTCTTAGATCATTACTGATAAAAGCTGATTGTGCACAGCTGATCATTGTAAAATATTGCTGTTTCTGTGCATAATGTTTTCCTGGTTCTGCTCACTTCACTTTGCATCAGTTCATTTGAGTCTTTCCAGATTTTTCTGAAAGCACTCTGCACATCATTTCTTACTGTACGATAGTTTTCCATTACAATTATATACCACAGGGGCAGCTAGGTGGCGCAGTGGATAGAGCACTGGCCCTGGATTCAGGAGTACCTGAGTTCAAATCTGGCCTCAGACACTTAACACTTACTAGCTGTGTGACCCTGGGCAAGTCACTTAACCCCAACTGTCTCACTGGAAAAAAACAAAAAAACAATTATATACCACAACTTCTTCAGTCATTCCCCAATTGATGGTCATCCCCTCAATTTCCAATTCTTTACCACCACAAAGAGAGTTACAATAAATATTTTTGCACATATAAGTCCTTTTCCTTTTTTTCCTTATCTCTTTTGGGTACAAACCTAGTAAGGCTATTGCTGGGTTAAAGGGTATGCACAGTTTTATAGCCTTTTGGGCATAGTTCCAAATTGCTCTCCAGAAAGGTTAGATCAATTTACAATTCCACCAACACTGAATTAGTGTCCCAATTTTCTTACATTTCCTCCAACATTTGTCATTTTTCCTTTTTTTATCCTATTAATCAATCTGATAGGCTTGAGATGGTACTTCAGAGTTGTTTTAATTTGCATTTCTCTAATCAATAGTGATTTAAAATACTTTTTCATATGACTATAGATAGGTTTGATTTTTTCTGTAAACTGCCCCTTTGATCATTTATCAATTAGGATATGACTTATATTCTTATAAATTTGACTTAGTTATCTTTACATTTGAGAAATGAGGCTTTTATCAGAGAAACACTGTAAAATTTTTTTCACAGTCATGATTATTTTGTATTTCTCTCCATCCTATTGTTCTATTTCCCTTTCTCTCTCTCCTTTCACCCTGTCCCTCCTCAATAGTTTGCTTCTGACTACCACCTTCCCCAATCCACCTTTTGTTCTGTCAGCCCTCCCTACCACCTTCTCTTAACCCCCACACTTCCTACTTCCCTGTTATGCTATACCCAACTGGGTGTATGTGTTATTCCCACTTTGAGCCAATTTCAATGAGAATAAGGTTCAAGTGTTGTCCATCCCCCCCATCTTCCACAATACTGCAAAGGCTCTTTTGCATATCTTTTATGTGAGATAATTTACCCCATTCTACCCTTTCTTTCATCCTTTCTTTCAGTGCATTCCTCTTTCTTACCCCTTCATTTTTGGGGCCATATTATCCCATCATCCCATCATACTATCCTATATCATCCCATTGCCTCAGTTCTTCATCTGTAAAATGAGCTGGAAAAGGAAATGGCAAATCACTCCAGTATCTTTCCCAAGAAAACCCCAAAATGGGGTCACAAAGATTTGGACATGACTGAAAAATGGCCAAACAACAACAACAACTGCCATTAAAATTGTATATGTTTATTAAAAGAGGTGTAAAGAACAAAGTAGAGTCTAATTTCCTAACACAATTAGCTAGATAACAATTATAGCTTCTTCTTTCCAATGAGCTCCATGTTCCAATCATTTTGTTGTACAGCATCTGTCTCAGTCCCTGTGAACTCATAGCACCAACTTACTAGTCAAGTCTCTGTATCACCAGCTAGTCAACTGGCATCTATTAAGCACCTATTATGTACTCAAGAACTGGTCTAAACACTGGGGAAGTTGGGACTTTAACTGAGACTTAAACTGCTCTCATAGATCCCAGGGGCCATTTCAGTGTTAGCCAATGCCCACTCATCACTACCATCAGTCATTTTTCAACATGATTCATGTAGGATTCTCTTGTTTCAGAGATACTTTACCATTTGGTCAGCAGCTAACTCAACTTTCCTATGTAGCTCCACATTCCCAGTTGCTAAATGACCTTTGCTTGGAAACTTTTCTATTCTGCTGTGAAGATATCTTAGACCCATGGAATTATGGGAAAGGGCTCCTTAGCTATCTTCATAAAAGACTTGGCTCTTTTCCTATTGGTGCATGTCTGATCCAATACCTTAGTAACCTTTATCTAAGAAAGTCCTGGAGAACTGGGACATGGCACAAGTAAATTAGGGTTATATTACTTATCAAGAAAAGTAGACTTATTATTTTATTGTGACTTAATTGTGCCCATAGAACTCCTAACACCATCACCATCTTGCCCTTGATAACCAACCTGCTGGATTAGCTCTATTCATATTGACCAACTTGGACTCCACATAGCACAAAAATCATATTAAAATATGACCTAAAGTAATTAGTGGAAGATAAACTTCCAGACCTCTTAGGTGTATGCAGAATGGGTTACCATAAGTGTGGATGTCTGAGGGTAGCCAGAATCCATAGAACACAAATGCATTGGATATCTTAGTGGGTGAAAAGAATATATTCTCTTGAATTGAACCTTGGGAAGCAAACACTGAATATTTCACAGAAAAGAGCCCTCTTTCTCTGGGGATCAGGTTTTCTTATCTGTGAATTGAGGGGCTGGACTATATTTTACATTCTCCAGCTTTGGCATTCCAGGGTTCTGAACCATCCCAGTGCTCCTGGGTCCTGGATTCCCAACAAGAGACCCCTTTCCTGATTGTTCCATTAGCTCCAACTGCCCCCCCACCCCATCACATTAAAAAGATACTCACCAGTCCTGACAATTTGGTCAAGCAAATTGTAGGGGTGTGTTAGCTGATGGATAGATCCCTTTTCTGTAACAGGTTAAGAAAATAGCTAGTGTTCTTTGCGCTCTCTCTCTCCTCTCTCCTCTCTCCCTCTCCCTCTCCCTCTCTCTCTCTCCTCTGCCCTCTAGCTTAGAGAGTACTAACTGCCACAGAACTTCCAGAAACTTCCAATCTGGAACCCAGAGAGTATCAGTAGAACTTTCTCCTTAGCTATCCATGAAAATAACAACAACAACAAACAACAAAAAAGTTTTTTTTTTTAAATCAGTTACTGACACCAGTGGGGTAGGGACCGGAGATAGGGTAGACATAACACTGTAAATTATCATAAAATAATTTACATTTGTCTCTGAAATACATGAATAATTTTATGGATTTGTTTCTTAAAACAGTAGCTGCATATTTAATTTCCAAATTATGTTTTGCATCCATACCTTGATTGGTCTTTGATCTTATTGTGAGATACAGGCACAACCTGTTAAAGTAGTGGACTCCTCTCAGTTAGGAAAAATCATGCCCATATAAGGAACAGCAAGGCAATATTATCTAATGAATTATGTCAAATGTAAGTTTTTCAGGATTAGAGGGAGAACTGGTAAAAACCAGGGTATTCTAGTAAAAGTAGATAAAAGTTCAAACCTAGTCACTACTGTGCTTACTTAATAGATTTATTAATATTAACTTCTCCACCTATGCTTAAAATCTCTGCCCCATTTTCGATCATGCATTGCATGAAAGTGTATGTGATTGGGAGGGGCAACACATCAAGGAGAATATAGTTAGAACTCTTCTGGGAAGATTGTGAACCTGAGTTAAACAACCTATGGTAACTCAGGGGGTGGGACTTACCATGTTAGGGCTTAGGATAAATACAGTCTGTGCACTCTTAGCACTTGCTGATTGTTTTTACTGTGGGTGCCCATTCTCATGAGAATGTAATAAAAAGCTTTTGTCATACCAAAGTTGCCTCTGAAAGAACTTATTCTGAAAAGGTGGTCAGCACCGTTTCTCACATTACCAGTGTGGGTATTCCTTTGTGAATGCTGATACTTCTCATCCTGCATGATTCTTGTCCATGTATTTTCTTTGGGGGGGGGGGGTATTTTTTTGGGTTTTTTTTGGGGGGGGTGAGGCAATTGGAGTTAAGTGACTTGCCCAGGGTCATACAACTAGTAAGTGTCAAATGTCTGAGGCTGGATTTGAACTCAGGTCCTCCTGAATCCAGGGCCAGTGCTCTATCCACTGTGCCACCTAGCTGCCCTTATCCAAGTATTTTCACAAATATTCCCCAAAGCATCTGATACCAATGCCTGGAGAGTGTCTTCTGGTTATTTTAATAGTTCAAGGATATTGGTACAAAAGTGGGGCTATCCATCGACTATACTTTGCTCCCACTAATGACCAGCCCACCTATTTTTCTAGTCTCTCATGTCCTTGATGATACCTTTTATACAACTTTTTCCCATGGCCCTGATAATATAAGAAAGCCTACTTATAACTACCAATTGGTCAAAAAGCATTTATTAGTGATCCAAAGACACTGCCCTTCTTGTTGTTGCTTGCACAAGATACTCCATTTCTTGACTTTGGGCATTTCCTTTCACAGGCTGTCCCCGAAGAGTGAAATGCTCTCCCTTCTTCATCTTAATCTTCAAGCTTCTCCAGCTTCCTTCAAATCCCAGCTAAAATTTCATCTTCTTTAGGAAGCCTTTCCTGATCCTTCTTAATGCTAGTGCCTTCCCTCTGTTGATTATTTCCAATTTATCCTGTCTATAGCTTGTGTGCACATAGTTGTTTGCATTTTGTCTTCCTCATTAGATTGAGTCCCTGCCCTTCAAGAGCTGGAACATAGTAGGAAATAAATAAATGATATGACTGACTGAATGCTAGACATGCTGTGTTGTGTTGGGGATACAAAATGAGATAAGCCGTCTGATGTCCATGGATTAGGTACTACTGTCAATCACCAAGTCAACAACACAGAGAAAAGTTAACTGCAGTTTTATTAAGCTAAAAATGCAGGCTCAACTGATCTTATACAAGAGTGACTGAGTCCAGAGCATCAGCTTCAGCAACCTTATATAGAATGTGAATACAGAACATGGGATAGAAAAATGGAATTTTACAGAAAACAGGATGGGGAGGTAAGGGTATACCCATCTGGAAGATAAGGACACCTGCCAGCTGTTTGAAAATGGAAGAGTGGCTTATTTCCCAGCCTTGATTTTACAAGCAATGTGACTGTTTAGCTTCTAGAGACAATGTCAGGAAACTCAAAATAGCGACTAGGGCAGTGTCTTCTTCTTATCTTAGTGGTGACAAGAAATCTGAGTCAGAGTTTCTTTCTCATTGTAGTCTTTCTCTTATCACATTGATGGCAAGAAGCCTGAGCTTCTTTCCCATTTTTTTTCTCTTATCATAAAAGAAAGGTTTTTTCTTAAATCCCTTCCTCAATAAGCATACATTCTAATGGTGGTGGTGGGGAATGCCACACCATGTAAATGAAGAAACATGTAAATAACATACAATATAACTGCAGAATAAATGTGAGAAAATTAAAGAAAACCTCATGTAGAAGGTAGGATTTGAATTGAGACTTGAAAGAAACCAGGGACACTAAGAAGAAAAGATGAAGAGGTGTGGAAATTTATTTTGATTTGGGGACCCTACCTTTAGGCTGAGATTAGAAAGCCTTAGGCCCTCAGGGTCTCTCCCCCTCCTCCTCAGCTTCAGCTGAGGAGAAAAAGCCCCGTGGGCTATACAAGATGCCAGGTCAGACAGCTGGGGGAAAAAAAGCCCCCAGCTCCCTCCGACCTGAGCGGAGCTATCTGAAGGATAGCCTGTGCTGAGGCTTGAGAGCACACCCCACCACCACCAGCTGCAGCTCTGACTGGCGGATTAGCTTGGTCTGTGGAGGCGAAGGAAGCCCCGAGATTTGAGTGGAGAGAAGAAAAGGTATATATAGACCTGGGAGGTAGATAGGAGGAAAGGAAGGAGACTAGAGGAGATGGACTAGAGAGAAAAGGAGCAAGGACGGACTAGAAAGAAGGGGGGCTGACTAGAAGAGGACAGACTAGGAGAGAAGCTGACTAGAGGGGAGCCCGGACAAGGACAGAGGAGAGTTGATTCGGAAAAGGAGAGACTGGTCTGACAAGGTTACAGGCCTTAATACAAACTAGGGAAAGTGTAATGTGCCCTGAAGGAGGCAGCTAAGGCCCTTATTGTATTCAAGAAATTCGAAGAGCAGCAGGTGGGAAAGAGACACAGTGGAAAGAGACCACAGGAAAGCCACCACAGGAAAGCCGTCAGGTTGTATACTTTATTTCCCTGTATTCCTAATTTGAAATAGTATCTCATAAATAAACTCTGCTTTGATTATTTAGTTAAGAGCCTTCTTAATCTTTAGTCTATCAGTTTGGGAGCAGTGTGGTAGAACTTTATATAAACGGCCCATATTAAATTAATGAAGTCAGATAGCAGATAGCAGATAGCCAAATAGTCAAAAGTCCCCAGTTAAGTCCTCCAGTCAGCTTCAGCCCCCCCCAAATTAGCCCTAGTTAATAAAATATTTAACAGAGGGATATCATTCCAGGAGTGAGAGACCTACTGTGAAGAAGCATGGAGATCAAAGGGTGAGTGTTTTGTTTGTGAAATATCAAATGGGCCAATATAGCAGGACCATGGAGTGGAGAGCAGTAAAGAGTAAGAAGACTGAAAAAGTAGCACTGAAACTTTAACAAAATCTGAATGTTGGTTGGATTTAAAAGATAGAAACATTGAAATGCAAAAGGAAAGGCCTTCAAGTGAAAAATGTACCTCATAACCCACTCAACTGCAGGTGAAGAGGCCAAAGAGACAATGAATGAGGCACAGATTTCATCCATACCTTTATCCCTCAATACACTTCTTTTTTTTTTTTTTAGTGAGGCAATTGGGGTTAAGTGACTTGCCCAGGGTCACACAGCTAGCAAGTGTTAAGTGTCTGAGGCCGGATTTGAACTTGGGTACTCCTGACTCCAGGGCCGGTGCTCTATCCACTGTGCCACCTAGCTGCCCCCCTCAATACGCTTTTTTTTTGTTATAATGTGGAATTTTTAATGATGGCGTCAGAACTCAATCATCTGAACCGCTTGTGTTTTGGCTGTTATACAAAGTAAACCCCTTCGTAGGTTAATTATGGGGGCCCATGTATTTTGTTGATTCTAGGCCCAAGCTAGTGATTTTCCTTAGTGACTGATTCCAATCACTTAGGCTTTAAAGTTTAATATTGGTCAGCTCTGGTCAGTGAGCCCAGGAACCAAGAACAAAAAATGAAAATGAGATGGATTATGGGCCTGCAAACATCTCTCAAAGGTCCATCTTGTCTTTGATTTGTGTTTTTTTAATTAATAAAGTATTTTATTTTTTTCATGTTACATGTAAAGATAGTTCTCAACTTTTGTTTATACAAGCTTTCCAATTTCAGATTTTTCTCCCTCCCTCCCCCTCTCCTAGACAGCAGGTAATATGATATAGGTGATATATATATATATACACACACGCACGCACACACACAAACATTAAACATATTTCTGCATTAGTCATGTTATAAGAGAAAAATCAGAGCAATGAGGAAAAACCTCAAAATAGAAAAACATCAGCACCAAAAACAAAAGAAATAGTATGGTTCATTCAGCATCTATACTCCACAGTTCCTTTTTTTTTTTTCCTGGATTTGGAGATCCTCTTCTATCATGAGTTCCCTGGAACTCTTCTGTACCATTGCATTGGTGAGAAGAATATAGTCCATGACAGTAGATCAACATTCAGTGTTGATGATACTGTGTACAATGTTCTTTTGGTTCTGCTCATCTCACTCATCAGCTCATGCAAGACCCTCCAGGTTTCTCTGAACTCCTCCTGCTCATCATTTCTTACAGCACAATAGTATTCCATTATATTCATATACCACAACTTGTCTAGCCATTCCCCAATTGATGGGCATCCCCTCAACTTCCAATTCCTTGCCACCACATAAAGAGCAGCTATAAATATTTTTGTACATGTGGGTCCCTTTCCCCTTTCCATGATTTCTTTGGGCAAAAGACCCAAAAGTGGTTTTGCTGGGTCAAAGGGTATGCACAGCTCTATCGCCCTTTGGGCATAATTCCAAATTGCTCTCCAAAATGGTTGGATCAGTTCACAGCTCCACCAACAATGCATTGGTGTTCCAATTTTCCCACAGCTTCTCCAACATTTATTATTTTCCTTTTTTGTAATTTTAGCCAATCTGATAGGTGTCAGGTGGTACCTCAGAGTTGTTTTAATTTGTATCTCTCTAATCATTAGAGATTTAGAGCATTTTTTTCATATGGGAAAAAGCTTTGGTTTCTTCATCAGGAAACTGCCTGTTCATATCCTTTGACCATTTCTCAATTGGGGAATGACTTGAATTCTTATAAATTTGATTTAGTTCCCTATATATTTTAGAAATGAGGCCTTTATCAGAAGTACTGGCCTAAAAAATTGTTTCCCAGCTTTCTGCCTCCCTTCTAATTTTGGATGCATTGCTTCAGTTTGTAGAAAAATTTTTTAATTTAATGTAATCAAAATCATCCATTTTGCATTTTATAATATACCCTATCTTTTGTTTGGTCACCTCAATACACTTCTAAATAAAATCCCCAAAGGAGTTGGAGAGGTTGAACAGAATTGAAATTTATGACCCTAAGGTAAAATGGATGGATTTACTAAGAGAAGATGCCTTTGAGGTAGGAAGAAAAAGTTTATTTGATATAAATTTATTACCCAATCAAGATTCTGATAACTATTCTCTAAGACTCCCAAGACATTCTCCTTCTTTTCTCAATAAGTTCATTGCTTGGTTCACTTTCTCTTTACCTCAGCTCATGAAAGGGATGGGAGAGAGAACAGTCTAAAGTTGAATTTGTTATGGGAGTATTATGGGTTCCGGTTACCCCAGAAGTTGTCTGGGGAGGTAAAGGAACTTTTTCCTTGAAACCCCAGGAGTTTTCCCTTGAGATCAAGGAAACTTCTCCTTGAGCTCAACCAAAGGACAGACACCACCAAAGAGATAAGTAGTACCAGGTGGAACTGAGCAAGCTTGAGTACCACCACCCTGCATTCCAGTCCTCCTCACCACCTCTATGAAGTAATCCTGTTAGTTGTGGCTGCACCAGGAGGGGACACAGAAACCACCCACCAGCAGACTGCTTGCTACCCACCAGGATGGAGTTAACGCCCATCACCAGATTGCCCACCACCCATCATCAAACTACCCCAACTCACTGCCAGACTACTTCCAACCCATCACCCAATAAGGGACATTTTACCCACGCCATCTTAGCCCTATAAAAGGGCACTCCCCAGGCTAGTCGAGGAGGAAAGTGTTTTTAAACCTTCCTCCCAGCCAGTTTCTCTTGTACCCCAATAAATCTGTTCTTTTATTCCTAAATAGGACTTGAGTGAGAGTGTAATTCTTTACAGAGGAATCCTAAGGGCCCATGTGCTTCTCCCCCCCCCCCCCCATCAGATTGGTTGACTGAAGGTTGAGGAAGTCAATCAGGGGACTTGTGATAAAATGAGACAATATTTGTCAAGTGCTTAGCACAGTGCCTGGCACGGAGGAAATGCTAAATAAAATGGTTAAGAGCCCCTGAGTTGTGCACTAGAAACAGCCCCAGAAGTTCCTGTATGATTGATCAAAAGAAAGCAGAGAATTATCTGAATTCTCTACACAACCCACTTTAGACTAGGAAGAACTAGTTTTGGAGGGACTATTAGAACAAAAGGAACACTGGAATTGGAAAGCAACTTGGAATTATGCCAATATAATGATTAAAAGGTCCATATTTTTTGACCCAGAGATTCCCTAATAGACATATACCCCAAGGAGTGACAGACAAGAAGGTCTCATATAAACAATATTTATGGTAGCAAAGAATTAGAATCAAAACAGAAACTCATCAACCAGGTGATGGCTGAACAAACTGTGGCACAATGAATATAATAGAATATCATCATGTTAGAAATGATGAATATGAAAAATTCAGAGACGTTAGAAGACATAGGAACTAATGCAAAGTACTTAGCAGAAACAAGGAAACAATAGACACAATAGCTACAACGATGTAAATGTAAACAACAGCAGCAATAACCACAACAAAAAAACCCTCAATCTTCGAAATTGTAATATACAAACTTGGCCTCAGAAAAGAGACAAGAAAATGTTACTTACCTCCTTTCTTCTCAGAGGCTGAGGAGGCCTCAAGGTGCAGAATTGCATATACTAAAGGACGTTTGCTGAGTTGGTTAATTTTGTTGAAATGTATCTCCTTTTTTATTTATTACTAGGGATGGCATACTGGGTAGGGGAGAAGGGACAGCTATATTTAAGTCAAATGAAACATTTTTAAGCACTTATGTTCCAGGCACTATGTTAAGCACTGGGGACACAAAGTAAGGGGGAAAATAGTCTCTGGTCTCATAGTCTAGTGGAGGAGACAGTATGCAAAGAATCATGTGCAAACAAGATACATGCAGGACAAATATCATTTTAAGGAAAGCTCCATTTATTCCTCTGCTCTCTAGTGTTTTCTTTTGTTTTTTTTTTTTTTTTAGTGAGGCAATTGGGGTTAAGTGACTTGCCCAGGGTCACACAGCTAGTAAGTGTTAAGTGTCTGAGGCTGGATTTGATCCTGACTCCAGGGCCGGTGCTCTATCCACTGTGCCACCTAGCTGCCCCTGTCTCTAGTGTTTTCGATAGGAATGGAGGTTGTATTTTGTCAAAAGCTGTTTCTGACTCTAGTAAGGTAATCATATGGACCACTGATATAGTCATAATACTGAACTAGCCCTGCATTCTTGGTATAAATCCCACCTGGTCATAGTGCATGATCCTTGTGAAATTTTGTTGTAATCTTCTTGCTAGAATCTCATTTAAAATTTCTGCATCAGGGCAGCTAGGTGGCGCAGTGGATAGAGCACCAGCCCTGGAGTCAGGAGTACCTGAGTTCAAATCTGGCCTCAGATATTTGACACTTACTAGCTGTGTGACCCTGGGCAAGTCACTTAACCCCAATTGCCTCACCAAAAAAACCAAACAAACAAAATTTCTGCATCAATATTCATTAGGGAAATTTCTCTAGTTTTATTTCTCTGTTTTTGTTCTTCCTGGCTTAGGTAACAGCACCATATTTATGTCACAAAAGGAATTTCATAGGACTTCTTTTCCTATTTTTCAAAATAGTTTATATAGTACTAGATTTAATTCTTCTTTAAATGTTTGGTAGAATTTGGGGCAGCTAAGTGCCATAGTGGATAGAACACCAGCCCTGGAGTCAGGAGGACCTGAGTTCAAATCCAGCCTCAGGCACTTAACATTTACTAGCCGTGTGACCCTGGGCAAGTCACTTAACCCCAATTGCCTCACCAAAACAAAAAAAAAGTTAAATGTTTGGTAGAACTCACTTGTGAATCCATCTGGCCCTGAGGATTTTCCTTAGGGAGTTTGTCGATGGCTTGTTCAATTCCTCTCCCCCCCCCAAACATGAAGTTATTTAAGTATTCTATTTCATGTCCTCTTAATTTGAACAAATTATTTTTGTAAATATTCATCTGTTTCACTTAGATTATCAAATTTGTTCACACATAATGGGATAAAATAGCTTCTAATGATTGCTTTAATTTCCTCTTCATCGGTGGTAAATTTACCCTTTACATTTTTTATATTAGTAATCTGTTTTTCTTCTTTCTTTTAATCAAGTAACTAATGGCTTATCTATTTTATTGATTTTTTAAAATAAAAGCAGCTCCCAGTTTTATTTATTAGTTAAATGTTTTAAAATTTTTTTATTAATCTACTCTTTGATTTTCAGGATTTCCAATTTGGTATTTAATTGGGGACATTTAATTTATTTTTCTATTTTTTTTTAGTTGCATGCTCAATTCATTGATCTGTTACTTATTTTATTGATGTTAGCATTTAGAGATATAAATTTTCCCCTACATACTATTCTGCCTGCATTCCATAAATTTTGGTGTGTTGTTTCATTGTTGGTATTCTCTTTAACAAAATTATTGATTTGTTCTTTGATCCACTCATTCTTTTTTTTTTTCTTGGTGAGGCAATTAGAGTTAAGTGACTTGCCCAGGGTCACACAGCTAGTAGGTGTTAAGTGTCTGAGGCCGGATTTGAACTCGGGTCCTCCTGAATCTAGGGCCGGTGCTCTATCCACTGCGACATCTAGCTGCCCCATATCCACTCATTCTTTAAGATTATTTAGTTTCAATTAATTTTTCATCTTTCTTTGCATGGCCTTTTATTTACATGTAATTTTTATTGCATCATAATCTGAAAAGGATGTATTTAATACTTTTTGCTTTTCTGGATTTAATTGTGAGGTTTTTATTCCCTAATAAAGGGTCAATTTTTGTGTAGGTGCCATGTACCACTGAGAACAAGGTGTATTTTTTTATTACATTTATCTAGTTCTAAGAGAGGAAATTTGAGATTCCCCACTACTATAGTTTAATTGTCAATTTCCTCTTATAACTCAACTTCTCTAAGAATTCGGGTGCTATGCCACTTGGCAAATATATGTTTAATACTCATTATTTCATTGTCTATGGTATCTGTCAGCAAGATGTAGTTTCCTTATCTCTTTTAATAAGATCAATTTTTTGCTTTTGCTTAGTCTGGGATCATGATTGCTACCCCTACTTCTTTTTTTTTTTTTTTTAACTTCAGCTGAAGCATAATAGATTCTCCTCCAACCCCTTAACTTTGCTTTTTATAGAAAACATATTGTAGGATTCTGTTTTTTAATTCACTCTATCCATTTGTATTATGGATGAGTTCATCCTACTTACATTCACAGTTATGATTATTATGTATTTCCCTCCATCCTATTTCTCCATTCATCCTTCTCTCTCTCCTTTCACCCTGTCTCTCCTCACAAATGTTTTGCTTCTCTCCACTGCTTCCTCCAACCTGCTTTCCCTTCTATCAGTCCCTCTTGCTTCTGTTATCCTCCTCCCTTCCTACTTCCCTGTAGGGTAACATACATTTCTCAACATAGATATCCCCAACTGAGTGTGTATTTTATTTCTTCTTTGAGCCAATTCTAATGAGAGTAGAGTTCAATCATTGCCTGCCACCACCACCCACATTTTCCCCTCCATAAATTCCATTTGCACTTCTTTTATGTGAGATAATTTACCCCATTCTACCTTTCCCTTCCCCCTCCTTCTAGTACATCCTTCTTTCTCACACTTTAATTTTTTTATATATCTTCTGATCATAGTCAACCCATACTTGTGCCTGCTGAATACGTTTACTTTTTCTGATTGCCCTTATAGTGACAAAGTTCTGAAGAGTTATAAGTATCATCTTCTCATGCAGGAGTATAAATAGTTTAACTTTACTGAATACCTTATGTTTTTTCTTTCCTATTTACCTTTTTATGCTTCTCGAGTCTTCTATTTGAAAATAAAATTTTCTATACAACTCTGGTCTTTTCATAGGTATGACTGAAATGGTCCTCTGTTTCATCAAATATCCATTTTCCCCCTAAAGGATTACACTCAAGAGATTCTTGATTTTAATCCTAGCTTCTTTACCTTCTGGCATACCATATTCCAAGCATTCTGATCCTTTGATGTAGAAACTGCTAAAATCCTTGTGATCTTGACTGTGGCTCCATGGTATTTGAATTATTTATTTCTGTCTGTTTAAAGTATTTTTTCCTTGACATGAGAACTCTCAAATTTGGCTATAATATTCACTGGAGTTTTCATTTTGGGATCTCTTTCAGGAGGTGATTGGTGGATTCTTTCAATTTCTATTTTACCCTCTGGATCTAAAATTTCAAGGCAGTTTTCCTTCATAACTTCTTGAAATATGCTATCTGAGCTCTTTTTTTGATCATGGCTTTCATGTAGTCCAATAATTTAAAAATGGATCTCTCCTCAATCTATTTTTCAGGTCAGTTGTTCTTTTTCAAAGAGGTATTTCATATTTTCTTATATTTTTTCATTCAAAAATAATTTGTTTTGCTTCTTGATGTCTCATGGAGTCATTAGCTTCCATTTGCCAAATTCTAATTTTTAGGGAAGTATTTTCTTTAGTAAACTTTTGTACCTTGTTTGCCATTGGGCCAATTCTATCTAGTTTTTAAAGAGTTGTTTTCTTCAGTGAATTTTTATAATCCCCCCCCCCTTTTCTGTGCTTCCTTTACCAAGCTTTTGATTTTTTCATGATTCCCTTTCATCAATCTCATCTCTTTTCACAGTTTTTCTTCTACCTCTTTTATTTGATTTTTAAAATCCATTTTTGAGCACTTCCAGCAATTCCTTTTGGGTCTGACAACAATTCATTTTTTTTTTTTTGGAGGCAATTGGGGTTAAGTGACTTGCCCAGGGTCACACAGTTAGTAAGTGTCAAATGTCTTAGGCCCAGATTTGAACTCAGGTCCTCCTGACTCCAGGGCCAATGCTCTATCCACTGTGCCACCCTACCTGCCCCAACAATTCTTTTTTTTTTTGAGGCATTGGATGTAGTTGTTTTGATACTGTTGTCTTCTTCTGAGTTTGTGTTTTGATCTTCCCTGTCACCATAGTAACTATCTATGGTCAAGCTTTTTTTTTTTTTTGCTCATTTTCCAACCTATTTCTTGATTTTTAATTTTATGTTAAAGTTGAGCTCTACTCCTGGGGTACTGGGGGCACTGTCCCAAGCTTCAAGTTTTTTGTGCTGCTATTTTCAGAGCTAATTCTAGGATCTATAAGTTTTTGGTTCTTCCAAGGTGTTATGATCTAAGGGAAGGTGTGGCCATGATTCTCCTGGCCTGTGCTCTGGTCTGTGAGCAACCACAAGCACTTTTTTTCACTTTGAAACTATGACCAGGATACCTACTCCCCTGTATGCTCTAGTGTGCTAGTGTTCCTCATCACCCTGGGACTATTTCCTGGGGCTGTGACCCAGATTTGTTTTGGTAATGCAGCAGAGTCCTGCACCTAGTTCCAGCAAAGTGTCCCCTACAATCTCCTGTCAAGCTGCCTAGCCTTCTTACCATCTGTGGGTTGAGAGCTCTAGGAGGTATTGCTGCTTATTCAGTTGCCCCCAAGGCCTGCACTAGATTGCTGGGGCAGGGCCTTGTGGCTGGCTTGAGCTGGGTGGTGGCCCTAGCTGCTGGCTTGCACCAGGCCCAGGGCCTCACTCCTGGCTTATGCCAGTACAGGGCCTCACTAATGGCTTGCTGGGTCCCATCTTGCTCCTGGTTTGCCATGGCTGCTTGCACTGGAGACAGATCTTTTCCATCAACCTTCTAAGTTGTCTTGGGTTTGAATTCTCTCCACCTCGCTTTTGTTGGTTATAGTGCTCCAAAATTCATTTGGAGGCATTATTTTAAAGTTGCCCTGGATTCAGGAGGACCTGAGTTCAAATCCAGCCTCAGACACTTGACAATTACTGTGTGACCCTGGGCAAGTCACTTAACCCCAATTGCCTCACCAAAAAAAAAAACATTACTTGAATTTTGTCATCTGTGCTCACAAGAAAAGTTAATGGCAAAATATACTGTGTATTTCTCTGACTGAGGACTATAAGTCAAAGGTGACCCTCTCCCCCCCCCCCCCCCCCGCCCCGAAGTACCCAGGCTTCTCAGGTTATATGTAAGTCATAAGGATGATACTAAGAAAAGCAGGGTTGCTAGAAATCAAAATTATAAAATAGTTTGAGTTAGTCTTTACCTTCTCTAGGACTACCTCTGGCCCTATCCTCACCCTCACCATCAAAGAGTTATGAACTAAGTCCACTACAGTATTAATAATTCATAGATGTTTGTGTTTCAATAAGAACTCTGAAAGTTCCAAATCCTTTAGGCTGTAGAGAGAAGATGTGAAGGAAAGCTAGAGATCCAGTCCTTGGATTTGCAGGAAGTTCATAGAGAATTGAATTTTAGGAATAAACCCAAAGAAGAAAGCTTTCTTTTTTTTTTAGTGAGGCAATTGGGGTTAAGTGACTTGCCCAGGGTCACACAGCTAGTAAGTGTTAAGTGTCTGAGGCCGGATTTGAACTCAGGTACTACTGAATCCAGGGCCGGTGCTCTATCCACTGCACCACCTAGCTTCCCCCAGAAGAAAGCTTTCTATTCTTATGAGCAGGCAGAGGGCTCATGCTTTTTGGTGGCTTCAGACAGAGTATATGTTTCTCTCAGATATTTGGTCTACTCAGTAAAAAAACAAAAATGGAAGTCATTCCTATAATTTACATTCAAGTTCTTACAGAAGAGAATCTGAGCTTTACCCTGAATGAGTCCATTCCTATCATCCCATCTCCACTTTGTAAATACAACTCACTTCACATACCTCACTATAACTGTGCTTCTTTTGGTGTGGAGAACTCCTAGGTTGAAAACTCTTTCTGCCAATGTAGAGCACCAGACCCTGCTGTCTTAGTGCCTGGGACACTAAGATATTAAGTAACTTGCTCAGAGTCATACAACTAGTATATATTAGAAGAGCCATTCTCAGAACTCCTTTATACTAAAAAAATCATTGAGGACCTGAAAACCCTTTTGTCATGTCAGTTATATAGATCAATATTTACAATATTCAAAATTAAAACAGATATAATTTAAAAAACTTATTTAATTCATTTAAAAATAATAAACAAATTTAAAAATAACAAATTCATTACGTGTTGACATAAATAACATTTTAATGAAAATAACTATTTTCCAAAAGAAAAAATAATGAGAAGAGTGGCATTATTTTACATTTTGTTCCTGTAAATTACAAATTGCTTTTGCACTATTGGTACAAATGTCAACATATTTGTTCTAGGATAGACCGTGACATTAAAAAAAGTTATTCAACACTTTTAATATTTTAGCACCACTTGTGTTTGCTGCCAAGCAGAAGCATTGAAGATTTTCAATGATTAGCTAGTGCAGATACCAGAAGAATACAAGCAAAACAGCAGTTCAGCCATGTCTGTAGATTTGTCCATTTGTAAGGCAAAAGAACATTTCTGCAGATATTCATTCAGTCTTCAGGTTTTGAAGCTAAATCTTTAATTCACACATCATGTTATCTCTGGAAAACTCCACTGTATGTTCATGAGGGAATGAAAGTGAAAAAGGCAAATAAGATCTTATTATTATGTAAGTAATTTTGACTTTGCAGACCCTCAGGAGTCCCTGGACCACATTCTTAGAATTACAGTGTTAGAGGTATGACGATGTACCATTCATTACAAGTTGTCTTTCTTCCAAGGCTAGCTCTCTACCCACTGTACAACCATAATAACTCTCAAGTATTCAGAGGATCATAGAGTATTCAAGTTACAATGGGAATTTAGGGTTCATCTGAACTCATGCCCTCATTTACAGATGTGGAAACTGAGGTCCAGAGAAGTGACCTAGCCAAGGTCACACCACTAGTTAGTTTCCTCATTCCCGTTTTAGGGAATCCATGCACGTTGTCATGACCAGCATCAGTCCTGGGGAAGTAGAAAGGTCAGACTTCTCTTTGGCTCATTATGCCCTCACCCTGGTATCCCAAGGAAACTTGGTTAAAGCTTGGATTTTGTTCATGTCTAGGGTGTCCACAAAGTGGGGATGGGTGCTAGATAGGTACTCAAAATACAATATGAACCAAGCATAAGACAGATGTACACAAAAAAGTCTTAATACAAAAGGCCTTCATAAACACAGGAGGAGAAAGACTTAAAACAAGCAGCAATAATAACTTATACTCTGCCGCGAGCTTAAGACAAATGTCAGAACATGAAGACGCAGCACTGACCAAAAACTCCATCCAAGCAAATGTTTTCTGACAAGCCATTCCATGGAGATGAACTCCTTCCCCTGTAGGTAGTATCTTATCTGATGCAACAAGGGTCCAGGATCTCTAACTGCTGGAAGTCACAAGATTTCTTGTAGGACAGAGTGTATCTATCTTGAGATTATTGTTTGGTCCATACTCAGGAAATAGAGAGTGGAAAAGGCAGCCTAGAGTCCCCAAACCCAGGCTCAGCTCACCCAGCTGAGTATCTGATCTAGCTGCCACATGGGAGCAGTTCAACATTTCTTCTGGGGTGGGCAGAAGGAGGGCCACTCCCCTTATTCTTCCTGGGACCACTACTTGCCACCTGGAGGGTTGAAGAAAGAAGACAAAGAAGGGTGGGGTCACTCCCTTTTTAAAGGGCCACTGAATCATCAATTCTTCTTGATTAGTGGCCATCATCCCCAAAGCACCTGAGTCCTTCATTGTTGAGTCACACATGGCAAGGCAGAAGTATCCAGGAAATCCCTCAAGTGCCCAGGATCTGTCTGAGTTAATATATACATGGCTGGCTGGAAGCCAGAAGCATAGTCAAGTATGCATCCTGTTACACTTTCAAAGAGCTCTATAATACGTTATTTTCATTTGAGACTCATAAGAACCCTGTGATGTGGATACTACAGATATTATCTTTAAAAAAAAAAACACATGAAGAAAACTGAGACTTTGAGAGGTTAAAAGTGACTTGCCCAAGGTAATAGAGCTAGATGGAGGATTTAAATCTGCAACTTCATGACTTCAAGGCTAATACTCTAGCCACTAGTTTGGACTTGGTGCCCTATCCTCTACTCTTATTCCTAATCTTGTATCCCCAAATATTGTCATCAACCAAATGACTTTATTTTCTATATGTAGTCCTCCTCCAAGATTTCCCCCATCCATACACCTGAGTCAAAGTGAGTTTTGGAGGAGTTTATTTACAATGAAAAAATAAAGATACATTATTCATAGCTATACAGGAATGAATAAAGTAAATAAGCATTTATTTAGCACCCACTATGTGCCAGACACAATGCTAAGCATCTGATCCTTACAACAACCCTAGCTGGCAGATAGGTGTTGTTACCCTCAATTTATAGTTAAGGAAACTGAGGCAAACAGAGGTTGTGACTTGCCCAGGGTCACACAGCTAGTAAGTGTCTGAGGCTGGATTTGAACTCGGGTCTTCTTGACTCCAGGCCAATCACTCTATCTACTGTGTCATCTAGCTGCTTCTATTCGGGATATAGGCATGCTGACAGTGCTGTCAAAAATATCTGCTCAGTAGCTGAATGCCCAGTTTTCTCTAGGCCTAAAATGAAACATGACTGAATGTCTCCTGGTGTCAGTCATCTTAATCTGGATGCAGGAGGGCCTCGCCCTCCTGATGTTTTCCTCTTGGTCCTTATTACTCTAATGGCCCTTCTTTCCAGAACCCCATGGGCTGGTTTTGCTTCAGCTTCTTACATGAGAGCCCACAGGCAAGCTTATTAGTGAGTTCAGAAATCGAAGCCACAAGCTGTCAGACAATCTGGAATGGCCACCAACACCACTGAGTCTTGGTTCTACACACACACACCCCCATGCATGTGCATGTGTGCACATACACAATTTTGCTATTTTTTGTATATATCATTTACATTTCTCAGTATATTTTTCTTCCTTCCTCTCCCAGAAAATCATCCCTTATTTAAAACAGTGAAAAAGAGGAGGAAAAACACTAGCTCAGCAAAACTAACCAACACATCAAGTCCAAAATAGGCAGAGTTCCACAGCTATAGTTCCCCCACCTCTGCCAAAAGGGAGGAAGCTGCAGTCATATCTTTTCTCTGTGGCCAACCTTGGTCATTATAGTTTTATAGTATTCATTTTGTGTTTTCTTTTACTATGCATTTGAGTAGTGTATGTTGTTTCCCTAGTTTTATTTATTTCATTTTGCATTAGTTCAAACATCCTCCTGTGCTTTTCTTCATTCTTCATATTCATTGTTTCTTATAGCATTTGCACTTGATTACATTCATATGCTCCAAGTTGTTTAGCAATTGGCGAGTTGATAGGACCTATTCTTTTTCTAGTTCTTCGCTACTATAAAAAGCGATGCTCTAAAAATTTTGGCATATATGGGAATTTCCTTTTTAATCCTTGAACTCCCAGGGTGGTGCCTACCAGTAGGACTGCTGGGTCAAAGAGTACTGACATTTTAGTCACTTTTTTGCTAAATAAATTTTATTGATACTTCTTGTTTTTATGTCACCTGTTAGTCACTTTCATAGCATCATTTCAAATTGCTTTCCAGAATAATTGGCCTAATTTATAGCTGCACCAAGGCTGTATTAGTGTGTCAGTATTATGGTAGCCTCTTGACCACTGACGACTGCCATTGTTTGTCACCTCTGTCAATTTCCTGAGTGTGAGGTAAAAAACCTTAGAGTTGTTCTGATTCACATTATTCTATTTGTGATTTGGAGCATTCATACGGTTGTTACTAGTTTATGATCCTTCTTTTAAGGACTGTTTATTTCTACTCTTTGACCATTGACCATTGTCATATATTAATATAATATTCATAACAACTGAAATAATTGATAGCAGCACTCTGTAGTAAATATAGCATAGTTGAATCTGGCCATGCTTTCTTAGGAATGCTTTCTGTTACATCTTCCCCTTCAGAGTTCTCAAGTCCCCTGAGAGGGTTTGGATATTTCTTTCTTGTCATTGGTGAAGGCCCCAACCATTTGTTAGGAGACAAGGGACTTAGCATCCCCAGTTCTATTTAACCATTCAGCATCAGATTAGATTTTACAAAAGACAATTGACTTCAAATATATAACAAACATCCAACATCTCTCCCAACACTCTTGGGCATAATCTCTATTACACCACCTTGGTCTTTGGGGGAATAGGCTCAAAATTTAGCTCAATTCCTATATAGCAATGGTACCATTATGTACAGATGTGGCATGACTGTCTGATCAATCCTTCTGCTGGGCTAGGCTTCTAGAGGTTGCTTTCAAAGATCATTCCTTGCTCCCTGGGACATCAATGGGATGATGAGGCAAAGTAAGAAACCAGGCTTGGGCTCCAACTCTTGGCTTTCTGGGGCTTGCTCTCCCAAGGTCAGAGACTCTAATTCCCTTTACTAATGCCATGAATCAAGTAGCTAATGAAATTACCGAGAAGCAAATGAGACAGAGACCATAGTTGAAGTTGACAAACCTTTTTGAATGTCTCTGTAGCCAGTCAAAAATCCCATGGTCATACAGCTAGAGGTAGGAATTGAAGAATACTTCAGTACATGGTTAGTTGAGTGGAACCAGTCCATACCTCCTGGAACCAATTAGAGAATGTCTCAGCTAGGTGATGCAGTGGATCTTTAGAGCACTGGGCCTGGAGTCAGGAAGACCTGAGTTCAAATCTGGCCTCACTAGCTGTGTGACTCTGAGCAAGTCACTGAACATGTCTCCTCAGTTTCTTCACCTGCAAAATGGGTATAATAATAGCACAGGGTTTTTGTGAGGATCAAATGAGATAATAATTGCAAATCACTTAGCACAGCACCTGGAAATAAGGGACTTAATACATGCGTGTTTCATTCCTTCTCTCCAAGATACTTCCCTTACATGACATTATCATTCTCCCAGAAGCAGTTTCCTGGCATTCTCTCTGGGGATACACGATCTTAGTAAGTTAATAGTGTCTATACATGAGTCAGGCCCCCATTACACAAAGAATAAGAAACAAAGTAGATACCCATTGCCTAGAGAATGGCTTAAACTATAGCACATGATCCACTGAAATATACTGTGCCATGTGAAACAATGAATCTGAAAATTCTTCAGAGAAGAACTAGATATAGAGCATAGATAACCTATTCCCAGGTGTGAATAATGGAAATGAACTGATACAGAGTGAAATCAGAATTAGGAAAAAGACATACACAATGCTTTCAACAATGATTCTCACTTGATGACCTCATCAGCTGTCAGGGGTTTATAATTATCAACTTTATGCAGCTGACTCTCATGACTATAACTCCATCCCTAGCTAATCTCCTGAGATCTTATTCATTATTTGCTACCTAGTGGATATTTTGAACTAGGCCTTCTGTAGATAGATCAAACTCAACATATTCTTAATATTTGTCTTTCCACCCAAACCCACCCATCAATTGAACTTTTCTATTACTATCAAAAGGTGCTAGTCAACCAGGTTCTCAGCCTAGGAGTCATTCTTGAATCTTCACTTCACTCCCAAAAGCCAAGTCTTGTCATGTCTACCTTCATAATATCTCTCATACATATTCCCTTGTCTCCATTCTCATGGCCACCACCCTGGTGCAGGTCCTCATCATTTCCCCTGAGCTATGGAAACTGCATCCTAATTAGCCTCCCTGCCTCAAGTCCCTCCTTTCTCCAACTCATCCTGCATAGAGCTACTAAAGGGATTTTCATAAAGTGTAGGTTTGACCATGTCACTTCACTACTCAATAAAATGCAGTGGCTCTTTATTACCACTAGGATCAAATATAAGTTTCTCTGGCATTTGAAAACCCTTCACAATCTTGCCTTTTTCAATCTTAGTACATATTACTTCCCTTCACTATCTCTATGATCTAAACTATCCTTATTTTCCTCCTTAGAAATAAAGCTCTTTCATCTCTGTGTCTTTGCACTGACTTTCCTTATATTCATGGAATGAGCTTCCACTCTCTGAATCTCATTTATTTCCAAACTCAGCTCAAATGCTATGTGCTATCTTTTCATGAAGCCTTTCCTAATCTCTTTAGATTTTAGTCCTTTCCCTTCAAATTTGCCTTGTTAAATTTGTACATACACGTATCTTTTATCCCATATCAGAATGCAAGCTCCTTGAGGACAGGAATTGTTTCATTTTTGTCTTTGTACTTTTACTGCCTAGTACAATGCACACATAAGTATTTATTAACTGCTTGTTGGTTGTTATATATACATTTTTTCTGTGTTTTTTTATTTGTTCTAGGGGTTGTCTATAGGGAATACCATATGTTTTAAACTTCTGTAACTATTTCAGTTAGTAGGTAAAAAAGATCACATTGTTGATTTAAATTATTAGTTTTTATGTTTTCATGAAGTTTAATACCATTTTTAGGCTACAGAGGAAAACTTTGCTTTGGGGAATACCAGCTTCTCTCCCCATTTCTCCTCCTCCTCTTTAAAAAAAATTGTTTTTTTAAAGTGAGGCAATTGGGGTTAAGTGACTTGCCCAGGGTCACACAGCTAGTAAGTGTTAAGTGTCTGAGGCTGGATTTGAACTCAGGTATTCCTGAATCCAGGGTCAGTGCTCTATCCAATGTGCCACCTAGCTGCCCCATCTTTTAAAAATTAAAATTTTTTTTTCATGTACATTCAGAACTTCTGGATTGAAGATATAGATTATCGCTATTCCAAAGCCTAATTTTGCTATTTATATCAATTATTTAAAATGAAAGGACAGTCTTTTATCCTTAAGACCTTATCCTAATACCTACATTTATCTTAACCAAAGGCTTACACTCTATTATTGTTGTTCTTCATCACTTTTCATTCCAGCAATTTGGCTTTCCTCTTCCACTACTTATAGGGATATATTTAGTTATGATTCTACTGTTTTATTGCTTTACGTTGATGTGATCCTTTGAACATAATATAAGTTAAAAATATTTGTATTTTTTTGGTCCAACTTTGCAATTTTTCTTTTATAATTAAAAAAAACCACCTCAGATGTTTCTTTAAATGATACTTTTCTTTTAGTTTAAATATGTCCTTTTTTCCTTTCTATTACTGGAGAAATTTTTTTCTTTGCAATTCTTTAGTTTTACAACTATATTCCTTGGTAAGTCAGTATTTCTTCTTTCTGGTGTACTGTACCTTCTATTTCTAAAGTAGCTATTTAAAAAACAAATTCTAAATTTAACCCACCTCCCAAAAGAACATGCTCACATACACAGTATGTGAAAAAGGAATGCTTATGAAACTGAACCTCAACTTCATACCATTTGCTTTTTTAAAAAAAATGTGTACACAACAAATTTCACATTTAAAAACTCTGGCTTGTTTGTACTTCCTTCTGAATTTCTCTCTTGTTCTTTTCTGTGCATTAAAAAAAAATAGGGTTCTTTTCCTTTTGGCATTACTACATTTAACTTCCTCACCTCCTAAACCCCTTAAAAATAGAGGAGGAAAAAACCTTTTGTAACAAATAAACAGTTAAGCAAAAAAAACCCCAAAACTCCATAAAATGGCCAATTCCAAAACTGCATGTCCTTCTGTACCTTGAGTTGATCATTTCTCTGTGAGGTGAGTAACATGCTTCATCCTTGGTCTTCTGGAAACATGGTTAGTCATATTGATGAAATTACTTAATTCTTACAAAGTTATATTTCTTGACAATCTTCTTGTCACTGTAAAAACCATTCTCCTAGTTCTGTTCACTTCACTCTACATCAGTTCATATATCCTAGGACTCACTGATAATTTCATCATTTTTATGACACAATAATATTCCATTTATTCATGAACCACAATTGGTTTGTCCATTCTTCAAGTGAAGAATCTCTTCCCCTCACTCCCCACCCTCAGATTCCAATTCCTTGCTTTGCTTTTTTCCTTTTAATATCTTCTTGGGAACTAGGGAGTTGATTTTGCTTGCAATTATTAGTTTCCTAGTATTATCCATCTTCTTAACACCCCCTCATCATCACTTGTTTCACTATTGAAATTGATATTTTTTATGCCAATATGTGTATTGAAGTTCATTTGATTTCTGCTTCACTCCTCCCTTTCTCTAAACTTAGACAGTCTTCTTTTCATGAACCCCCATTATGCAAGAGGATTAAATTCTACCCTGAGGCAGAAAGGTGGTGTAGTGGCTAAAACTATGGTCTTGGAATTAGGAAGACAAAAGTTCACATCTTGCCTCAGACACTTTTTAGTTCTGTGACCCTGGCAAAATCACAATCTTTCTGTCTTTCTCCTCATTTGTAAAAAGAGAGGGTTAGACTCAATGATCTCTGAATTCCCTATAGCCCCCTCCCCCATCTATAGTTCTCATTCTATAATCTATGATCCTATGACTCCCTTCCTGTCTCATTCTTCCTTACTTTTTCCTTCCCTTTTCTTTTTTTTTTCTTTAAGGATTATCAAGCTATAACAAAATTGCTCACAGGTGTTCTGATTTATTTCCACTCTGGTCCTTAAGGAACCAGGTTCTAAGGGAAGAATTTTTTTTGCTCACTCCGATTAGAATGTAAACCCTTCATATAGTCCCTTCCAATTGCTCAAATGTATTTTATCTTTCTGTGTTTTTCTTTACTCCTATGTTTGTAAGTCAAAGTATCTGGTTCTTCAATGAGAATACCCAGGAGATTTCTATTTCTCCAAAGGCTTATTTCTGCCCTGTAAAATAATACTCAGCTTTGACAGATAAATAACTCTTGGTTGTAAGTCTTTTTACCTTTAGGAAAATATTATTCCAAACTTTCTTTTCTTTTAATGTAGTAGTTGTCAGGTCTGCTGAGATATTGACTGGCTTCTTGGGTGTTTGTTTTTTTGTTTTTTGTTTTTTTTGGCTTCTTGGTTTTTAATTGTTCTTTCTAGCTACTTAGACTATTTTTTCTTTGATTCTGAAGCTCTGAATTATGGCTATGTTGTTTCTTAGAATGTTGATTTTGAGTTTTATTCCAGGAGATGGCCAGTGGTTTCTTCGTATTTTCATTTTGTTCTCTGGTTCTAATAAGTCTTTCATACATGATTTCTTGAAATATGTTACATATATTTTGGTTAAGGTTTCCATATAATCTAATGATTCTTAGATTATTTCTCCTTGACCTATTTACCAAGTCAGTTGTTTCCAATAGGAAGTAATTTACACTTCCTACAATTTTCTTCAATCCTTTTACTTGGTTCTAGTATTTCCTGTTGTCTCAAAGAAGCATTGATCTCTGTCAGTCCAAACTGATTTGATTTGATTTGATTTTCTTTCCCTTTCTTTCTTTCTTTCCTTTTTTTGCAGGGCAATGAGAGTTAAGTGACTTGCCCAGGGTCACAAAGCTAGTAAGTGTTGAGTGTCTGAGGCCAGATTTGAACTCAGGTCCTCCTGAATCCAGGGATGGTGCTTTATCCACTGTGCCACCTAGCTGTCCCCCCAAACTGATTTTCAAGTAATCTCTAAGTTATATTTTCTACTCTCTATTCTAGGCTATTAATTCTCTTTCCTATTCTTTCCTCAAGACTTCTCATTTCCTTTCTCTTTAGCATAACTTTTATTTATTCTGCTTCCCCCTCTCTCCCACAATTAACAACATTTATTGTCCCTCCATACCACCTCCCACCAGAGGAAAAATAAAAATAAAGACAAAACTTTTCTAATATATGTATAATCACGCAAAACAAATTTCCACATTGGGCATCTCATATCCTTTCCCATTCTTTTTTCCCTCACTTCATTTATGTGACTATTTTAAAAATTCTTGGCTTCATTTTCCCATAAATTACTATACAGCTTATAGTAAATCTGTTTTTCTTTGTAGATGTTGTGGAATTATTTTCTTCTTCAGGATTTGTGTCCCATCCATCCCGAGCTCTATAAAAATGTCTTTATCATCAGTGTTCTCATGTTTATTCATTTTTCCAGCCTTACATCCTGAATTTGAACTTCGTGTTGGGCCGGTTCTGTGCACTTCTGAAAGGAATCTTTTGCGGTATCTTTTGTTGCTAATCTATATTAAATAGATTATAGGTAATGAGTGGTATGTTCGTCAAGTACTTCAGGAGCAGTTAGCCAGCTCCTTGTACGGGGACAGTGTACCCGGTGCAATCAGCACTGGGGTTATTGCTGCTTGAAGTGGCCGATGCCAGGGTTGTCATGGTCTTATCCTTGTCCTCCTGGTCTGAGTTTCCATATCCAGTTTGTAGTCGGAGTGACATAGTAACATTTATCCTTGGCTGGGTCCTGGCATAGGTTCTCCCAGCCCTAGCAAATACTTCCAGTCTCTAGGCTTCTTTGGCTCACCCTTGGTCTTAACTGGAAGGTTTCTCTATGTAGCAATTTTGTGTCAGGCTGGAGCCCCTTCCTGGTGTCACTTTCATAGACCAATCTGGCAAAATCTCTTCCTTTGGTTTCAACTTGGTTTTCATTAACATTTGTTGATCTAACACTTTTAAAAATCCTTGTTGGAACAGTTGTAGGAGAGCTGGACTGCTGTGCTTCCAAAGACTCCACTGTCTTAAGGAGAGTCTGAAAATAAAACCTTTTCAGAATGTCTATCTCTCCCACCCTCTACCTCCAAAGACCTTAGGTTTATATTACAATACACTTGTGAAAAGTCAAAGGGAGAAATCCAATTAGGAAATAAATTAACGTAAACCCCACAAAGAAACCTTACTTGTGTGCTCAAGGAGAATGGGGCTGGGTTTTGCTTTTTCCAAAAGACCCAAAAGAAATATTGTTCTAGAAATAATCTGTTCATCTTCACTGTGTGTTTCAGAGTGGGCTTAATTTGTGTTACATTAATGGGTACAACATGAGAGAGACCTCTTAGTTCTTCTAGTGGATAGAAAAGCAGCTCCAGGCACTTGGGGGAGATTTGCATTTTGCTCAGAGCTGGAAAAGTTAGGAACTGCTCTTTTGTCCTTTGGCCCAATTTCATTCAACCTAAGAGGTAATCTTGTAATGATTTTGGCCACTGATATGACTGTAAAATAATATACTCAACCCTCTGAGAATTTAAAAATAAAGAACTGGATCATGTATAATGATCACTTGACTAATCAGAACTTTTAAATAGCAATGAAAATAGTTAGTTACCAATAGTTACCAATAGGTAACTAACAGCTTGAAATGATTAGGAACTTCTTAAAACTTTAGATCTTGAGACTGTCTTTCTCCCTCTCTATGCCTGTTACTCGGACTCCTTTTTCTTTCCCTTTGCCCCTTCACATCCTCCTCCTAGCGGGGCCTTAAATGGAGGTAAAGTATATTTTAGTTGTCTGGTTTTTTTGGTTTTTTGTTTGTTTGTTTGTTTGTTTTGTGGGGCAATTGGGGTTAAGTGACTTGCCCAGGGTCACACAGCTAGTAAGTGTCAAGTGTCCGAGGCTGGATTTGAACTCAGGTACTCCTGAATCCAAGGCCGGTGCTTTATCCACTGCGCCACCTAGCTGCCCCTTAGTTGTCTGTTTTATTTGTAACCTGTCATTCAGAGAGGCAGTGTGGCATAGTGCCTAGAAAGCTGATCTTAAGGCATGGAAGACCTGGGTTTGAGTCTTGCTTTTGAGATATATTGACCTCAGTTAGGGACAAGTTAACCTCAGTGCTATAGACCACTCTTTTAAGACCAGAGTCCAGAAGTTCCCTAGACTGATGAAATCAGGGGTCTAACCCCTATTCAGAATTCCCTGTGGGTGAGAAAAAAGTACAAATATCTTAAGAATCCTAGAAGTAGTAGCTTTCATTTCCCTAGAAGTAAGTAGGGTCACAGGGATCTCTGAGGGGGATGGGACCAGAACTTGTGAATCTCCAACTGATGTAAGGCAACCTGATTATCCTGTTTCTGGGTAATTCAAAGTTTCCCAGGGTAGTGGGAATACCTCTCCCCACATCTCCTTCACACTCCTGCCTTCCTTCCACCGGCCTTCCATTAGCAGTGGTGAGTTGGGTTCCCAGAGCAAGGTTTCCATTTCCTCTATCCAGCATTCTAAGGGTAACCCTGAGGGGCAGTGGGTTTTTCCCCCTAATGTTATTGGCTCAATGTTCCATTCTAGTATGTTTCTCTAATATCAGTGATTGTCAACTATGAGCACTCCAATATCAGTTAACCAATGAATATCTCTGTGACATTATCAATAAACAATTATCGCCAAATGGCTTTACCAAAGGGGTATTTACCAAGAAGCTACAGTAAGACCTGAAGTACATACCGGAGACAGACTCTTCTGTCTACCACTTCAGTCTTTGAGGAGAGTGGGCTCAAACTTAAAGAGTCAGCTACAAACATTTGCCCAAACAAGTTCCCTTCTGGCTGTGGCACAGCCCTTGGATGAATCACTACTCTGCTGCAGGACATTGGGCTCTCAGAATGATCCACAGCTGGACTGGATCTTGTAGGTCATTCCTCAAGAATGCTTCCTTCCTGGGGTTGGAAGTTAGATCTCTGGTAAGTCTTTCAACCTTTAGAAAGTTCAAAAGTCCCTGTTCCAAAAGAAAGAAGACACAAACAGGAAAGGCAGCCCCATTCCAGACATCGGCTGCTCTAGAATGCATGCCTTTGCTGGCCTGGTGCAGAGGAAAGGCATCCTGCCCACCTCACTAAGCCCTCAAGAATTCAAAGTTATCCTTACAGCTTATGATGGACAGGAAAGGCAAAGAGAATGATTTGGCTTGTAGCTGCCTTTTGTATGTACAATCAGTTCCAGCTCAACAGACATCATGCTATAAGCCAGCAGGAAGCAGTCACTGAATACCTGTACATGAACTTGAAGTCATGGCATGGCCATCTATTCTTCTTTTCCAGAAGCAGGCTTCCCAAGCATCCATGTGGGTTGCCACCAGGCAGGACTGGACATGCTCTGAAGTGGAGAACTGGTCCACTCCATTCCAAATCATCCTGCACTTCCTGAAGCAGGTTTTCCAAGTGTTCACGTGGGTTGGCTCCAAGCACAACTCCCTGACTGTGCTCTCAGGACTGGGCCCTCATTGGCCAGTCCCCTGGTTAAACATATATACTGAAGTTTTATATTGCCTGTTAATTGACTTAATTAAGACCCAGGTAAGTTTTAATTAAAACTAAATTCAATTGCTTCTTACTTGTGAAATTCTCATAAGAAATGAGCTCCCAACCTTATATTTATACAAATGTCACAGTTCAGAATGATATGATTTAGAAAGTATCTTAACAAATAACTCATTCTACAGATGAAGAAATTGAGATACACGGAGGTTATAGAAGAAAATGTGATACGCGCTCCCACACTGGTACACTCAGTGATGATTTCCCTCTCTTATGCCCATAGCCCAATCCAGGAATTAGAAAGAACGCAATAGACAAAAAAGAAGTGCAGCTCAGGGAAGGTTTGGAGTTTATTTGCTGCAGTTTCTTGGCTCTAGTTTACATGGCAAAACAAAATGAAACAAAAGAAAAAACAAAACAAAACAAAAAGTCAGAATAATTAAAATAAATCCTGTCAGCAGTGATTACTCATCTCTTTAGATCTCCTCCACAAAACCCCCTTTTTTTCCAAATACAAAATAATCTAAAGGAGAAAAACTATACATAGATTATTTACATCTCTGATAAATAGACTAATACTGATCCACTTGCCTCCCTCTCCTTACCCTCCCCACCCCCCAGCTTACTTGCTAGAACCAGTGCACTGAATCGACTCACAAGGGGAGGAACTGAAACGTGGTCAAAGGACTGAACCTAGTTGGGTAATTCTGGTATTAACAACAGACCTCAAACCTCCCAGAATCTTGCTTTCCCTGTGCTGGTTGTTCTGCTCTTAAATGGAAGGTTCTGGTCTGTGCTCCTTTCAGATACCTTCCCGACAGGGTCCAGACACAAAAACACTTGATGCCACTCCACTAAACCACCTATTAGACTTCAGGTAGAACTCAGCAATTTATTACATGGCCTAGGTGGGGCACCGCTGATGATCCCCATGCTCTCTTCTTCTCCCCAACACCTTTTCAGAATGATTTTCAGAGATGAAGAGTTCTGAGGGCTGGATCACCTGTTGGTAATCTGGATGGCCTAGAGAGTTATTTCCTTATACAGCCAGAATTTCTTCTGTCCTAGAAAGTAACTCGACATACCTATGGGAAGAAATGCCCTGATAAATTATTCTAAGGGGTTTTGGATTGCCAGGTTGGATTCTATGGAAGTAAGGAAATGCTACTAATGATAGTCCCTGGGAATTGCATTTTATGGGCTCAGACTTATCTACCTACTTCAAGAAGCCACCTGAAGAATTATAATGCAGGAAGAGTTTTAGTTTAATCCTTTGGTAGGATCAAGCAAATTAGATCCTAGTGTGAAGATGCATTTAGGGAAGTACCTTAGGGCTATTTATTTGAGGGAGAAAAACTGAAGCCCGAGGAGACTAGCAGGACCTGCTCCTTCCTCTAAAACGAGGACTAGAGCTTTGGGGGAAAGTAGATGAAAGGAAAGAAAAAGAAAAATGGGACAACTGAGTCAGTCATGCCCAGATGTCCATGGGGGCTGCCTTCCTTATCATTTTGGTTATTTGGTGTTTTGCTCAATGAAAAATGCTGATTTTTTTTTTCTTTCTGAGCTCAGGAGGAACATCAATTCTGAAAAAGGAAAAAAATATTCTCAAAAGCTCCGACCACTCTCTTCTCCTTGGTGTGTCCATGTGCAGTGAGAATGAGAAAACATCAGCAACACCAGAAATCTGTTTTGCTTTACAGCCCATGGCATGAGTGGCCATACCAACCCACAGGGCCCACACAGCACGCCAGTGGCTGTGTTCAAGTCCCTGATGAGTGGGTAAAAGAAAGTCTGAGGCCCCCATCAAGCTTCACTGCTTTCTTTTCCACTCTCCACCCCCAACCCTCACCCCACCTTTCTCCCAAACCCAATGGCTTGCTCAAACTACAGAAGATATTTTCCAGCTCACCAAGCCAGGACAATGCAAAGCAGATTGGAGAGGTAGCAATGGCATTACCCTCATCCCTTCTCAATGCCTGGTGGTAGAGACCTGTGTTGCCTGTGCTGTTCCTTCCCCCAGGGAGGAACACAATTTATCTGGTTGTCTTCAAGACTGGACAGAGAATAATGCATCTGGGCAAACTTCTTTAAAGCCAAAAATATATCTTTATGGTGTGTGGCTTCTCTCTTCCATCTCACCTTTCACTTTAATATAATATATTTATAAATGTACCTATGGTGCAGGAATTGAAGGCTTCTTCACAGGAAAAATAACCAAGAGGTAAATGGTTGGCTCCAAGCTCTGCTATCAGACCTGCTGAGTGAAGAGACTTGCAGGGAAGCTGATTTGCTCTCTGTTCTTTTTCAAAGAAAAAAATTATGAATCCATGCCTTAAAAGGGCTCAGGTTCCCTCTTCTCCCCAACTGATAACTGCCCACCCCAACCCCTCCCCCCACTTGCTTAAAAAAAATTGCAAAAGCTGAAGCTGGTCCTTAGGAATTCAGGGCGATGCCAAGCGGCAGAAGATGCTCCTGCTTTGCAGCCCTCTCTCTCCCCACGTGTAGCATGGCAGAGGGGGGAAAATCAAGAACTCTTCACACTGTAAGATTCTGATCCCGATTGGCGGCACAGACTCTTAATGTCTTTTGGTAGAGGAAACTTTCTTCTTTCTTGTTGCTAACATCTCGTAGAAAGGATCTCTGCTGATGGCTGCTCTGAAACACAGAAATAGAGAGAGAGATGTTGGCTTATGAAAAATAGTAGAGAAAATATCAACTGGAAATTATAAGCAAATAAATTTCCATCTTGGTATCATGTGATACCAGAACATGTACCCAATTAGTCTGCCATAATGGCCAAATCAGACTGCTATCTCATCTTGATGTGCAGCTGTGAAAGTACTGAATGCTTCTAAAGCTGTGATCACTTCTTAAGCTACTTATGACAGCAAAAACACTGTACATATGCTTATATTTTATACTCTAGTATTACTCTAACCATCTAAACATTTAATCCTTAAGTTTTAGTGATCTTTGGCTCTTCTGTAGTCATAAGTTATGTATCATTTGAATTTATTCTCATCTGAAATTGATACGAATACACATAGGCTCTCTCTGTGTTTGACCTCCTTGGGCAATAAGCCCAGCAGTGAGATCACTAGGTCAAAGTAAAAGTTTGTCATTTATTGGTACAATTCCAAAGTGTTTTCCACAACAGCTGGACCAACTCACAGTTCTACCAGCTTGTATTCTTACATTCCCTCTAATATCAGTGTTTCTGTCTTTTATCATTTTTGCCAGTTTGCTGATATGAGACAAAACTACAGAGGTTTTCAAATTTTAATGACATTATAAGTGACTAAGAGCAATTTTTCAAATGATTGTTGATCTTTTTCATTTCTTCTTCTAAAAACTGCTCATGTCCTTTCAATCATTTATCTATTGAAGAATGGCTCTTGGTCATATATATTTGTTTCAATTCCCTATATATATTGAATATCAGATTTTTCTAAGCAGTTTTAATGAGGATTAAGTGACTTAAGTGACTTGCCCAAGGCCACACAGCTAGTAAGTGTCCAGTGTCTGAAGTCAGATTTAGACTCAGGTCCTCCTGAATCCAGGGCCGGTGCTTTATCCACTGCACCACCTAGCTGCCCACTAGTTTTCAATATTTTAACAAATATGTTCCCCACTTAACAGTTTCTCTCTTTGAGATAGAAGGAGTAAGCCAGGAATAAGATGTAGCTTTTTAATTTCCCCTTTTCTCTATCACAGGCAGCAAACCCACTTAGAAAACCTCCCAAAAGGTTATCTGCCCCCTTTGAGGGCAATAGCATAGGGAGAAACTGGGAAAGAATATGTGAGAATTTTGTTTCACAGGAGAGATGAGTAAGGAGAAAAGCCCAAGCTGGAAGCAACAAGTAACAATAGTAGAAAGGGAAGTGAGTAGGATAATCTCTGGAATTTGCTATGTAGGAAGAGTCCGTATGTTTTAATCTCACTCCAGTTCTTCACACCCCTTTCCCATCTAGTTGCTGTTTGTAGCCCTTGCCCAACCTACAGAAGCCACAACCAGGGATATGAAGCTACAGTATCTCCAATTCCAGTATTCAGTAGGTGGCAGGGTGGAAGGACAGGAGAAAGTTAGAGAAGGAAAAATGTACAGTCTCATTGCAGTGGGAGTCTATGTAACCCTTGTCTCCCAAATTGGGTCTCTGAATTTCCCCAAATAAAGAATCCCAGTTAAACACAGTGATTAGGTTCTGTAGTACTCTGCTTCAGGTATGTTATGGCACATAGATTTTTGTGTAGTGATAAGAAAAATAATCATAATTTAAAATATCATTTCTATGGGAAAAGAATCTCAAGTCGTAAGCAATTTATATCATAAATGTTTGCAAAAATAAGTTTGCAACTTCATTCCTGAATTTGACTCTCTGTGTAAGGACTAAAAGGCCACAGATCCCCATTTAACAAATAATGCAATGAACTATCAACTACATTATGGATTAAATAGATTTTTGTGGGTTGGAAACATAACTATCATATTGTTTCTTTGGGGAAATGGTGTGGGATAGAAGGGAACTTAATGTTACTGAGAACATTGCAAATACCACTGCTCCCAAAGTAGCCTGTCACGCAGGACAAAAAAACATACAGTGCTTTGTGATCTACTCACTTTCTGAGGTCTGAGGGAAGATAAGTTCAGCACCTCCATGCTCTACAACTTTTGGTGGGGCATTAGTTATCCTCCCAAATATGGAAGAACCTCTACACATTTCTAGCATCATATTGTTCTCTCAGCTGGACTCTCATGAACCAACCTCATGTGCACTGGAAATTTAGGTTCATGTCACATAATTAATAACCATCAGAACTGGAATTCAATCTTGGCTTCCTTGGGCCAAGATCCAAGTCCATTATACTAAGTGCTCACAGACTTGAGCTGGAAATGTTGAGGTAGTGGTGGAAAAGCTCAAATAATACTCAGATGGCTCTCTAAGGCTATTCTTAACAGTGATGTCTGATGACATAGAGGCTTCTTTTCTTTCTTTCTTTTTTTTTGTGGGGAAATGAGGGTTAAGTGACTTGCCCAGGGTCACACAGCTAGTAAGTGTCAAGTGTCTGAGGTCAGATTTGAACTCGGGTCCTCCTGAATCTGGCCAGTGCTTTATCCACCATTACCTAACTGCCCCATAGGCTTCTTTTCAAGTTACTTTGGTAGTAAAACTCAAGCACAAGTTGAAAAGAATTAAATCTACTCCTTTAGTTTTAGCTGAAACTTTGCAGAAAGTACAAATAACTCTGATGATCTTGAGCTCAAAATCTGTCAGGCCTGCCAGCATGAAGGTCTTTTATGTCTAGCTTAAACAGCCTATGTAATCTGTGTATTATTTGCTTTCACAAGGTTGTCAGGATCAAATGAAATTTGTTAATAATAAAGTACAATGTAAATGTCAAACATTATTATTATGCAGCATAAAGAGATAAGAAAAGATGGTCTATTCATTGCACATGATTGGCAGAAAAGAGGGCTAGAAATTATAAAGGTAAGTTACACTATTTAGACCTAGTTTGCTTTGGCTCTGAAAGCAGAGGAGGAAATATCAACAAAGGATTGTAACCTAGAATTCAGAGTTAGTTCATAGAAGAAAACTAAGGTTTAAGAGAAAGAGGGATTTGATTGCACCCTTAGAAACCTTGAAAGTTACTTTAAAAAGCCATCTTGAAAAATAGTTAATGAGCACCGGTCCTGGATTCAGGAGGACCTGAGTTCAAATCCAGCCTCAGACGCCTGACACTTACTAGCTATGTGACCCTTGGGTGAGTCACTTAACCTTCATTGCTCTGCCCCCCCCCCCCAAAAAAAGTTAATGTTGTTGAACTGCCTTAAAATTTCTTTTAAATGAATAGAAAATTTACTGGTTTTTTAATGCTAATAAGTGCACATTTTAAAAATGTTTTCAGGTAGAATTAAGGAAGGGGAAAAAGGACTGTGGTTATTAGGTGAGTTTGCTGGAAGGAAAAGGAAAGAATATCATATAAACATTTTATCCATTTTTTTCATTTTTTTTTCATTTTTAGGAAAGAGAAAAAATTTGAATCCTACTTTCAACCCACCCATTCACTCTCTAGAGCTTTTTGATACACATGTATCTGTACACATGTACTCCTTTCCCCTTTAGCCACTTTTCAATTTCATCTAAACCAGCGGTTCTCAAAGTATGACCTAGGGTTCTTTGGAGGTCACCAAAACTCTTTCAGGAGCTTCATGAGGTCAAAGCTATTTTCATAATAAAGCAACTTCTCTGAAATGTTTTGTCTTGGAAAATTGCCTGGGGTTCTAAGAAGTTAAGTGATTTGCTCAGTCATAGAGTTAGTGTCAGGGACTGGACTCCAAAAGGGTCTTTTTCATAACAAGGTCAGGCCTCTACCCAGTATACCAAGCTGCTTCTTTGAATCACATAGGTCATCTAATTTCCCTTCAGTATATTAGTATGAATTAGAAAGGACAAGTTCATGTCAGTAGCAAAGACAAGAAATAGAAGAAAATAATGGATATCATTAGAAGTGGAAAAAGAAAGAACACCTGTAAGATCTAAACAGATAATATTCTTGTAAAAGTAAAAAATGATAAGTTAGTAAGATGCAGCTTGAACTGAACAGAACTAGAGAAAAACACAAAAACATTCAGGAAGGAAAAGAAAGTTGCCTAGACTAGAGAAGAATAATCCATGAATAGCCAATAGAAAGATGGCAATTAGAAATATTGAAAAATAATAGCTAACATTTATATAGGGCTTTAAGATTTACAAAGTGCTTTACATATGTTCTCATTTCATCTTCACAACAACCTTGTGAGGCAGGTATTGTGTTACAGCAACTCATTTTATAGATAAGGAAACAAAGGCTGAGAAGGTAAGTGACTTGCCTATGCTTCCACAGCCTGTGTAGGTGACTTTTGAAAAATTATAAGGTCACTAGTTGAGTGGAGAGAGCACTGGACTTGGAGTCAGGAAGACCTAAGTTTGGTTAATGTGCAAGACACATTATCTTTCAGTAGTCCAGGTAGCTCTCTATTACCATATATTGCAGAACAGTTGCCAATCACTGTAAGGTCCCTATACCATGAAATCACAAGTTTGGGTTAAAATGAAACCAAGAGGGCCAAAGATAGGAGAACATGGGAAAAGTTGGAGAAGAATGTGGAAACTCATATGCTTCTTTTAAGCAGTCAAAACTTCCCTTCTTGGGTTCCTTTGATTTCAAAATTGTGCAGAAGGTTACTGCACTTGAATATTGTAGAAGTAAAACAGACCAAATGAACCGTCAGTATTAGATAATAATGTCTTAATAGAGCCCATGTTATTCTTTTATATGCTTAAGTCTAGTGTCTTTTTAGCTTCCTTGGTGCCCAAATCAACTAGAGCTGAAATGAGATAATAAAATGAAGGAATCTTGGCATTTTAAGTTATAAGCTACCTTAGTGTTGTTAGTGCAAGTTTAGTATAGACCAGGGTTTCTTAAACTTTTTCCAGTCTTGACCCCTTTGCACTTGAAAATTTTTATGTGACCCCAGGTATATAGGTATAAAAAATACTCATAAGGGGCGGCTAGGTGGCGCAGTGGATAGAGCACCGGCCCTGAAGTCAGGAGTACCCGAGTTCAAATCCGGCCTCAGACACTTAACACTTACTAGCCGTGTGACCCTGGGCAAGTCACTTAACCCCCATTGCCTCACTAAAAAAAAAAAAAATACTCATAGTCTTTTACTGTTGCCAAATTTTTCTCAACCCCCACATTCAGTTACCCCATATTGAATCATGACCCACAGTTTAAGGAACTAGAGTGTAGTGGATAGACAGTCTTATACTCAGGAAGCTTGGGTTCAAATCCTGTCTCGACACACAAAGCTGGGTGACCTTAGCAAGTCACATATTCTCTCAGGGCTACCAGGAAATATTCTATGTCTAATTTGCAGAGCAGTTTCTGATTAGTATTGATAGAGAAAGTTTCATCAAACCAATGAAATCACAAATCCAGTTCACCACATCCCTTTCCCATTTAAAAAAAAAGGAAGTATAATAGAGCTCAGAGACTATCCAACCCAACACCTTTATTTTACAGAGGACAAGAGGTTAAGGGACACAGGCAAGGTCTGAAATCCAAATCTCCTGACTCAAGTCTAGCAATCTTTGTACTACACCACACTGTCTTTCCTTATAAAGGTACTCAGAAAAAGCATGAAGTATTATACACATTTTCAAACATTATTTTACTAGTTACCTCCACTATGCCATTTCCACTGAGTACTAGATGTTACCAGACACAAAGATTTCAGTTTTCAGTAACAAGCAAGCTGTCTCAATTGCTTCTTTGAGTGGGCATTATCAGTTTTGATCTGCATTAACTTGCTTCTATGATCCTAAAAACTACTCCTGCTGGTAGAACGTGATAAAGTTTACAAAGTATATTGGTTACAAGCCCTTGAGGGAGGCAGCAAAAGTCTTATCCCCACTTCGTAATGAGGAAACTGGGCTTCAAAGAGATTAAGTAACTTGCCTACTTACAGCTAGTAAATCTAGCTGAACAAGTCCTGAATTCTTTCCTCTGTATTCTTTCTCATATATTTTTGATACGTTTTAAAATACTGTAAGGAACAGAAATCTAGAATTCTCCCAGGCCAGTAATTTGGGAATCCTTTATAACTACATTCATTGCCCTGAAGATTTTCAGTGAGACTGGGGAGGTTTTGATTCAAGCAGTCTGAAAAAGTGAAACCCTAAAAGGCAAAAAGCTAAGTCCTCCCCAAGTCTGTTCTCCTTGTCCATCCAGTGCAACTTACTTGATGCATTTGATCCATTCCTCCTTTTCCTCTGGAGTTGGAGCTGAAATCCGATAGACCGTGTGGTTTCCCTCTACTACTCGACCATCAGCCTCAGTCTTACAAGCTTTGATAACTTGATCCTTATTGTCAGGGATGTAAAGCTCAAAGCAGTTCTGAGAAGAAAGAAGAGAATGAATGGAGGATTGGAGGAAGATGCTGATTAAACAAACTATCATTAATGTTATTTCCTGAAGGAATTGCCTTTATTTAACACTGATAAAATGCAGGTCCACCTCTGTAAGAAAAAGGATACCCTGGGAGAGAGAATCCTGGACAGTCAGGAATGTTTCAGTCATGTTATTGTTCCTTTTTACCCCAAATTAACACGTGTGTCATCATATGGCTGAACTATGGAAAAAGCCGCTGGTTACATTTTGGGGAGGATTTGTTGGTACAGAGTTTGGATCTGTGATTAATCTGTGTGGCGAATTCCCAGTATAGAAACTCTCTCCACCAATTCAGATGAGGCCCAGATCTGTGAATTGGGATCTTAAGAGTGGGTTAGGCACTGACAAGTTAAAGTAACTTACCCAGAGTCATATAGCTAGTATGTAAGAGGCAACATCTGAACTCAGGTTTTCTTGATTCCAAGACCAGCTCGCTATCTACTGCCTCACTGCCTTTGGTTCTGGGTAGCTGTTGTTCTTTTGTCCTTTTTCCCGGAAGAAGACCATGATATCAGGAGGTGATGTCATGACTTGCACTGAATTGGATTTCCATGAGGGAGGACTATGAAAGGTCACCAACCTCACTCTTTCCTCCAGAGCCATCTGGGTTCAGTGGCAAGATATTTATCAGGATAACTGGGGATGGCCCCAGATGTTTTAAGGCAATTTCGGTTAAGCCCACAGTCACATAGCTAATAAGTGCCTGAGATGAGATTTGAACTTGGGTCCTCCTGACTCCAGGGCCAGTGCTCTATCCAGTGTGTCACTAGGTGGTAAACCTGACCTCAGATACTTGACATTTACTAGCTGTATGACCCTGGGCAAATCACTTAACCTTGATTGTCTCAAATATCCAGGGCCATCTCTAGTCATTCCAATGTATATCTTGCCACTGGACCCAGATGGCTCTAGAAGATAGAGTGAGGCTGGTAACCTTGCTCAGCCCTCCCTCACTTAATTCCAATTCATGGCAAGTCATGACATCATCTCCTGATGTCATGGTCCTCTTTGAGAATGAAGGACAAGGGGGCAGCTAGGTGGTGCAGTGGATAAAGTACTAGCCCTGGACTCAGGAGGACATGAGTTCAAATCCAGCCTCAGACATTTGACACTTACTAGCTGTGTGACCCTGGGCAAGTCACTTAACCCTCATTGCCACCCCCCCAAAAAAAAGAGAATGAAGGGCAAACAGTAACAAGCCTTTTGTGCTAATGGTCTATTCTGATTGCATAATTAGCTTTTTTTTTTTTAGCATTTCTGCACAAATGGTGGCAACAGAATTATTAACTTTGTGTGGTGGGAAGCATGATAGAATGGCAATGAAGATCTGCATTTACGTCCCGGCTGTGCTACTTACAACCTGTGTGATCTTGGATAAGTGTTTTTATTTCTTTTGGTCTCAGTTTCTTCGTCTGTAAAATTAAAGGGCTCAACAAACAAGATATCTAAAGGTCCTTCTAGCTCTAAATCCATGCTCCTATGAAATATTCTAACATAAAAGCAATAAATATTTTAAAGTTTTGATACAAAACAATAAATCACAGCTTAACAAAAACTATCTCTGTCATCATGCACTTAAAGACAGACAAATCTCAACACTTCTGATATGGCAAGAAGTATTTCCTAAACAGAAAATCCTGGAATTAAAAAATAATAAAATATTGACCTGGATGGAATAAAATACTTCAAGGACATAGCTACAAAGTATTTGAGAAGGTTAAACAAAATGCAGACTTACAAACCAACAAAATGAAAATTATAACAGTTCTTCCATTTTTTATTAAATATATTCAAATATACTTATGTTCCACAAAGATCTCACCCATTACCGAAGAGAAAAAAAAATCACACAGATACTTACTGGCTTTTTGGAGTCCTCTACCTCCCGGATACTTAGGTTCTCTAAAGGAATAATTCCACGGGGCTCCTTATCCTACAGAAAAGGTTGATGAAAGAAAAGATTTTACCATCAAGGCTAGAATAACATACACTACAAATCTCTTTGCTTTAAAGTGGGTGCTATGTTTTCTTCATCATCATTCTAAAGTAACCCTTGAAACTAGTTAAAGTTCTTAAAAAACAAAACAAAACGATAAAGAACATTCATCTGTGTAGAAGATTTCTAAGGTCTTTTCCAGTTCTAAATCCTACGACTTTGTGACTGAATCATATAAGCAAAAAACCCATAGAAACAGGAAGCCTTGGAGATGAATCCCTCAGGTGATGCTGATGCATTTGGCAGTATCTGGGGTGTCTGAATAACCCTATTTCAGAACCTCAAATGTAAATGATCCGGAAAAAGGTATTCTAAATTTATAAGATGCTTGTTATAGGGGCCCTTAAACTCAAACTGACATCATTCCATACTGTCTGATGTATGACTTATGTGACCCTTTAAAAAATAATGTCTATACGTTTGTTTCTTAGAATTTTGTAATTCCAAGTGTTATCCTTTTTCCTTGTTAGGATCTCTTTGTATTAGCAGTTTCTTCTTTATCTCCTATGCAATCTGAGGAATGAGGAATTCTAAAAGTCTAAGCACATTCATCAGAGGCCTTTGGTTAATCTTCTTGCTTCAAGTCTCTCTTTAGTCTAGTCCATTTTTCACTTAATTTGAGGAAGTGATCATCCTAAAGCAAAGGGTCTGACCATATTATCCACCCTATTCAACATAACTCCAGGATCAATTACCTATTCAATTACCTCTAGGATCAAATATAAAATTTTCTTTTGGGCCTTTAAAACCCTTCATAACCCCTTCCTACCTTTCCAGTTTTCTTACACCTTTCCCCCTCTCTTGACTTGTATTTTCCCTGGCTATCCCCCTTGTCTTCCTCCTCATCTCTATCTCCTGACTTTCTTCAAATCACAGCTAAAATTCCAACCCCTCTATAGAATCCTTACTGATTCCTCTTAAGGCTATTGCCTTAAGATATGGATGATCCTGTACATATCTTTTTTTGTAAGTAGTTATTTACATTTTGATTCCCCCTAAGAGTGTGTGAGCTCTCTGAGGGTAGGTACTATGTTTGCTTGCATACCCAGCTCGGAGCACAGTATCCCTTCCTTAGTGGGTGTGAAATAAATAATTGATGACTTGAGAGACCAACCTGAGGTCATTCCCCTGGTACTGGCCAAGAAATTTAAAACCATCTAATATACCACATAACTATGTAGTTTTAATTGCTTCTTGATTTCTTTTACTTTCACCTCTGAAGCCAGCCAAAGTCTCTCTCTGTTTCTTCAATTATAACTTCAGAGATAAGTAACCATTTTGGCCCAAATGCCCATAGCATCTGGGATCATAGATAATATCCTCTATGTCTCCCTTTTTAGTCAAACCTGAGCAAATTTGCAAATATTCCAATCTCATGTTCTTATTTCTCTCAACCAATTAGTGGTCTCAAAGATCCCATAATGGAGATACAGCTGAGAGGTGGTTATTGGTCATATTACTAAAATATATGCAGATGAATTGGATCAGATTGCTCTTCTGGAAATGGAACGCAATCCTAACCTTACTGTGGGGTAAAAGACTTAAGGACTTCTTTCAAGGCTTGTAAATCTTCACCTTCCATACAAGTATCCACCACATAGAGAAAATAAAAGATATTTGAGGGCTCTTTTGTTCCTCATCAATAATCATCCTGGAATCCTGGAATAGAGGAAGCACTCACAGTTCTAAACCTTTCTTATTTACTCCCCTAGAGGAAGCATTTCTAATATATGTCAGAGATGGGATTGTTCCTTTGCAAAGAAGGAAAGGTGTGAAACCATTTTTGAGAAAGCTGCCGTAAGCATCATCCCCACTCTAGATTTTGGGGACTACAGCACCAGTAAAATCTCTAGAGCCAGGGATGGCAAATTGCAGCTTGCAGACCAAATCTGGCCTTATTAAAAATTCAAAAACCATTCCTAGCTGTCAGGTCATCCAATAAGAGGCAGCAGGTGAGATCTGGTCCATGGGCCACAGTTTATTGACTCCTGTTCTAGACAACTCTAAAGAATAACCTCTAATGAGATGCAAATAAAAACAACTCTGAGGTACCACCTGACACCTATCAGATTGGCTAAAATGACAAATAAGGAAAATAATAAATGTTGGAGAAGCTGTGGGAAAATTGGAACACCAATGCATTGTTGGTGGAGCTGTGAACTGATCCAACCATTCTGGAGAGCAATTTGGAATTATGCCCAAAGGGCGATAAAGCTGTGCATACCCTTTGACCCAGCATTACCACTTTTGGGTCTTTTCCCCAAAGAAATCATGGAAAGGGGAAAGGGGAAAGGGACCCACATGTACAAAAATATTTATAGCTGCTCTTTACATGGTGGCAAGGAATTGGAAGTTGAGGGGGTGCCCATCAATTGGGGAATGGCTGGACAAGTTGTGGTATATGAATACAATGGAATACTATTGTGCTGTAAGAAATGATGAGCAGGAGGAGTTCAGAGAAACCTGGAGGGTCTTGCATGAGCTGATGATGAGTGAGATGAGCAGAACCAGAAGAACATTGTACACAGTATCATCAACATTGAGTGTTGATCTACTGTGATGGACTATATTCTTCTCACCAATGCAATAGCACAGAAGAGTTCCAGGGAACTTGTGATAGAAGAGGATCTCCAAATCCAAGGAAAAAAAAAAAAGAACTGCGGAGTATAGATGCTGAATGAACCATACTATTTCTTTTGTTTTTGATGCTATTGTTTTTTTTCTATTTTGAGGTTTTTCATCATTGCTCTGATTTTTTCTCTTATAACATGACTAATGCAGAAATAGGATTAATGTTATTATGTGTGTGTGTGTGTGTGTATCAGATTACCTGCTGTCTAGCTGTCTAGGGGAGGGGGGGAGGGAGGGGAGGGAGGGAGAAAAATCTGAAATTGGAAAGCTTGTATAAACAAAAGTTGAGAACTATCTTTACATGTAACAGAAAAAAATAAAATACTTTATTAATTAAAAAAAAAGAATAACCTCTAATAAGCAGTTTTTGCACAAGTCTTTCCCCCTTTTCTCCTGCAGATATTGGGCTACCACATAATCATTCATTTGGAAAGGCATTTATCACCAAATACAGAATTGAAATAGGTAGAAGAAAATTATCAAGACGTATTTTGAAATTCATTGAATTCATGGGTGTAGGATGCACTACAAGATGCTTTCATCCTATAAAGTGGCCTTAATTTAATGCAACTAGTATCATCATCTTTATGGAGTAAATCAAGAGGCAAACTCCAGAAACTACTGTGGCATGTTTTTACAATCTAGAGCTGTCAAGATTGGGACAAGATTTTATTACTGCTAGCAAATGAACAACATCATGACTTGAGAATTTCTAAACTTAACCCCTTCATCTCTTGAATTCCTGTTCTGGGGCCCCACTGTCCTGAATGTTGAGTATTTCATGCAGCCCTTTATATCAGGGTAAGCCAGTTCCAGCAATCCTTCTCTTCACACCCTGGTTATCTCTTTGCTCGGTATGGTGCCTTCTCCTCTTACCTCCTCCTAGTTCTGGAACCATAAGCAAATCAATACTGCCACAGTTATAGGAAAGGGTATAAGAATCTATTCCCTTCATTCATTCCAAAGAATTGCTAAGATTTAGACTATAACAATAGAAATGACACAATATTTTTTCACTAAAGAATCAAACATTTAAAAAGCAGCATTAATAGTTCAGAATTATATTCACTGGCCTAATAAAAAAGTATAATACACCACTAGCATAATTGTGCTCTGACAATTGCTAAGAAATTTACCAATATACTAAGACAATCATACCAGATTGGTGGGGGTAGAGCAAAGTAGGGCTATGAAGTATATAAAGCTTCTTTTTTTTTAAAAATCTCTGTTCATATAAATTGATGGTAATGCACTTTCCTCAAAACATATTTCTTCATCATGGTGGTTAAATATGCACTGATGATGGTGATCTCAACTTTATTCAATTTATTCTATATAGCCATCCTTGAGGAGACAAGACACTTGTGTGAGAATGAATTTGTACATCTGTGAAACTCTTCCCATTTAAAAGGATTATCTAGAATGTTGTAGAGATAATCACTCAGAAATTTTTTATGCAGATTACTACATTTTTGAAAGAAACCATTCATGAAGTCCTTTACAGAATTCAATGTTAGATTAAAGACTTAGAATAAACCTGAAGAAAATTGAACTTATTTGTCAAGCTATAAAAGGGAAATTAATACACAACCTATGATTCTCATCAGATATAAATAACTAAAAGGTCACTAAATTCTACTACTTAGGTTGCATACTAGTAGAAGATATAATGTAGTAGGACAAAACATTGGACTTTAAAGTCAAGAGATCTCTATTTGAGTACCTGCTCTTCAATTTACTAAGTGTTTAACTTAAGTCAAGTCATTTCCCTTCTTTCACAGAAAAGGTGGTTTTAAGCTTTTTTGTTCAGTCATGTTCTTTTTTTTTTCTAGTCATGTTCTTCTGGGAGATCTATGATCATTAGGTTGTCTACACATTCTGCTGAGATCCATGTTTTGCTTACATAGTGAACATATTTTCTTTTAATATTCTTGTTTTTTACTTCTCTTCTTTTAGATTGTCTTTCACTTCTTTGTATTCACAAACCCAATCTATGTTTTGTTTCTTTGGTGATATCTGACGTTGCACATTCCAACTTTTCTATTCTGCTCATTATTTTTTGCTGCAAAGGATGTAAATTCTGCTTCCCAAATTCTCATTTCTCTTTAATCCACATAGGAACATCATGTTGTGGTTTCATGTTCTCCTCAACTTTCACAGAATTTTCTCTCATTAAATGTTGGATAAGTTTCCTTCATTTTGCTGTATTTATCCATAGATGTGTAACTAATTTACTAGATCCGGAGGCCATAATTCCTTCTGTTGTTACTGTTTTTCCTGTTAATTTGTTTATGTTTGAGATCTTTGAGATTTTTTTGTTCTTGGAATCTTTGGTACTTTCAGTCTTTTCCCTCATTATTTTCCTTATCAATCACTTTTAACACCCTCCCCTCTAAAGTGTTCTTGGAAAGGGGGATAGGATCTCAAGATGTTTCAGCCTCCTCCCACACTGGACAATTTATAGATCACTAGCTTAGGTCTCTGTCCCAGCTGACTTTTTGGTGGACAGAACTAGCCCCAGCTAGATGTTGTGCTCTTCCCTCAGGTTGGGTAGCATACTGCATGGCTCCCCACAGGCGCAGCATCCTGTGCTAGTGACCTGTCCCATGGCTTTTATTCCTTAGTTCTTTGGCCCAGCACTTGCAGTTTATAGCCATCTGGTACCAGCTTTCCTCAGCACCAACACTCATGGCTACAGATAATTCTCAAGTTTTTAGCTGTTTTTGGATTGCATCCCCCACCAGGCTTTTGCTCCTGAATGGTTTTGGCCAGATAGGCTGTCAGGACCTGAGGAAACTGCTACAGCCTGGAGCTGGAAGGAGCAAGAGGGAGACCAGGGTGTAGGAATAGGTTTTGATGTGGGCCTGTGTCATGTCCTTCAGTCATCTAGTGTGGGAGGGGAGAGAATGGAGTTGAATGAGTGTCAGTTCCTGGGTTTGTGGGAGTTTTTTAACTTTGTTTTGGATTCTTGGTGTCGAACTATGGGAAAGGAAAGCTAAAGTTGCTTTATCTTTAGTGTACAATTTCTGTTTAAATGAGGTTTGAGAGGTTGTAAGGATCAAAGAAAATGTCCAGTCCACCATCTTGCTGCTTATGTGACCCAGAAATAAATATATAAAAAGTAACAGTAATTTTAAACCTCTATGATCATGAAATTGTACCTGTCACAAAAACATTTTCAAGTTTATCTGGTTTCATAAGCATTGTTTTATGGCTCATAGTCCCAAACCTAGACTATGAGGTGATAATTCAGATTGCCAATATGAAGTTTTGGGGTTTTAGAAAATTTTTTAGTTTTTTCAATTAGCAAAAATCTGTCTCACACTCCCACCCAACTGGAGCAAAATAAAAGTAAAACCCAGGGGCAGCTAGGTGGTGCAGTGGATAAAGCACTGGCCTTGGATTCAGGAGGACCTGAGTTCAAATCCAGCCTCAGACATTTGACACTTACTAGCTGTGTGACCCTGGGCAAGTCACTGAATCCTCATTGCACCCCCCCCACACACACACAAAAAGTAAAACCCATTAAAAACATGTATGATTAAGTAAAACAAATAAGCACACAGGCCACATGCAAAAAAAAAAATTGTCACTTTCTGCTCTCTGAGTCCTTAATTTCTCTATCAGGAAGTAGTTAATACATTTCATCATTAGGCCTCTGGAATCATAGTTGGTAATTATGCCAATAAGAGTTTCTAATTTTCTTAAAGTTGTCTTTACCATATACTATCAATGCATTAATTGTTCAGGTTCTTTTTACTTCATTCTGTATCAAAACATATCTAAATCTTCACAAGTTTCTCTGAAATGATCATCATCAACATTTCTTATATTCCATCACTCTTATACACCATAAATTATTCATCCATTCCCCAATTGATGGGCACCTCCTCAGATTCCCATTTTTGACACCTCAAAAAACCCCTATATTTTTGTACATCTTACTTAAAGTCTGTTTTGTTCCAATAGCCTACCCTCCTTCTAATTCTCCCTATGCCCCTCTTTGCTTTCCCTCCTATTTCCCTGTTGAGTGAAATATATTTCCATACTCAAATGTGTGTATGTATTATTCCCTCCTCTGATCAGAGTGAGGATGAATCACCATTCTTCTCCTTCATGCCTACATACATACTGCTGAACTAAAGCGGAGAAAATCACACAACTGTTCTGACTGGTTCCAATACAAATCTGTGTTACATAACCCCAACTGGGCCCTCACTGCTGCTAGGCACTCCTACTAGACCTCCTTTATCAACTCACCATCCCACTTTCCACATCAGCTCTTCCAAACCTGTCCATTCCTCCTCTCACCTCCCCCACTCTCTCAGCTGAGAACCTTGCCTCATATTTTATAGAAAAAAATGAGGTAGTTGTTGTGTGAACTCCCTCTTTTCTCTCATCTCCTATCACATAGGTAACTTCTACCACTATCTCCTTCTTCATCCTTGTCTCACATAATGAAGAAGCCTTACTCTTCTTCTGTCATCTCCACTCTCTCACTTATTTTCAATCTCTGTCTCTCTACTGGCTCATTTCCTACTGCCTAAAAACATGTCCTTATATCCTCTCTTCTGAAAAACAGCAACAACAAAAACAAAAACAAAAACAACAACAAAAAAAAACCCTTTTGATTCTTCCATCCCTGCTAACATCCTATATATCTTCTGTCCTTTGTGGCTAAATGCCTCAAAAAGGCTGTTTACAATAGTTGCCTCCATTTCCTCCTCTCTCTTCTTAACCCCTTACAATCCAGTTTCTGACCTTATTTCACCAAAACTGCTCTCTCTAAAGTTACCAAAGATCTCTTAGTAGCCAACTCCATTGTTCTTTTCTCAATCATTCTCTGTGACCTCTCTATAGGCTGTGATATTGTGGATCACCCTCTCTTCCTTGATACTCTCTTTTCTCTAGATTTTTAGGACACCCCTCTTTCCTGGTTCTCCTCCTACCTGTCTGACCTCTCCTTCTCTGTTTCCTTTGCTAGTTCTCTGTCCTCTAATCAAGAGTGATGCTCAGCCTTCTGTCCTCGGCCCTTTTCTCTTTCTCCTTCCATACTTCACTTGATGATCTCATCAGCTACCATGGATTTAATCACCATCTTTATGCTGAGGATGCTGAAATCCACCTTTCTTGCTTCAACTTCTCTGCTGACCTCCAATCTTTCATCTTTAACTCTCTTTCAGACATCTTGAATTGGATGTCCAGTAGACTTTTTAAAAATTTATTTATCTATTGGTGAGGCAGTGGGGGTTAAGTGACTTGCCCAGGGTCACACAGCTAGTAAGTGTTAAGTGTCTGAGGCCGGATTTGAACTCAGGTCCTCCTGACTCCAGGACTGGTGCTCTATCCACTGCACCACCTAGCTGCCCCCTTCCAGTAGACTTTTTAAACACAGTATCTCTAAAACAGAAGTCCTTATTTTTTCTCTTAAACCCTCCCTTCTCTTACCTTTCCTATTACTATAGAGGGCAACACCATCCTCCCTAAGGCTCACAACATAGGAGTCATCCTAGATTCCTCATTATCTCTCATTCCCCATATGCAAACTGTTGTGAAGGCCTGCCAATTTCACCTCGGCAACACCTCTTCAATATGTCCCCTTCTCTTCTGACACTGCCACCACTCTAGTCCAGGACCTTATCACCTCACACCTGGATTATTGCAATAATCTGCTGGTGAGTCTGCCTGCCTCAACTCTCCAATCAATTCCACTGCTAACATCATTTCCCCAAAATGTAAGTCTAATCATGTCATCTCTCCATACCCAATAAATTTCAGGAGCTTCCTATTGCCTCCAGGAGTAAATATAAAGTATTCTTTTAGGCATTCAAAGCTCTTTATAACCTAATCCCCTCTTAACTTATTCTTATACCCTTGTCTTTTTTTTTTTTTTGAAGGTGAGGCAATTGGGGTTAAGTGACTTGCCCAGGGTCACACAGCTAGTAAGTGTTAAGTGTCTGAGGCCGGATTTGAACTCAGGTACTCCTGACTCCAGGGCTGGTGCACTATCCACTGTGCCACCTAGCTGCCCCTTACCCTTGTCTTCTTACACCTTATTCCTCTCCACATTCTCCTTGATCCAGTGACACTGGCCTCCTGGCTTTTCCACAGACAAGACTCTCACTTTCTTGGCTCCAGGCATTCTCTCTGGCTGTCCCCCATGCCTAGAATGCTCTCCCTCCTCTGCTCTAACTACTGATTTCCTTTGCTTCCTTTAAGTCCTAACAAAAATTCCACCTTCTACAGGAAGCCTTCCCTGAACCTCTTAATTCCAGTGTCTTCCCTCTGTTAATCATTTCTTATTTGTCCTGTATGTAACTCATTTTGTATATATTTATTTGCATGTTATCTCCATTAAATGGTAAGCTCTTTGAGGACAGGGACTATCTTTTGCCTCATTTTGTATCCCTAGAGATTAACACAGTGTCTGGCACATAGTAGGAGCTTAATGCTAACTGAATTGAATTGAATCGAAATTGCTTCCCCCACCCCTTCCTCTTTCTTTCCACAGATGTCTACTTGTGTTACTTGTAAGGTAGTTTTCCATAATTTTCCTTTCCCTTTATGCCCTCCTTCACTGAATTCTTCCCCCCCCCTTTCTATTCTTAAGATCATGAAGAAATAGTAGACCCGCTCCCAGAACTTACCTAATTAGGCTCCCTCTATGAGGGAGTTTACCCTTGTTTAGTCCTTTATCATTTTTCATTCATGCTTACCTTTTAATTTTTCTCTTTACTCCTGTGTGTGAACTTCAAAGTTTCTATGAATCAGAAATACTTGAAGTCCTCTGTTTCAAAGGTTCATTCCCCACCCACACCCCAACCCCCAGGATTATACTCAGTTTTCTTTGTAAGTTATTCTTGGTTGTAAGCCAAGTTTTCCTCTCCTGTTCAGTGATGGCTGCTAAATCATGTGTAATCCTGACTGTGGCTCCTGGGTACATGGATTCTTTCTTTCTGACTGCTTGTAGTATTTTGTTTCTTTGACCTGGAAGCTCTGGATTTTGGCTAGGATGTTCCTGGGAGTTTTCATTTGGTGATTTCTTTTAGGAGATGATAAATGGATTCTTTCTATTTATACTTCACCCTCTGGTTCTAAGAAAATTGGGTAGTTTTCTTTTATAATTTAATGAAATAGGATGTCTAGGTTCACTTTTTTTGGTCATGGCATTCAGATATTTCAATGATTCTGAAATTTGTTCCAAGTTAGTTGTTTTTATTATAAGATAATCATTGTGGTGGTGGTGATTGTTGTTGTCATCATATCTTCTTTTTTCTCCTCCTCCTCCTCCTCTTCCTTTATCTTTTGATTGTATTCATATTTCTGGTTTTCTTCTGGAGTCATTAGTTTCTAATTGACCCATTCTAATTTTTACGGAGTTTTTTGCTTAGGCAACCTTTTGTGCCCCTTGTGCTAACCTGTTAATTCCCTTCCCAATCCTTTCTTTCATAGCTCTCATTTCTTTTCCAATTTTCCCTTAAACACTCTAATTCCATTTATAAAAATTTTTTTTTCTTTTTTCTTTTTTTTTTTTGCAGGGCAATGGGGGTTAAGTGACTTGCCCAGGGTCACACAGCTAGTAAGTGTCAAGTGTCTGAGGCCGGATTTGAACTCAGGTACTCCTGAATCCAGGGCCGGTGCTTTATTCACTGCGCCACCTAGCCGCCCCCTATAAAAATTTTTTTAAAAACTCTTGCCTCATATCTTTCAAAAAGTCTATGTGATTTTGTGCTCAAGCTGTGTTTTTCTCTGAGGCATTGCTCATAGATCTTTTGGAGTCATTCTCTTCTGGGTTTGAGTCTTGAGCTTTCCTGTCACTATAATAGCATCTCATAATGTGATTATTTTTTTGTTTGTTTGCTTATTTTTCTAGCCTACTTCCTGATCTCTAAGTTGATGCTAGGGTTAGGCTCTGCCACTCTTCTTTAGGGAAGGTCTGGACTGATCTTTTTGCTGCTTTTGTGGAATACTGACGTGTCATTCTAGGATCTCAGAGGCTCAGGACCTGCAAGCTTTCAGTGGTGACAAATGGTTCAATGAAAGGCAAAGTCTGATTACTGTCCCCTTGGTCTGAGTTCCTCAAGTTCCTGACCTGGGTTTGGATCTGAGCAAAAGTAGACATACTGGGGCAGCTAGGTAGTTCAGTAGATAAAGCACTGGCCCTGGATTCAGGAGGACCTGAGTTCAAATCTGGTCTCAAACACTTGACACTTACTAGCTGTGTGACCCTGGGCAAGTCACTTAACCCTCACTGCCCCGCAAAAAAAAAAAAAGTAGAAATAATGCTGGACTCAGCCCCTATCAGCCAATTGGACAGTTCTATGGGTTCTAAGTGATGGTACAGTAGACTCCCCTTTAGTCTGGAATTCCACTGTAGGTTAAGCTAGATATTGGAACTAAGACCCCACTCTGTTCTTGGAGGCTTGGTCACACCACTGCTGCTTGTTTCTGAACTTCTTTCTTTCTCAGTACAATGCATAGGTTCTCCCTACCTGTGGATACCACACCCAGAGTACAAGTTTCCTTTTCAGTCCACGCTGGATCACCTGTCCCTGTCTCAGTTCCCCCAATGTGAGTCTACTATGGCTCTGGGACCTCTTCTTTGCCCCAGTTCACAGTCTCTCCCTGGGTCCTGGAGTGCTCTTAGGACAGCACGCTCTTGTCCGGACCCCATCCCTAGTGTCTCTGTCATCAGTAACCTCTCTGACTGTCTTCCTATGACAACCTAGGCTGAACAAATGACCCACTATGACTTTTTTCTGGAATTTGCCTTTTGGTTTGGTGCATCTTCTAGATCTATTTGGAGGAGTGGAGGTGAGAGCATACTGTACTGCCTCTTTGTCCTCCACCGGTATGAAAAAGTATTCAACTTGTTAGCAATACAATGACCACTATCATAACACATATAAGGGGAATAGAGTATATGAAGGAACCTAGGTAGCTGTGATGGAATGAGCTAAAGCAATAAAGTCAAAAGAAATACACACAGATAGATACATATACACAGTACGGTAAAGATAGACCCATATAAGTACTCACTTTCAGTATCTTTATTTGTATACACAGACACAAATAATTCACTACTTTTGAACAACCTAAAGCTCCAGATACTACTAAATGTCTATTCTCTTCTGATAAGAAATCTGTTTGAAGTCCAACCCTTTTGTTTTTTATAAGATTCCTTAATTCTCTCTATTTCTTCTCTTGCCCAGGGCTACAACCCATCTTCCCCCTTAGAATCAATGAAAGCATTTACTGCAGGAGTCCTGACATGGTAATTGCCAAACCCCCATTGGTAGACTCAGTCAGATCATTCTAACCTCCACACTTAGTGTAGGACGGAGAAAGATGAGATAAGGTGTGTCATCACCGAAGGTATGTATTTGGAGAGGGAGATAGATTTGGGTGGGAAGAAGAGAACTGGTATTTCCAGGTGCTATTGAGAATGCATTTTTACATAGAAATTATGTTAAAGTTATGATGTTAGAGTCTATTATTACATAACTAATATAGTTCAGCTATATTTTGGATGTCCTAGAAATTTAACCACATTGAAAATATTGTTTTTATGGAAAATATATTCTAAGTTCCAAATTACCAAGTTATATATGAATTTTTAGAACTTACTATCCATAACTAAGGCTTCTTTCACCTTATACCCCATTTCTCTCTATGTACCCATACATAGATAGTTCTAAAATAAGATAAAAGTCAAGGCTGTTAACAAAGGAGTTTGATTGCATCAAGAAGTCAAGCTAAACAGAAGCAGCAGAAAAATCAATCAACAAGCATTGGTTAACTATTATGTACTAGGTATCGCAGTAAGCACTGAGGAGAGAAAGACAAAAATCATGGAATGATGGAATTTTAGAGTTGGAAGGAACCTTCGTGATCCAGTATAACCCCATCAATTTACAAATTAGGAAATTGAGGCCAAGAAAGAAGATTTATAGGGAGCTAAATAGCACAATGTATAGGGTGCTGGCCTAGAAAGGAAGAACTGAGTTCAAATCCAGCCTCAGACACTTACTAGCTGTGTGACTCTTGGCAAGTTACTTAACCTCTGACTTCCTCAGCTTCTTCTATTGTAAAATGGGAATAATAACAGAACCTACCTCCCAGAGTTATTGTTAGGATTAAATGAGGTAACAAAATGGAAAGGTCTGGTTAGATATTCTGGTTCTGAATAGGATTTTGCCACATAAGAATCAAAATAATCATTGGAGGAAGACTGAGACAAACAGACTTGAAAATGAGGAAGAAGGAAGGCAGTTAAGCGGCACAGTAGATAGAGCAAAACCTTATTTCAAATCTGGACTCAGACACCTACTATCTGTGTGACTTTGGGCAAGTCAGCTAACTGCTTTTCCTCAGTTTCCTCTTCTCCTCAGTTTTCCCTAAAAATAGGGACCTTAGGGTTATTGTGAGGATCAAATGTGATAATATTTGTAAGAAGTGCTATATAAATGCTATCATTATTATATTATTAATATTTTAAGTACTTCGCACAGTGCCTAGAACACAATGGTACTTAATAAATGCTGTTTTCTTTCCCTTCCTTCTCCCCATCTTATCTAAAGTTACAAAACAGAGTCATATCCAGAATCTAGGTCTACCAAATCCTCACCCCAGGGCTCTACACAGGATGTGATAGTAAATGTTTAATAATAACCTGCTCTGGGGTGGGGGTAGAAAACACACTTTTAAATTTAATCTGCATTATTAATGATTTTTAAAAGTCTAGATAATCAACACAACAATAAACCAAGCCCTGATTTTAGCATTTACTATTTCCAAGGTGTAAATGTTCATAATAAAAACTTAATAATCGGCTGGAATTCACTCGATCTAGCTTTCTTTTCTGTGTTATTTTCCCTACCATTAGACTCTGAGTCTAAAAAAGTCCAAAAGAAGAGTCTGAAAAAAAAAAAAAGACTATGAGTCTAAAAAAAGAAAAAAAAATTAATTAAAAAAAAAAGGCAAACACTGCCTTTTGCCCTTTTTGGTATTCCCAGCATTTAGGACAGTGCCTGGAAGATAGTAGGTGTTTAATAAATGTTTACTGACTCTTGATTGACAGGCTCCAGCACACTCCTAGCTCTACACTATGCTATAACTTTTCATAAGAGTCACAGGCTACCAATCTAGCCAGTCTAATAAATCTGCCTTGTGACCCCTACTAAGTCATGTATTCCCTAAGTTATATATTCCTATGTAAGTCAATAAGTTATGTATTCCTATGTAAGCAATTACATTCATATGCTGCCCATACTAACAAAGAATGACAATGAACATAATGCCAACCCAAATTACTCCAGGAAAAGACAAAGTATTCCCAAGCATGTGACCCACCTCTGGGACTTTCCTCTACAGAGGTACAGTTTTGTTCTCCATTAACCATAAAGTTATTATCTCACTATCTATTCCTTGTAGAAAATGAGAGGATTTTATTCACTGGGGACATATTTGTAGTATAAAAGCCATGTCTTCCCCTTCCCATCCCATCCCATCTATCTCACCCCTTCTGATTTATTCCAAGCCACAAATTAGCTGTTGCCAGGAATACATTCATGTATTGCTCTTTATCTGACTAGGTTTATGGTCAAATGATACAGGGTCATCACCTGGATAAAGTCAGGGAATCTTGACCGTCGGTTTCCCAGCTTACACAGGATTCATCACGGTGTGCCTCATTTGATTGGGTTTTAGTTAAAACCAAACAAAGGAGGCACATGTGTTCTGAGGTTTTGCTCTTCTCACTAATGATCTAAAGGTGACAGTAACTGACTGACCCTTTCCTCTTGCCTCGGCAGGCTAATATTTGCTCACCGTTGTATATTCAAAGTAGTAAAGGCAGTTGTCAGTCAGAATGAACCAGCGCCTCTTCCATGTCTTTACCCTGCCACCTGCAGAGTAAAAGGAGATACACGTTTGACAAGAGTCAACCAAACACAGCATCCGCTCCATGACACACAAGTATTTCTTCTCAGAAAGGATGAATGAGTAGGAGGGAAGGGGTATCATGGGAACATCTAGGTTATGGCAAAATTTACATCAGTTACAAAACACAAACAGAGCCAAAACAGAAGCATCTTTCACAAAGTGCATGATCTGTGGCACAAGCAGAGCAAGCGAGGCTGAATGACATCCTTCAGATGGAATCAGACAGCAGGATGGACAGGGTTCTGGTGGAAAAGAACCCAGTGGTAAGCAGTGCAAACTGACTTGTGCTAGAGAAGCATTGGCAAAAAGCAGATCAATGGAGCTGAAACTAGAGAGAAGTAGAAGAAGAGGGGAAAATGTAAACATCCTGACTTGGGGCTAAATAGTATAAAACTCTAACAAACCCAAAAGCATTTAAAAAGTTGCTGGTTTAATCAGATATGAGAGAAGAAAGAAGCAAGAAACAAGAACCTTTAGTTCCCTTGCAATCAAATTCCAGTTTCATTGTGGAACAGTGTGACTTTGGATCCTAGCTCTTATGACTGTCCTTTCCATGTTGATTAGATCATCTCCATCTTACCTATTTATAGGAAACTTAATATTGACACTGTCAGGCTAATAATATCAGAAAACACTTTTTCTCTAGTCTCAGGGCAAATAAAAGGCATACCTTTTTATTATGGAAAAATCAACTCTGAATCTTCTGTGGTTTTTTTCATTCTTCCAACTAAGGCATAGAATTCACATATGTAATAGCAGGTCACCAAAGGAAGTAGGGAGAGAGGGTGTGCCTCTAAATGAGTATTAAAGTTAGTGGTGGATGCTTCACTCAGTTCCATAGTCCTTTCCCACCCACCTCTCTAACTAGCTATTAAACAGGCAAATAAGAATAATTCTGTTCTATGAAGCTGTACTGATATTAATAACAAAGGAATGGGAAAAGCTTTTTTGAAATTGACTCTCATCCAACCTTGATGCCCTAATCACAAAATAGCACAGTGAGTCTAATATTTTCCTCACAGTCATATTTTCTAACCATTCAAGTGAGGAAGAGTCTTCTTAATTATCCTTACGGCCTGATTTCACAGTTAAGCCTGTGTTTGTTAAAATCTATTTGGCATTTCTGAATACTTCTTTCCTCATCCTTTACCACAATTCTGTATCACTACAAATTCTATTTCAAGAGAGAATTATTTCTTCTAGTCTACACAAAAAGCAAGGATCTCATAACAAAAAACAAACACTACCATAAATAAAATCATAGGATTCCAAGCTGGAAGGGACTTGAGAGGTTATCTTGTCTAACACTTTCAACTTTACAATTGGGAAACAGGCCTAGAAAGAGGGAATGTCTTATCCAAGGTCACACAAATTATGTGACACATAGATCCAGAATTTGAATTCAGGTTTGTTTGTCTTTTTAAAAAAATTCAGATCCAGACCTCTTTTTACTACACCAGGGCCCATCATATTGTGTTCCCACATGCCTTTCCAAATTCATGTTCCTGAAGAGAAAGTGGGGAAGTTTTAAAAAGGAAAGATTTCCACTGGCCAGTGACAATTTTTTAATATGTCCATCACCCTCAGAGAATGCCAGGGGAAAAGGGCCTACAGCAGTACAGATTGTTGGGTAGTAAAAATGGAGCTTTGAAAACCATGTCAATAAAGAACCTGGCAGCCTAATAGAAGAACCAACTAACTTCTGGCTCTCTGAGATTTTGCTTAGATGTTACTGCCTGAGAGAGGTAATGATTTTAATTACAAACTCTTGGGATTCTAAATAACTACTGTCTTGGCTGTTAAATCACCTTTGGCATTATGAAGTGTGTCTGTCCACCCACCTATCTAGCTCTAATCTTAAGCAAATGAAGAGAAGACTTCTTCCCATCAAACTGTCTAATTGATAGGATGTGAAGCATTCTTGTCTGACCTTAAATGGGAAATGTGATCAAAGGGCATGGATAAGGAAAAACTAATAAATCAATGAGATGAAGAAAATGCAGAAAAAAGGAAAATCTGGGTGAACAGGGGAAAGAAAAATGGGGAGAAGAAAAAGAAGATTAATGATATTGAGACTTGGTGATTATTTGTTTTTTTCAAGATGAATCCCAAAGAGTCTGAGAGAATTGGCTTTGCAGACACCTGGCCTGTCTAATGCTCAGCATACAATGAACATCAAACATTAACTAAATCACCCATGCATATCCCATTACAGAATGACACCCTAATGACACTTGTCCTTTGAGAAGAAGGGATAGTGAAAAGAGGCTGTCAGGTGCCAAAAGAACGTAGGGAAAAATACAGGAGATAAAGAAAAATTGAATAAAGTTATTTCTCTGGTTACAGAGAAGTTTGGTTGTTTCCTCTGGACAGTTCCCTGTGGTTATAAAGAATTCTACCATGAAGCATTTCTACGTTGAAGAAACAGACATAAAATGAGCAGACGCATCACTGAGAGCACCTCGGACAGTCCCTGTGGAACTCACAGGAAAACCTCCCACTTTCGTAAGTGGTTTAGGTGTAATGGTGGATATGCCCACTCTTGCTCCCTTTCCTTCCTCCTTTCCTTCCAATGTGAAATATGGATCTCCTGAATTCCCTTTTAATATTTCTTGATTTTAAATACTTTTCTTCTCCCAATCTTTCTGTCAGCTCAGGGGCTCTCCTATGGGAAGTCCCAAAAATATCTCAACTTAAATGAGTTTTGTCATTGTTGTATTACTGGTTTGTTTGGTCACTGGTCCTCTCTTCAGTTCTAGTCTGGTAAATACTTAAATGCAAAAACTGTGCTGAGCCCTTTGGCTGGGAAAAATGTAAGTGCTTCTAAGGAAATTAGCAAACAGAAAATAGTTACTAATAATGTATCTTTAAGGCCAGTGCTAAACTTTTAACATTGACTAAAAAAAAAGGCTGATGAGCATGTAATTCTCCTACAATGCTTGGAAACTAGCACCAAGAGTGTAGGTGATTTTTCTTTTAGTTCCTAAACTTTGTCTTTTACTTTTATTTGCTTCATTGTTTTACTTCACACTTTTAATTACATTTTGAATTCAGAAAACACCAGTTCTACACTTCACAAGAACAAAAACTAAGAAATGCCCCAAAAGGTCAACTCTACTTCTTTTCCAGAAGCACAGTGACTGAGAAAACAAAGGTTTCGACTTCTTCCTCTCAACAATTTCAGAAATTACTTTAGAAAGAACAGTGATACACAGACTGAAAATGGATTTGAGTAAATGTATGTGTGTGTTTGTGTGTGTACCAATGCTATGAACAAGTTTAGTCAATAACCCTAAGATTAATTTTATTAGATCTCCAGATCTCACAGAGCCATGTTTATGATGTCTTCAGCCTACTGTACACTAACATACATTAGATGGTGAAATTGTGGATTTAGGTTATCTGGGACCTTGGAGTCTAACTGTGGGAAGTACTGTTCTCTGTACTTATTAAAAAGCAAAAAAAGGAAATTTCTATAACCCCCTGATCCTGAACAGAATTCCCTAGGGACTGTGCAAAAAGTCAGAAGCAGCATTAACAGTACCACCAGCAATTACAAAAAACAGAAGAACCAAAAAAATAAAATCAAATAAAATGCTGCAGCAATTACAGTGGCCTGTGCAGAGCGAGAGAGCAGGTGGGAGATGAGGGTGAGGGATTACATACCTCCTGGAGTTTGGGACAAGGAAAAGAAGAGCCAAAATCATGGAAACATACAAATGAGGGAGAAAAGAAAATTAAAACAAATAAATTAAACCAGGCTCCTTATTCTTATTATGCAATGCATCAGTCACATTCATGTCTGCCTGGGAAGGAGCTAAGCATAAAAATGCTACCTTCTGGGAGCAAGTTTTCAGCTGGCCATTGAACGAAATGCATGAATGAAGGCACAATAATCTTATATTCCACCACCCACTTGGCATATGTAAAATTAGAGGCAAGTACTGAAAACGTGGCCCAAAAGAAGCTACAATTCAGCACTTAGAAAGCTAATCGTTATTAGCATGTCCAGAACCCAGGGGAAAAGGAAATCAAAACTCCTGGCAACAAATATTAGTTCAGAGAAAATGAAGTTTCTCTCTAAAGCTGGTCCAGTTGTTGGTTTTTAAAAAAATACATCCAAGTATATAATATATATGTGTATCTGGTGCACAGATTACATATGCATGTGTATAATTATGCTCACGTTACAATGATAATGATGGCTGCCTTTCCATCACAATTATTGAGGTGGTAATTTTATGTGAGGCTAACAGCCTAGGAAAAAAAAGCTTGACTGAAGTTTATCAAATCAATGCCATGAACCACAGGTTAGTTTAAAAAAATCTAATTAGAATTGGAATTAATTTTACCGAAGGAAGTAAACTGAACCTTAGTTGCATTTGTTCTTTTATTTTTTCCCTAACTTTATTTTTATCTTAATCTTTTAGTTTATATCACTTTAGTTTATATCACAACAGCTGCAAACTTTCAAAATTCCCTTTTAGCCCCACCTGCTTGGGAAAATGGTAAATAGCAGGTGCAGGTTAACTGTTTTAGTGATTTTAAAGAAGAGATTGCTAAGGGGTACATGTACTACTGGTTTAAAGAAGCACAAAATATTGGCTTATTCTAGAGTAACATTCAAAACCCAAACCACCGGAGTGGCTCTTTATCACTGAAGACCTTGTAATTAGGGGTAAATATGATTTTAAAATAGAAAACTGTAAATCCTCTTAATTAGGGATAATAGAAAGACACTGTTTCACCTCTTTACAGATGTCAAATGATGACCAAGTTAGAGACTACTTCTAACTTCATTGGGGTGGTTAATTGAGATGGTTTAAGGAAAATTATTATACCCATATATTAGCTGATATGGAAGAGAATCCACCCACAGCTAATAGAGCAAGGTAGAATGGAAAAAGTAACTGTTTTTGTACAATAATAATACAGAATCCAAATAGTCTGGGGTCCTTTTGTTTATCAAGTTTAGGAGGCAGATCAGTTCTTTTCATATTTTTAAACAGCTCATATCAAGATAAGTAAATTCACAAAGAAATATGTGAACCTGTATATAAACCTTACAGAAAAAAAAAAGATTCCTTCTGGATACCCCATCCCTCACTTGGTGCCAGGGCAGATATAACCAAGTTCCAGCAACAGAAGCTCACCTCATGCAGAGGGAGAGAAGGAAATAGAAGAACATTTAAAAAAAATTTTTCTAATGAATATATCTGATTTGGACTGGAAAGGAGAGGGGGAAACTCCACTGCCTGAGAATGATTAAGAGTGCTGTGGATGCAGCTGCAGTCAAGCGCTCTGGGGTTGCCATGCATGCTGTCTGCTCATGGAGCCAGAATGCAGAAGGAAGTGATGATGCACTGGGAGGTGGGGAAAAGGCAGGAGCACCAGATACAAGGTATAGGAATGGGAAATAGAAAGATGGACACCGCTGTTCACTTCCCACATGACTTAAAGGGAAGAGGAAAAAGGGGAAGGAACCAATTCCTAGAGAAATTTCCTAGAAACACAACCTGGTTAATGAACCCCAGAGGTGAAAATGTGGGAAATATATATTTGAACATTCCACAGCTGAATCAGGTTTATTTCTCAAAAGGGCATATACTCCAGGGAACTAAAGGAAAAATAGACTACTTTTTTCAGATGGAAATTTGTTATAAAAACAAATGACATTAAAGTCCCTACATAACTATCCCTAAAACCACTCTCTTTGCCACGAATAATACAAATTCCTTTCTCTGTATTAGCTGCCCTGTTCACAGGAGCTACTCACCAAGTTTTAGTAGCCAGCCTTCACGATCTGGATTGAAGAAAGTATGAGTGAGGTCATTTCCGTCATCTTCAGGGATTTTAAAGGGTTCATTTTTTATGCTCTCGTAGAGATTCTGGGACAAAAGATTACATCATATATGTCTCTGACGCTATCAACATTGTTCCTTTCACCCTTTATCTTTAGCCCTTTTCCTTTTTAAAGAATGATTAAATTTGAAGCCTACTGGATAATTAGGACAACAGGATATAAATATATGAAAAAAATATAAAATGCCAGATGATCTCTTGTCCAACATAACCCCCTAATTCAATATTTAAAACCCACCATCCCTTTCTCAATTGTTTACTTCAGTCTCTATGCCACTTGGCAATGGAATTCAATCCTTTCCTCCAAGAAACAAACCCATTCCAAAGTCAACAAATTCTTCTGATCCAAAAAAGTACTGACTAACAATAACTCCTATTGGAGAAAGCAGCATGATATAGAGAACAGGATAGAGTAATGGGCCTAAAGTCAGGAAGCCCAGAGTTTACATCCTTCCTCAGACACTTAGTAGCTGTGTAACTTTGGACAAATCACTGAACAGCTCAAACTCTCATCTGTAAAATGGGGATAATAATAGCAACTAACACAAAGGGTTATTGTGAGACTCAAACGAGCTAATATAGAGAGAGCACTTTATAGCAACTTTTAAGTGTTATATAAATGTTAGTTATTACATCCTTTTAAAATTGGGACACTGTCTTCCACACACTCACCCTGAGCAGCTCTTCCGGTAGATCCCCTCCATCATTAATTCCTCGATTCATGCCAATGAACCTCTCCACTGTGGGCTTATCTTTGACATTGGGGTTATGGAGACTGGTATTCAACATGATGATGGCAAAGGAGAGAACATAGCAAGTGTCTATAAGAAATAAAACAGCAAAAACATTGCAATGCTAAGAACAGTCACTTGTCACATAGGGAAACAACGATAAGTAACCAATGGAATCAAGAATTTAAAACTCTGATCCCAAGAAGAGTCTCTCAAATTCATTCCAAAACTTCTAATCACCCTGGAAAAAGACAGGCAACTGACGGAGCTACATGACAAAACTGATGAGATCCTGTGTCATTGTTTGATATCTGAAGGTATTCCATACATCCAACACCAGAACTACAAAGGGAAAGGTGAAATGTGAAAGGCATTCTTGCAGCCCCTACTTGGTGGCAAGGAAAGAACCTACCAAAACTGCCTAGAAGACATGTGATTAGTGACTGCTAAAAGCCTTATTTACCTGTGGATTGAAAGACTCCATTATTGCATTGACAATATCGCTGTGCAAATGCCTCCATCATTCGATCAATCTTCTGTGCCTCTCCTGGAAGACGAAAGCTCCACAGAAACTGCCTAGATAGTGGAGAGAATGTCTGTTACAGTGTCCTCAGAAGGCAATTTTTTTTTCTCTATATTTCAGAACCTCCAGTAACATTTTATATGAGAGAGTGATAAAATGATCTGTTTGGCTTCATAAATTCTATCCTGAAGTACTGGACAGATCCGTTCCCTTCTCTACATTTTAGACATATTGGCCAATCCTATTTATGCTAATATAATAACTGATTTGTTCTGATAATAAGTATGAGGAAATGGGAAAAACTGTACAACATATTACTGGATAGTATAGAAATTTAGTACCTATTGAATGCCCGGCAAGGCATTTAGTTAACTGGAAGCTCCCTCCATTTCATGAACTAACAAGTAATGAATACCAATGCTACAAATAAGGACTTTAAAATACCCTGAAGATCTCAACCAAAAACTGTACTGGAATTAGACCTTTATCACAGATTAAAATTATTACCTCCAATCACCTATACATAACATTGATTTCTAACAACTTAACAACAACTTAAAAAATATATATTACTATACACTCATGATCTCTAAACTACATGGAACAAAAATCCTTCAGACTGTAGAAACTTAAGAGGAAGTAAGAAAATCACATGGGAATCAGATGAGGTATGTGTGTGTGTGTTTATGGCTCATACACACATATACCTCATGTCCATACATACATGCATACATATGTGTGAGTGCACATGTATATGTATGTGTGTGTGTATATATATATATATCTCTTCCCTGTTGGACTCTATGCTTAAATCGATTCTATTTTACATTAAGTATAAAAGAAGTATAAGAGAAGAAATGGCAAGAGAACAACTTGTTCTAGGACTATTTTTATCTGAACTCAAGGAAAAATGAGATGGTGATGATGGTGGTGGTGGTGGTAATGGAGATTGTGGATTTGTTGCATGTAACCAATAGTGATATGTCAGGAGGAAGCATGTATTTTCATCACACTGAAAAAATCTTCATTTCTAAACTGTATGGAATACAAAGATTTCAAAGATATCAAGGAAGAAATTAACACCAAGTAGGAAGGTGAATCCCTGTCATCCTGTGTGCTAATATAGTTGTCCATGTTTTCAGTGCATCTACAGAAGATAAGCAACATCTCAATACTCTTATTCAATTACAAAAAAGTCAACTTATCCACTTGTGTAATAATTTGTAGGTTATTAAATATAAAATAATGACAGTGCAGCAACTTGTCTTTGGACTGTTTCTACCTAAAATCCATCAAAAAGAATGAGAAGTATAGATTAGAGTAACAATAGTTATATTTTATATTGGCCTTTAAGGTTTGCAAAGCTCTTTATATACATGATCTCACTTAAGCCTAATGAAAGCCATGTGAGGCAGGTAGTATAGGTATAAAACATCAGAAAAAGGGAAAATCAATATTGTTTGACTGGAAAGGGTAACTCCTTTCATCAGACTAATAAACAGAATCAGACCACATATTTCCTTGATTATAAGCAAACTCAATATAGGAAAATCCTGATTTGTACAAAATAAAATTTCCAAAATTATCTACAAGAGTATTTTTTTTTTTCAAATAGGAATCAAGCCAATTGATGAGATCCAGCCTTCAGCTGGCTGAAATGATAATGGTAAGGCAAGTAACCAAGAAATGATGTCATTCTTTATGCCCAGATGGTGAAAATTCAATATAGCTTTAAAAGTGACTTGGGACAATCATATAAAAGAATCCCAAGATTACAGGTGGAATTTACAACCAGAGTAGATTTTTCTTTACAAAATGAGATATCTATTTCTCCACTTTCTAAAGATATGTGAAAGCTTTTCTTCGTTAAAAAAAAGAAGACATTAAATACACTTGTATTTCCATAATTTGAAGATGAACAAATAAGAAATCCTAGTTATTTTTAGCTATTATTTTATAAAATTTGCATGTTTGTTTCAATCATTATATATATGCAGCCCCTGGAGCTGGGACAGTATGCACTTAATAAATAATTGCTTAATGATCTAAGAGCAGTATTAATAAATAAGTTAATTTTTTGCCTCACAGATTTGGCAAAGAAATTGGGTCTCTCTCTTCCCTATTCTTCCTTTCCCTTTCTATCTCTCCTACCTCTCTCTTAATTTTCCTTAACAAGAAATAATTTAGCTTACATTTGTCATATTTATGTAATAGTATTATGTTTTCTTTTTAAAAATGGAAGGCAGTATGGTAATAGAAGCAAGAATATTGAATTAGGAATCAGAAGATCTGAGTTTTAATTCCAACTCTGCTTTTAACTATCTGTGTAACAATGAATATGTTTCATCACATCTATAAACTGAGGGGTGGGAGAGACTAGAAAGCGTTGTCTAGTTTTAAAACTCAATGAGTAATATATTTCTTTAACAAATTAGTTTTTTTTTAAATTTATGTGATTCAATTTTTGAATGAGTCAGAGTCCTACCTGGATAAGGAAAAAAAAATATTCACCTCTTCTATAAATATAAAGTTCTTCTAGACCATGTAAATCATGAATCAATCTACAAAGTAACCACTCTTTAAAATGATGCTATTTGAATGACATCTTTCACAATCCCCTTAACCATCCAAAAACTTTCAATTAAGTCCCAACAGATTAATGCCTCTTTTTTTATTTTATTTATTTTTTTATTTTTTAGTGAGGCAATTGGGGTTAAGTGACTTGCCCAAGGTCACACAGCTAGTAAGTGTTAAGTGTCTGAGGCCGGATTTGAACTCAGGTACTCCTGATTCCAGGGCTGGTGCTCTATCCACTGCGCCACCTAGCTGCCCCAGATTAATGCCTCTTGGATGCCTCAGGAAAATCAATTTTAAATCAGAGATTTACTAAAATACTCTATATGATATACAACAGAAACTTTTAAACAACAATCACTTGATTCCAAAGCTGCCTTTCATGTCTTCCAAACTATTTATCTCTGGTATACTCACCGTAATGCCTGGACAAGATTAAGATCTGTGAATTCATGCAACTCCACAAAAGCATGAAGGACTTGGATGTTAAACTCATCTCTATCAAGGTTAATTAAAGAAAGACAAGAGAAGGGAAATTAAAAGGCATAGTTTATCACAAGATACAATTCATCTTAGCTTCCCACTACCCTCTTGGAGGCAAAAATCCTTTTAAAATGGATATTCTCAGAGATTAACTCCCTTTGGATCAGAAACTAAAGACGCTGCCTTAGAATTTTCACAACTTGGAAAAGAAAAATCAGATTTTCCATTTAAAGTCGGCTACATTCGATATATTTTGTTACCTATGACATGATATTATAGAATCTCAGAGCAGGCAGGTACTTTGGAGATCCTACAATCCAAAGGTAGGTTTGAGAGCAGGGCTCCCAACTCAAATTCTCTCATTTAAAGTTTGAGAAAGTTACAAAAGTATAGTTTGGGGAGGGAAATAATCTGTTTTACTGCATACCTCTTTACCACTCTTTTCCACCACCCCCAAAGTCAGGGCTTTATACCTTTCACCCAGGTAGTCTCCAATGGCGGTTTTGTTGAGCCCTTCACCTTTGTACAGGAACTGTGCGATATCTTCACAAGTGTTCTTTAGCAAGTCATTCTCTATTAAGAACTGAATCCCCTAGAATATCACAAGAAAAAATGCCAATAATTATAATAAGCTTTAAATACAGTCTCTCATTTGATCCTCATAACAATCTGTAAGGAAGTCACTATAGATATTTCCCATGGGTTACACAGCTAGCAATAGTCAGAAGTAGAATTCAAACCTAGGCCTCCCCTTACTCCAAGATCAGTGCTTCTACCACCCCACAGTGTCCTTTATTCAATACATCTAGAAGGAAAAAGAACAGGAAACAAGTGTGACTAAATTGAACTTATAAAGATTCAACAACTATTCCCTAATTGAAAACAAGAGAGGCTCAGTCATCAGAGTTCTCTATCAGATGCTAGGCATAATAATAAAGGGATGACATTAATTTCTACAGGGTCATCAGAAATTTAAAAAAAGCTCAAGAGGACACTTTTAGATTCTTATCTAACGTCTTCCCTGAAAGACTCCATCCAAAGTACTAATAACCATGACTGAATCCAATTTTTCTTACCTTTTTGGGGTCCATATTGAACTTTTTCCTGCCCATGGCTACCTGTTTGTTCCTCTGCATGTTTTTCCTATAAAATAATCATCACAATGATTTATTAGTGCTCTAAGGATAATAATCATTCCAAAGTTCATAAAAATGAATGTATATCCAAAGACCCAGTACCTAGAGAAAACTCATTTAAGCAGATAAGAAATGCAAATAAGTGAAATCTGACTTCAAAATATTAACAACAAATTCAATGACAGTATTCAGATTGTTGTTTTTACATTTGGTAAATCTCAAAGAAACTTCAAATCTAGGAGGGGATAAGGATATTTGGGTATACAAGTTATTTTCTTCCATAACAATGGTTGGTTTAAGTTGCGTTACACAGGTATTTTCAGTCAAAATTTGTATTTAACTTGGAATGATGAAATGTAGACATCAGTGAGACTATTTAGAGGGAATGCAGGAAATGTATAACTAAAATAAATTTAGATGCATTCCACGATGTTTCTAAGATGAATCCTGTAGTCTTACAAAATGCATATGGATTTAGTCTAGAGATTCTAAAAATGATTCTTAATGTAAATTGCAATTGAAATTCATGAGAGTGTTAGGTTTTTTATTATTAATTCATGTGTGTGCTTCTCATAACCCAATGTTTAATGTATGTTTGAAAAGAAGGCTATAAATAAAATGTAGACTAAAACAGTTAAGGGAGAATAACAGAATCTTAGGGATGGAAAGTATCTCAGAGATCATCACCCTTATTTTACAAATAAGGAAAGTGAGGCTCTAGACTTGCCAAAAGCAGCTAACTAGTGGCAAAACGAGAAAGGACCCACATTTCCTGATTCCCAGGCCTACAATAAATTTATCTTTCTTTTATCCATAAATGAAATAGCATAATTTTGGTTTAATTAACTGAGAAAGACTAAAACTGGTCCCATATTGTCTTACTCCATGGCCTTTCTATAGTTTGTCCTCACCTTGTCTAAAATGTTGTACCACTTCCTTTCTATCTCACAAAAGCTCTAGTTTCCTCCTAAACTCCATTCAAGTACCATTTCCTATAGAAAGCCTATTCTGATCCTTTTAGTTGCTGGTCTGTTTGGTTTTTTTGTTTTGTTTTGTTTTGTTTTTGGTGAGGCAATTGGGATTAAGTGACTTGCCCAGGGTCACACAGCTAGTAAGTGTCAAGTATCTGAGGCCAGATTTGAACTTAGGTCCTCCTGAATCCAGGGCTGGTACTCTATACACTGTGCCACCTAGATGCCCCTCAGGTTTTCTTAATGTGTTACCTGTAGGAATGCTTTAAAAACCTCATTTTATTGAACATTTATCTTTTTTTCATGAAAAGTTTGCTTCAGGTTTTCAGTATATGTCACCTTAAGTTGCATCTTGAGCTTCTTTGCTCTTCAGAATACATTATTCCATTCCTTCCTATGATTTATTGTGGGTGCAGAATCGTTTTGTGTTATTCAAATTTATTTTCCTTTATACTCCTTTCTTTTCCTCTTCTGGCCACTTGCAGAATTTGTTGTTTGTCATTGGAATAGTTAAATTTAAACACCACATGTCTTGAAGTTAGCAGCCCAGGTGTTTTTGTTTTGTTCTGGGTTGGGTTTTGTTTTCCTGGAAGCAATTTGCACATTTGTTGAAACGGTAATTTATTTTATATTCAGAAATTCTGGGCAGTTTTCTTATATTATTTCTTGCATTATGATGTTTAGGTTTTTTGACTTGTCAAATTCTTCTAGGAGACTTATAAGTCTTACAATGAATGTCTCTATTTATCCAAGCTTTAAGAGCAACATGCCTTGCTTATATAGTGATCATGTTTTTGCCTAACATTATTGCTTTTTGCACCATTTCTTCGAGACTATCCTTCTGTGTATTTACATTTCCAATAAATAACTCTTTTTTTGGTTCTTTGATGAGGTTTGCTACCATAGATTCAAGTTTTTCTAATCTGCTGATTATTTGTGCTGAGCAGGCCATAAATTCTGCTTTTACAATACTTCCTTCTCTTTTAAACCATTCAGAAACATCTTGTGGTTCCATGGCCTCTTGGAAATTCATGGGGTCCTCTGCCACATTATGTACTGATTCATTTTCCTTTGTCTTGCAATAATTATTAATAGATGTCTGGATTCATTTAGCTAAGTTAGAGGCCGCATCCCCTTCTGTTATTATCATCTTCCCTTTTGGCTTATCTGCTTATGCTCAATGTCTTAAACTGCATTTTTACCTTGACATCTTTGGTAATTTTAATATTTTTCCTTAGATTCGCATTGTTTACTTTCTAATTCTCTCCTCTAGGTTGTGGTTTACCTGGAGGCTGGACTCCAAAACTGTTTTAACCTCATCCCATGCTGGTGAATTCACATTTTGCCAGCTTCAACCTCTACCCCAGGTGACTTCTGGGAGGAAAGAAGTGGTCACAACTGGATGCTGGTCCCTTTTCCTGAAGGCCTAGTGGTGTGTCATACACAAGCTGATGCTCTGTCCCAATTCCCTCCCTTCCTTGGTTCTCTGGCTTAGCAATGTTGTAGTACAGAGTGCTGCCATACTGTCATCCAAGCCAGTGCTGGCTTTTGTCTTTTCATTTTCCATGGCAGAAAGGGAATGATGAGAGTGGAAGTTGGGGCAGGGGAGTCGGGGGGGGGGGGTGGCCCTCGGGGGGAAGTAGAAGGAAATGAGGTTAGAATTGAATTCTGTTTTGTACAGTGCTGTTAGAGTATGATAGCCAATGGAAGAGGAGATGCTGAGCACGTATGTTAGAGATTAACCTTCTCTGCAGTTATTTCATCAAGTTATTACACCTTGTTAAATTTCTTGTTGTTTTAGACTCTACAGACAGCTAACATTACTTTATTTCTTCTGCATAATTCTTATTTCAGAGAGGTTTAAGAAATCAGGAGGATCAGAGAAAGTGTCTACTCCTCTATTTTGTTGGTTATATAACCTTTCGCTCCCAGATCAATATGGATTGCTCCATATCCGCACCAGCAAACATTCCAGTTTCCCTTTATATTCTATATTTCCCTATTAGAATGTAAGCTCCTTGAAAGTTTTCTTATATTTATATTCCCAGTACTTAGCACAGTGCCTGGCACATAGTAAATACACAATACATGCTTGCTCGCTCTATCTGTCTGTCTATCACAGTAGGAAAATCATTTGAGTTCACACATTCAGTAACATATACAGTTTTTCCTGGTAAAAATAAGATGAATGGGCAACTAGGTGGCACAGTTCAAATCTGGCCTCAGACACTTGACACTTACTAGCTGTGTGACCCTGAGAAAGTCACTTAACCCCCGTTGCCCCACATAAAAAAAAATTAAAGATGAAGATTATATCTAGCAAATTTACTTAGGAATATATATATCAATTAAGTGGTTCTAATAATATTTTGGACATTAAAGGATTGGCAGTTTTTTCCACATTAGAATGGACAGGTCCAACACTGAATGAAGTATGTGCTGGGCCCTCCTAGTTCAATTGCTTTTTTGACCTATGCTGGAATTACTATGTTACTGCAGAATTCTGAATAGGACTCAAAATAAGTAAATCAAGGAAAAAGTTTGCTTATTAATTTGTGTCCTAAATTTAGGAAGAAATTTCACCACTATTGCTATTAAGATTATCAAGTTAGTAAGAAAGCCATAAAATCGGTTTTGAATATGTGCTGTGTAATTACCTACTAATTTTGCAACTTGGAGTTGTAGTTGCATAACCCACAGTTGCTAATCTCTATTAATTGTCTTACTGTTTTCAGAGCTAGTTCTGATGATCTGTAAGTTTTCAGTTCTTCAACTGTGGTATGAAAATAGAAAATAAAAAGTGAAATATCTCATGGGAAAACAACTGATCTGGAAAAGAGATTGAAGAGAGATAGTTTAAGAATGATTACACTACCTGAAAGTCATATAAAAGAGCCTAGACATCATATTTCTTTTTTTTCTAAACATCATATTTCAAGAAATTATCAAGGTTTGTAAAACTTCTATGTTATTCTAGAACCAGAGGGTCAAATAAAAATGGAAAGAATCCATTGATAACCTTCTGAAAGAGATCCTAAAATGAAAACTCCCAGGAACATTATAGGCAAATTCCAGAGCACCTAGGTCAAAGAAAAAATATTGCAAGCAGTCACAAAGAAATAATTAAAATATCATGGAGTCACAAGTAGGATAATACAAAATTTAGTGGCTTCCACGTTAAAGAATCAGAGGGCTTGGAATATGATGTTCTGCTGGCAAAGAAGCTAGGATTACAACCAAGAATCTTCTACCCTACAAAATTAAGTATAATCCTTCAGGGGGAAAAATGGACATTTAATAAAACAGAAGACTTTGAAGCAATCCTGATGAAAAGACCAGAGCCAAATAGAAAATTTAACTTTCAAATACAATACTCATGCATAAAAGGTAATTAGGAAAAAGAAATCAGGGGGATTCAATAAAGTTAAACTGTTTATATTCCTACAAGGGAAGATGATACTCATAACTCCTATGAACTTTCTCATTATTAGGGCAGTTAGGAGTATACATAGAGGACACAGGTGTGAGTTGACTATAATGGGATGATATCCAAAAAAAATAAAATGAAGGAATAAGAAGGTGGGACACACTGGGAGAATGGGGATGGGAGAGTTAGAATGGGGTAATTTATCTCACATAAAAGAGGTGCAAAAGAGCTTTCCAGTGGAGGGGAAAATGGGGTGTGGTGAGGTGGTAGGCAGTACTTGAATCTTACTTTCATCAGAACTAGCTCAAGGAAGGAATAACATACACATTCAGTTGAGTATAGAAATTTATCTTATCCTACAGAGAAGTAGGAGGAGAAGGGGAGAAGGGAAGGAAGGGGATGATATAAGGGAGGGTGGACTGGGGGAGACAGTGGTCAAAAGCAAACCACTTTTTGAGGAGGGACAAGGTGAAAGGAGCAAGAGAGGATAAAAGGGGAAAAAATAGGACAAAAACTGCTGGGAAAACTGGAAAGCAGTATAGTAGAAATTAGGGTATAGAACAACATCTCACACCATGTAACAAAGATGATACCATAAGCAATTAGTGAAGCATGGAATGGTTTACCTGTCAGATCTATGAAGAAGGGAAGAATTTATGACCAACAAGAGATAGAGAGCATTAATGGATATAAAATGGATAATTTTTATTACATTACATTAAAAAGGGGTTGCACAAACAAAACCAATACAATCAAAATTAGAAAGAGAGCAGAAAACTGGAAGAAAAATTTTACTACAAGTTTCTCTAATAAAGGCCTCATTTCTCAACTATATAGAGAACTGAGTCAAATTTATAAGAATTCAAATCACTCCCCAATTGATAAACAGTCAAAGGATGTGATCAGGCAGTTTTCAGAAGAAGGTATCAAAGCTATCTATAGTCATATGAAAAAATGCTCTAAGTCACTACTACTTAGAGAAATGCATATTAAGACAACTCTGTGGTACCTACCACCTTACAACCATCAGATTGGCTAATAAGACAGAAAAGGAAAAGGATAATGTTGATAGGAATGTGGGAAAATTAGGACACTAATGCACTACTGGTAGAGTTGTGAACTGATTCAACCATTCTGGAGAGCAGTTTGGAAGTATTTTCAGAAGGCTATAAAACTATGAATACCTTTTGACTCAACAATACTACTACGAGGTCTATATCCCAAGGGCATTTTTTTAAAGGGAAAAGGACCTATATGCACAAAAATATTTCTAGCAGCTCTTTTCATGGTGGCAGAACTGGAAATTGAGGGGATGCACATTAATTGGGGAATTGCTGAACAAGTTATGGTATATGAATGTAATGGAATACTATTGTGCTATATATAAGAAATGATAAGCAGGATGCTTTCAGAAAAACCTGGACTTAGATGAATTGATGTAAAGTGAAATGAGCAGAACCAAAAGTATACAGTAACAGTAACATTTTGCAATGATCCATTGTGAATGATTTAGCTATTCTCAGCAATACAATGATCCAAAGCAATTCTTGTGTGTGTGTGTGTGTGTGTGTGGCGGGGGGGGGGGGGGGTTGGCAATGAAGGTTAAGTGATTTGCCCAGGGTCACACAGCTAGTAAGTGTCAAGTGTCTGAGGCTGTATTTGAACTCAGGTCCTCCTGAATCCAGGGCTGCTGCTTTATCCACGGTGCCACCTAGGTACCCCGATCCAAGGCAATTCTGATGGACTTATGATGAAAAATGCTATCCACCTCCAGAGAAAGAACTGATGGAGTATGAATGTAGACCAAAGCATACTTTTTTTTCTGTTTTCTTTCATAACATGACTAATATGTGTTGCATGACTGTCATTTAAAACCCATATCAAACCGCTTGCCTTCTCAAGGAGGGGGAGAGGAAAAGAGGAAGAGAATTGGGGAACTCAAAATTTTAAAAGAAAACTGAGGGGCAGCTAGATGGCACAGTGGATAAAGCACCGGCCCTGGATTCAGGAAGACCTGAGTTCAAATCCAGCCTCAGACACTTGGCACTTACTAGCTGTGTGACCCTGGGCAAGTCACTTAACCCCCACTGCCCTGCAAAACAAATAAAAAAACAACAACAACAAAGAAAACTGAATATTAAAATTATTTTTACCTATAATTTGAAGAAAATAAAATATTTAAAATTTAGAAAAGTCTATGTGTTTTGTTCAGTTCACATTGCCTAGAGTATTACAATTCCTTTTGAATTCATCTCCTAAAGTCTCTCCCCAATCCAATCCGTCCTCCATTTAGCTGACAAGAGTGTTCTTTCTAAAGTATAGGTCTGCCCATATTATTCTCCTCCCCATTTCTATGGCTCTCTGTTACCTCCAAAAACAAATATCAACCTTTGTGTTTGGCATTTAAAGCTCTTCATACCAGTCCCTTCCTACCTTTCCAGTCTTATACTTTTTATTCCCCTCCACAAACTATATGATCCAGCTACACTGATCTACTGCTCCTTATACAAGACAAGCCATCTCTCATCTCTGTGCCTTTCCACTGGCTGTCTCCCATGCCTGAAATGCTCTGCCCCCATCTCTGCCTCTGAGTTGCTGTGACTACCTTTAAGACATCTCAAATCCCACCTTCTGCAGGAGGCCTTTTCCAGTCCTCCCAGTACCTTCTCCTCTGAAATTACCTTCCATCTGCACAGTGCATATCTTCTGTGCACATAGTAATTTATATGCACACATACAAGCGCATGTGCACGCATACACACACACACACACACACACACACACACACACACACACACACACACACACACACACACACACACACACACACTAGAGTCGGAGCTCCTTGAGGAAAGAAACTCTCTTTGTATCCCTAATACTTATTAGTACTGTTCCTGGTGAGCACTTTATAAATGCTTATTGACCGACTAGCACACTCACCTCTCTTCTGTGGATCCCAGGCTCTCAATTTCATTCGTCACTTCTGCTATCTCATCCTTCAGACGCTGGGGGGAAAAAAAAAGCCATAAATAAGATGCCAAGAAAAACCATAAACCAAACTAAAACATCTGAAATCTCATGCTGAGAAATTTCTCCAACTTAAAATCAACCTGAAGATGACTGAGCCTTATCTCATAACTATCAGATCATCAGAGGTTCTAAATGCAGACACAGAAGAAGGTGCTAATGCTTCCTTCTTGCAGTGACCTAATTCTCGACCTTATACAGTGCCATGTTAGATGAAAAAAACTTACCTGAAAAATAAACACACATGACCAGTACTCTGACACATTCTCCTCTTTTGTACAGTAAGACATAAATGAAAATTCTCTTGACTCCATTATTATAAAGAGAAGTTAGTAATACTTCAGCCATCTTTCATCTCAGAAAATTAAATCATGCATTTGGAAAAACAACTGTTTTATATTAAAAAGGTCTAGCTAGTTTCTCAAAATGCAAGAAACTCCTCATGTGATCTGTCCTTATCTCCTACTCCAGAGTATTATGATTCCTAGAGTCAAAAAAACAAGGACAGGCCCGTTGGCCTAAAAGGACAAAAAATGAGGCAGTATACAGCTTCCTTATAAATTTCTATTGTCATGTGAACTCTAGAATAATAAATACAGATAGATATTTATGTTCACTAAGATTAACTATATAGGGAATGTTAAAGAGAGTGGCACTGACAAATCTTGGCAGTACAAGGGTAACTCTTATAGCTAAATAGAAATTTCTATGGCCTGATGATTTATAAAGCAAGTTGAGTTAAGTTGGCTGACCCTTGGGAACACAAGGAAAAACAGCATTTCTAATGCTGCTGCTTTCTCACAAGAAGGAAGAGATTCAGATGTTAAAATATTAGAGAAGTCATTCCTGAAATGATATCATAATAAAGCTCTGTGGTCCCATGACACACCAAAAGAAAATTAATGAAACAGGATTTCACCACTTCAAAAAGCTGAGCACTTCCCAGAAGCAGAGATAAATAAGTAAGATAATATGAACAGAACTTTCAGAAGAAGTTACAGGGAGTTTCAGATAACTATCAAGAGCCTTAATAAATGATAGAAAATATTTTCATTTTTGTTGCTACTGTGTAAAAAGTGACAAGGTATACAACACTGTGTAAGACAGAGTGATATAGATACATGCTACATTCTTTCAGAAAAATGTAAAACTTCTTGAAGATGAGGACTGTTTTTCATTTTGTCTTGGGTATCCCTAACTACCTAGTTTAATGCCATGGACGTAGTAAACACATGATAAATGCTTGTTGGGTTAAAGTGAATTAGACTCAAACCAAAAAATTTAAAATATAAGGGATTTAGAATTTGAAACGATTGCAATTAAAAAAATGTAGTTATATCATGGAGCTGTTAACTCCCTCCCCCCCCACCCACCCAAAAAACAAAAAACACCACAAAGAAAGATAGTCTCAGGGGCAGCTAGGTGGTGCAGTGGATAAAGCACCGGCCCTGGATTCAGGAGGACCTGAGTTCAAATCCAGGCTCAGACAATTGACACTTACTAGCTGATAGTCTCTTCCTTTTGGGGCTTTTACATTCTCTAAGGAGCTGTCTTAACTAAAGACACAGCTTTTCAGCCTATGGGGAAAAGAGTGCTGGCTTAGTATTTCCTTGTTTTTCACTTAAGGAGTCACTGTTGTTGTTCAATCATATATAATTCTTCATGACCTCGTGGACCATACTGTCCATGGAGTTTTCTTGGCAAAGATTCTAGAGTGGTTTGCCATTTCCTTCTTCTGTGGGTTTTGGCAAACAGAAGTTACATGACTTGCCCAGGGTCACACAGCTAGGAAGTGTCTGAGGCTGGATTTGAACTCAGATCTTCTTTACTCTGGACCTAACACTATCCACTGAGCCACCTACTTGCCTTTTAGGCAAATAGAGGTTAAGTGATTTGCCCAAGTTCACATGGCTATTAAGTTTATGAGACTATATTTGAATTCAGGTATTCCTGACTCCAGACCCAGGGCTCTATCCACTGAATCATGTAAGCTGTCCCTGGAGTTACTATCTGTTATACTGTCATTCAAACTATAGCAAGGTTTTTTGGGTTTTTTTTTTTTTTTAAAGCTAGCATCTAAGTACGTACTTTGAAATTTACAAAGTACTTAATATTATCTCATCCTCACAACAACCTCAGGAGGTAGGTGCTATTATCCTCATTTTAAAAGAGGAGGAAACTAAGGCAGATAGTGGTCAAGTGACATCACACAGCTGCATTTGAATTCAGGTCTTCTTGACTCCAGGCCAGCACCCACCTAGCTGCCTCTATCTCTAGGTTATAAAAGTAGTTCTATAAAAGCAGGTGTTCTTCAATTACTTTAGCATGAATATGAAGTTGGTGCCCTTTTCTACATATGGTATTCAAGTATTGGTAGTATCCCCCTTTTAAAATATAAAAACTAAGAAAAGTGTATCAGAGAGGGTATAGATCTGCCTAACTATAACCTCTACAGAAGGTAAAAAGTAAAGAAAAACAAATAAGGTTATATGGAATCATAAGATGCAGACTCAGACTGAAATGCTGTCTCTAACACGAAGTATCTGTGTGACCTCAGAGAAGTCACTTAATCTCATCTTCAAACAGGCATGATAACATTTACACTACCTAAACCTTAAAGGGTTGTTGTGAAGAAAGCATTTTGTAAAACAGAATGCCACAGAAAGAGGAATTATTTGCTCTGAAAATATTGGAACAAACTTCAGTGTTGTAGGCTGAAAGATGAATAAGGAAATACAGACACCATGTATTGTTACTTTGCTAATTATGTGATTCTGCTCAAATACTACTTAATGATCTGAAAATAAATATGAAATATCCAGGTGAGTAAGGAGACTTATACAATTATATAAACAGCATTTCTTCCCAGAGTCCATGCCCACTTCAGGTCTATTAAAAATGGATTTCTTGGGCAGCTAGGTGGCGCAGTGGATAGAGCACTGGCCCTGAATTCAGGAGGACCTGAATTCAAATCCGGCCTCAGACACTTAACACTCACTAGCTGTGTGACCCTGGGCAAGTCACTTAACCCCAATTGCCTCACATAAAATAATTTTTTTTTAATGGATTTCTTTTTGTCAGTCCCCCTCTATATGGCCCCTATTACAATGAACAACTTTTACCGTCTTCTTTTCCTATCTGAGAAAGAATCACTGCCAAAATCTAGGGTGACTTGACAATAATTAGCCAGCCCTTGGGATGTCTGAAGTAGGCAGAACCTCTGATTTATCATACTAGTTTCACTTAAGACTGGGAGTTGCTCTACTGGTTAATCAGGTTTCTCCACTTATCTACTTAAACTTCTTATGGCACATAAATAAATAAGAAACTCACCAGAAAATCTCCATTGAGAAGCTGTAAATCAGTTGACACTGTAATCTAACTGACAGATCTTATTGCCAATCATTCATCTGCACGTGCCAACTCCATTCAAGTACTGTACTTCACTGCAAAGATCTCCTGTGGAACTCTACTGCCAGAACATGAACTAGTTAATCCTAGCTTACCTAAAATTTTTCAATAAAAGCATACTCCAAATTATGAACACTTAACCTGGAAATACTCTATACATATGAACAGCATACTGCCTCCCTTTTCCTCACATGAACCTAAAAGACTCCTCCAGACAGCAAACAATCTGTCTTAGACTGAAAGTTCCAGTTGGTTTTATTATTTTTATCTGTTAGCATGTCACAAAAATACAGTTTTCTATTATTTTTTGAAATATCCAGTATTTTAACCACATTATGAATAAAATAGGCAGGCTAGCCTTAGAAAATAGCCACCATTTACCACCATGTTACTAGAGGAAATTCATTCTAACAACCCTACATATTACAAAACTACTTACAAATGAGTTCTTTGGAACACAATCTGTTCATACATTGGAGCCTACTATATCAAGATATTAGTTAATTAACTCTTCCCACCCCAATTTTTCTATATTACTTTAATATAAGGGACTCATGAACAGCTAGTTGCTAAGGAATATATATGCCATATGCAATATAACTATATTGTTAGATTCCCAAAGAAGATAAACTCAAAATTCTGTGCTAAGGCAATCTAAGCTATTCAAGACAATGCAAATAGAAACTTAAGTCTGGAACCTACCAGTTGTTATCCAAAGGGCAAAAATAGCCTTTTCATGTAGAAAATCATTGCTTAAGAATTAGGATAGAGGGGCAGCTAGGTGGCTCAGTGGATAGAGCACCAGCCCTGGATTCAGGAGGACCTGAGTTCAAATCTAGCCTCCGACACTTAACACTTACTAGCTGTGTTGTGTGACTCTGGGCAAGTCGCTTAACCCCAATTGCCTTGCCCCCCCCCCAAAAAAAAGAATTAAGATAGAGCAAATAGAAGCTAATGACTTTATAAGAAATCAAGACACAATAAAGCAAATCCAAATGAATAAAAAATAGAAGTAAACATGAAATATTTCCTTGGAAAAACAGCTGACCTGGAAAATAGATCCAGGAGAGATAATTTGAAAATCATTAGACTACCTGAAAACCATGATCAAAAAAAGAGCTTAGACATCATCTTCCAAGAAATTGTCAGGGAAAATTGCCTTGATATTCTAGAAGCTGAAGGTAAAATAGAAATTGAAAGAATCCACCAATCACTTCCTGAAAGAGATCCCAAAAGGAAAACTTCCAGGAATATTATAGCCAAATTCCAGAGATCCCAGGTCAAGGAGAAAATATTGCAAGCAGCTAGAAAGAAACAATTCAAGTACTGTGGAGCTATAGTCAGGAGAACACAAGATCTAGGAGCTTCTACATTAAAGGACCAGAGGGCATGGAATGTCATATTCCCGAGGGCAAAGGAACTGGGATTACAACCAAGAAAAATTGAGTATAATCTTTCAGGGGGAAAAATGGGACTTCGATGAAAAAGAGGACTTTCAGGCATTTGTGATGAAAAGACCTGAACTGAATAGAAAATTTGACTTTCAAATACAAGACCCTAGAGAAACATAAAAAGGTAAACAGGAAAAAGAAATCATGAAGGATGTTAAAAGGTTAAACTGCTTACATTCCTACATGGGAAGATGATACTTCTAACTCATAAGAACTCTCTCAGTATTAAGGGAGCTGAAAGGAATATACTTAGAGGGCACAGATATGAATTGAATATGAAGGGATGGTATCTGTAAAGCATTTATTTTTTGTTTATCCTTTTTTTTCTGGGGCAGGCAAGGTGGGGTGACTTATGTCTGGGGCTGGATTTGGGCTTGGGGCCTCCTGGGTCCAGGGCTGGTGCTTTATCCACTGCACCACCTAGCTACCCCATGATGATATCTTGAAAATAAAGTTAAGGGGTAAGAGAAATGCACTGGAAGAAAGGGAAAGGGAGAGGTGGAATGGGGTAAAGTAGCTCACATAAAAGAAACAAGACAAAGCTTATGAAGTGGAAGGGAAGATGGGGAAGGAGCGGGGGAATGAGTGAGCCTTACTCTCATCAGAATTGGCCCAAAGAGGGAATAACATAAAGTGGGTATAGTAATCTATCTTGCTCTGTGGGGATGGGGGGGGGGAGGTAAAGAAATGGAGGGCAGATTGGGAGAGGGGCAGTAAAAAGCAAAACACTTTTGAGGAGGGATAGGGTGAAAGAAGATAGAAAATAGAGTAAATATCAAGGGGAGGGAATAGGATGGAGGGTAATACAGTTAGCAATAGTAATTATGAAAGAAATGATAAGCAGGATGCTATCAAAAGGACTTATGAAAATGCAATTCATCTACAGAGAAAGAACTGATGGTATCTGAATAGAGATTGAAGTATAATTTTTTTTGTTAGTTCCTCTTTCTAAAGTTATTTTGTCTGTCTTCTTTCACAACCTGACTAATGTGAATATGTTTTGCATGACTGCATATGTATAACATATTGAATTGCTTGATTTCTTAGGGAGAGGTGGGGAAGGCGGGAGGAAGAAAATTTGGAACACAAAGTTTTAAAAAATCAATGTGGAGGCAGCTAGGTGGCTCAGTGAATAAAGCACCAGCCCTGGATTCAGGAGGACCGGAGTTCAAATCTGGCCTCAGACACTTGACACTTACTAGCTGTGTGACTCTGGGCAAGTCACTTAACCCCCATTGCCCTGCAAAAAAAAAAAAAATCAATGTGAAAAAAATATGTTTTTTTTACATGTAACTAGGGGAAAATGCTAAATAAATATTTTTTTTTAAAAAAGATAGTACTGTTGTTTATTATGGAACATGATTCCAAGACATTTTTCCTCTTGTAAGGCAGTAGCATTAACAAACAACTCCGCTATTAAAGATTGCTGGTATTTCCATTAAAAAAATAAAATTTTCAACTGGATCTAGAACTATGATATTGTGTCAAGATTTTTGGACTCTTTTGATGCTTTTTGAGTATCATCCACAATGTAAGGTAAAAAAAATTAGCAGCTCATCCTTTTTCATTCAAGTAAAAAAAATGTGCTTCTCCCTCCAAATAAATTTCTGCTTATAAAAATTGTAAGTAGAAATTTAAAAAAACTACTTCCTAGCAAAGTTTGTCTCAAAGAATTTATTAGCCTGTGTTCAAACCAATAGCCCAGGCATACTCAGGTACTACATAACCAAGAAAACTTAAAAACACCACTTCCTTGTCCCCAAATATATAATATATATATATATATATAATATATATAATACTCTAAAGTATTACAATAATTCTAAAATAAATTCTATAGCTTCAAGGGATAAGATATGCCATTTAATGACTTTCTAGTTCTTTCTCAAACAAGGCAATATTATTCTTTAATATATACCATTTAAAAAGGAAGGAGGGGGGCAGCTAGATGGCGCAGTGGATAAAGCACCGGCCCTGGATTCAGGAGGATCTGAGTTCAAATCTGGCCTGACACTTGACACTTACTAACTGTGTGACCCTGGGCAAATCACTTAACCCTCATTGCCCTGCAAAAACAAAAACAAAAACGAAACAACAACAACGACAACCAAAAAAACAAAAAAAAGGAAGGAGGATAATGTGGCATACACTAGTATAACTCCTGTTTCAAAAATCTATCTCGGGGGCGGCTAGGTGGCACAGTGGATAAAGCACCGGCTCTGCATTCAGGAGGACCTGAGTTCAAATCCGGCCTCAGACACTTGTCACTTACTAACTGTGTGACCCTGGGCAAGTCACTTAACCCCAACTGCCTCACTTAAAAAAAAAAAATACTCTAAAAAAATCTATCTCACAGACAATGGAGATTGTAATTAGATCTTTAAAAATATAGAGCCAAAAGGAATTTTGAGAAAAGCAGTTTGTGCCAGCAGATTTGAAGTAACAGTTGAAAATGTCAAAGAGGTACTTTTCTGTATGTAGTTAGGAAGGATACACGTGTTTCATCTGTGAATCTATGGAGAAGACTGAAAGGAAAAAGGTTAGGAGAAACCTTTTCTTTGTCAAAACTGTATTAGACGGTAGTGGGTTTTTTTTTTTAAATAATAAAGATGATTTTATGAAGAGTTTAAGAAAAGCTGACAATATGTTTCCTATGATGGTCAACAACTTGTTTCCTGAGATATAGAATTGAATTTTTTTCTTAAGAGAACTATGAAGAAGATTGAGATGTTAATCAGTATATAGAGGAAGCTAGGACTCTTTTTACAAACAAGTGAAAAGGAGTCATCTGCTGTTATACTAATATACTGAGGTAACTTTGGTTTGTGAGCTTCTTCATAGCCAAAATACTGTAAATAATATCTATGTCATCATGCTTGTTTATAAATTCCAGTTTTAATAAATTGCATATGTTTATCTTTAATATTTAGTTGTAGAGGGGGGAAAAAAAGAGTAATTACTAATGGGAAAGGAGAGATTTCCAGTTTATTTATCTAATGAACTGGGACTAGGCCTGAGCTCTTAAATGAAAGGATTGTCATTTTATGATCCAAACACATTCATGGATCATTCTAGAGTTCAGAGAATAAGAGTAAATAAGAGAATTAATAAAGTGGTACACTAAGGGATAACATAAAAGAAAAACTGGTCAGATCCCCTTAAATGTCGCTACATTAAAAGAAATTGTATCCTCAACAACCAGCCAAGAATGGGGATTTAAATTTGGGGTTTTTGAGTATTATTTCCTTACCTCTTTTCACAGGTATTTTCTCATATAACTTATACGCAGTATCTGATTGGCTATTGACAATTAATGAAAAGAATTTGTTAAGTGTACTATTTAGTTTGGTCTTCTTGTCTTGCTGAATGTAAATTGTATATTATTAATCTTTAAAGATCCCATTATTTTAAGTATTGTGATGATTTTGAACTGGAAACTTACATGGGTGTCTCCTGATCTTAGGAGTAGACACAGCACATTAAGATCAGGACATTATAAAAATACTGAAGAGAAATATTAAAGAACTGATTAATTGCAAAATAAAGCATTGTAAGATTAGTGTTGGCAATTCCATTTAGTAATTATTCCGTGAATTACTTGATATGCTGGATCATGTAAAAATGCCAAATAGCTTAATAGTGCTACTTAATAGTTGTATGTATCTCTTTCTGAAGAAGAGGAGGAGCTAGCCAAGAAAAAATATAGAGGCCTTTTTGAGAAAAGAGGGACCCAGAGCAAAAAAGTTGAAAAAAAAAAAACTGGGTCAGAAAGAGTCTGTGAGAAAAGCCTAGAGTAGAAAGAGAAAACTGTAAGACCAAATTTAGATTCCCCAGTGAGAGACAATGAGCATAGGTATATCCTTACAAAGAAGTATTCCCAACAGGGAGATTAAAATCTGACTAATGCTAGAACATCCAGGATATGGCACTAGATTTGGAATCAGGAAGACCTAGGTTAAAATCTTTTCTTGGACATTTACTAGTTGTGTAAACTTGGATAAGTCACTGAAGCTCTCTGTGTCTCAGTTTTCTCATCTGTAAAATGAAGGAGATAGGCAGCTATGTGGTGCAGCGGATAGAGTGTTGGGCCTAAAGTCAGGAAGAACTAGTTCAAATCCAACCTCAGACACTTCCTAGCTGTGTGACCCTGGGCAAGTCACTTCACCTCTGCCTGTTTCCTCATCTGTAAAATGGGGATTAGTAATGGCACCTACCTTGTAGGGTTGTTGTGAGGATCAAGTGAGATAATAATTATAAAGCATTTAGCACAGTGCTGGCACATACTACATAAATGTTAACTATTATTATTTTAAAGGTCTCTTACAGCACTAAATCTATGATCTTATGATGATGCAAAATTAACCCAAGCATAGAAGATGGACAAAGAAGAAAATTTATCTTCTGTTACAAATGGCCAAAATATCAAATTGCATCAATGTCTTTATGTTTTATTATGGATTCCTTTTGTTAATAAATTATATATATATATATATGAGTAATTTTAATGTTTATCTAGCTATACAGAAAATAGTTACTAATATAAAGGAGGTTTATTAAGTTTATTAAACAATTAATATCTAATGAAGTTGAGCTAATTAATCAATTGAGAAACTATCATTTTTTAACAAATAAATTACCTATGTACATAACAGGTACTTAGTAGTAAGGCACATAGTAGGTGCTTAATGTTTATTGACTGACTATCCAAATATGCCTATTGATCACACTAGAGCTACGAAGGATAAAAGGAAATAAGAGAACAAATCAAGTGGTAGTCTAGGTGAGGACTATACACAAATGAGGCTGTTAGATGCCACTTAACCTTGAGTAGGATACATCTTTTCACACCTATCACACTAGTACAACATTTGCCTTTTTCTGCTCACCTGAATGTCAGCCAACAGTTCCTGCTTCCGACGACGGATGTTCTCCAGTTCCTGACGTTCTTGTAAGGACAGGTCGCCAGGAACTATAAAAGAAAGGGAAAATATTATTAGGACTCCTTCACCTCTTAAAAATGGAGCTTGAGGGGCAGCTAGATGGAGCAGTGGATAGAGCACCGGCCCTGGAGTCAGGAGTACCTGAGTTCAAATCTGACCTCAGACACTTAACACTTACTAGCTGTGTGACCCTGGGCAAGTCACTTAACCCCAATTGCCTCACTAAAATAAATAAATAAATAAATAATTTTTTTTTAAATGGAGCTTGACTGTTTTAATTCAGAGGGCAGGTAATGGAGGTTACCCAAAAAGTAATTTCAAAATAATCTTTATTCTAATAATAAAAAGGCTTGAAAGACTAAGGGATCCAATGACCCACTGTTCAGAGAGAAAAGCTCTTAGGAGTCCATTTCCACAGGAGTGGAAAATTGGAAGAGAAAAGGTTATTCTGTAACCAGAACTCCTGGAGAAAGGAATAACATGAACTCCTAAGTCTATCTCAGGTCCTCTCTAAAAAGAATGACTTTGAAACTTTTTTAGCAATAAGTAGACTAAAAGTAACTAGTACACATACTTAATTGATGATTTGCTTTTCCATATCCTTTGGAGAAATCTAGAATAGGAAAATCACTAAGCACTGCTGGAAGTCATGCAACTATGATATACTAAAAAATAATAATAAATAAACCCAATCTAGAGAGACACATACTCAATATAGTTCTTTTCCAATACAATGGAGTAATCAATCCCTCCCCAGCGTTCACATACTAGATAAGAATGTTTTTTAACTTCCAATTTGCACTATTGTAAGTTACAATTATGTAAGTTATGGTAACTGGTTCCAACCCAATGGAAATATACAGTACAAATTCAAATAATGTAACCACTTCAGGGTATTCATTATTTTCACTAATTGAGACCTAGAGGTATACATTCCAAAGATCCTTTGAGAAAAGAATCCCTGAAACATGCAAAGGAAACTACATATATTGACAGGATAACACTGTTTTGGAATGGTTTACTTGATCCTTTTTGTCACTATTTTTGGAGGAAGCTAAATCAGGATTCTGAGGAATAATTACAGAATTCTTTTGGAGTAGAAAGGAATTTTTAAAAAATACTTTGTGGTTATAGCATCATCTGCCTTAGAGCAAGATGATAAAGTCAACACTATGAAGGTTGCTTAGGCCAACTAAATTAATGAACTATGCACTCAGCGTGAACGATGAGAATCAAAAACAAAAGATTCATAAAAAAACTGATGTTCATCTGGAACAATCAACTTTATAATTCTAAAATGGAAAATATAAATTATTGCTTTCCCTTTAGAATTTAAGTGCTTACTCCCTGAGTGGAGTTCATATGTGATAATTTAATAGTTCATATATGATAATTTCTTCAAGGGTCAAATAGTTTTGACATTGTAAAGTCAATTCCTCCACAAATGAGAAGAGAATATAAAGCTTATTCAGTTAAGGTGGAAAATGGGGAGCTCTCTAAAGAAACTAACATGGCTAAACCAGGTAATGGACTTAAATTGTTTAAAGCCATGAAGAGAAGACAGAAATAAGGCAGGTAAGTAGGGCATTAATACAAAAGTGTGGCATAGTATTAATGTCAGGAGTACTGAGGTTCATTGTGAGCTGAGACTAGTGAGGAAATCTTAGGAAAATAAATGAATATATAAATGAATAAAAATCATTAAACTATGTGCAAAGTACCATGTTAAAGAGTTGGGAATATACATAGAAAAATAAAAGCATACATGCACTCAAGAAGCTCACATTCTAAAATGAAAGAAAATACAATTAAGAGGTTTCAGTCCCAAGTCAGATTCAAAGGTCTCATATTAGGTTAGTGTTCAATAAGCCAGAAAACATAAACGTCTAGGAGATCTCTATTCAATAACAGACATAGAGAAAACTGAATAGCATTTTGGTTGGTTTAGACTAACATCTTACAACATATACCACAAAAAGTTCTAAATGGATAATTAAATACAGAATCATAGATTTAGAGCTGAAAGAAAATTCAGATATTATCTAGTCTAACCCCCTCCTATCACAAGTCATATCATTTTTTAAAATTAGAAGACAGAAAGGCACTTTATCAGCTCTGTTGGGAGTGGAAGAGAATTTATAAAGTCATAACCAAATAAAGAATATAGATCACAAAAGACAATTTTGATTACATCAAATTAAAAAGCTTTTTACCTAGGAGAAGCTAAGGGAGAAGCGAGGGAATCTTTGCCTCTTTCCAAACAAAAATACACACAAGAACAACAACAACAACAACAACAACAACAACTTTGACTTTCTGGTCCTAGCCTTTCTTGCAACCGGTTGTTCTGCAGAGGCCTTCCTCCTATCTATATCTGCTCACTTGTCTACAACTTTCTCTAACAAGAACCTGGGGGACAACTAGATGGTGCAGTGGATAAAGCACCGACCCTGGATTCAGGAGGACCTGAGTTCAAATCTAGCCTCAGACACTTGATACTTATAAGCTGTGTGACCCTGGGCAAGTCACTTAACCCACATTGCCCCACAAAAAAACAAAAACAAAAACAAAACAAGAACCTTATATGATAGAAACTTTCATACCCAATGCAACCTTGCTAATTGACATTTCCTTATTTGTGACATGAAGGGGAAAAAACACCTCCTAGAGACCTGACACCTCTATAATAATAATAATAACAACAACAACAACAACAACAACAACAACAATTCTGGTCCCATCCACATCACCAAACATTCCTGTTGCATAGAATGACCCAGATTTGGGCACAAGGAATTAGGAGGAGCTTAGCATGACTTGGGCACCAGATCAGGAAAACTACCTTTTGTGAGATAGCTATGCCCTTCTTGCTAAAGTCTCTTTTCCCTTGGCTGAATCACAAACATACCTTGTTCTTGTTGAAATCTAGTTTTCTTTATCTCTGATGACATTCATCTAGATTTACCTTTGTCTCCTCTTTCTCATGCCTAGTCATGTCTCAGGTTAAACTATAAAGATTCTGTGTTAGTTAACACATCCAAGTAAAGATCTATTGCTTTCATCATTCACTGGCCAGTCTGTCACTCCCATCTATCCTACACACTGATGCCAAACAATATATAAATTGTCTATTGTCAAAACCTTGTAACAAATATTCAGAGTCAAGAAAAATAAAATTCCCACAATGGCCATGTCCAAAAATGTGTCTCATTCTGCATATTTAGTCCATCACTTCTCTGTCAGGTTGTGGACTGCATTATTTATCATAAGTTCTCTGGAATCATGGTTGATCATTGAACAGATAAAAGTTCTAAAGACTTTCAAAAGTGTTCATTTTTACAATGTTGCTGTTATACTGTAAACTGTCTAGAACATAATATTTTAAAGGGATGGTAACTAAACAATCTGACAAAGAAGCAGTGATCACAAAGAGCTACATCAAAGATCTGCCCACATCATTCACCTATGCAAAAAACTCCAGTGGCTCTCCACTACCTATAAGATAAAATATAGGGGCAGCTAGGTGGCACAGGGCACTAGCCCTGGATTCAGGAGGACTTGAGTTCAAAGTCAGCCTCAGACACTTGACACTAGCTGTGTGACCCTGATCAAGTCATTTAACCCTCACTGCCCCATCAAAAAAAAAAAGATAAAGACAAAATATAAACTCCTATGCTTAGCTTTTTAAAGTCTTTCACAACCTGTCCTAATCTATTCTATCATCCTCATTCTGTTCTCACAATCTGTGGATCCAGCCAAATTCTCTGTTCCTTACACATGACACTTCATCTCCTATCTCTGTGCCTTTGCACTGGCCATCTCCTATGCTCAGAGTACACTCTTTCCTCCCCTTTGCCTCACAGAACTCCCTTCTTTCAAGATGTGTGTCAAGCACCATTTGCTATGTGAAGCCTTTCCTAATTTTCCCAATTGCTTGTGTCCTTCTTCCCAAACTATCTTGCATTTACTCTCTCTCTATTTATTATATATATATATGTGTGTGTGTGTGTGTGTGTGTGTGTATGTATATATACATACCCCCACATATATATATACATATTACATATGTATATGTTTATATACTTATTGTCACTACCATCAGATTGTAATAGGGGAGCCTACTGTTTATGAGCAAGAATTGTTTAATTTATTATTTTTGTATCTCCATATATCTACCACAGTGTTTGGAGCATTGTAGATGCTTAATAAATATTTGTTATGGAAAAAATAAAATACCTCATACATAAAAATAAATAAATAAATAAATGAATATTTGTTGACCGACTGTGTCTTTTGTGGAAACTTGTAAATTCCCCAAATCAATGGCAATAAATTTGAACAATATTAAATGCCTGAAAAAGTCCAACATATAAAAGTAAAGGGGATTAACACAAATATAAAAGATTAAGAGATAGTCCTAGTTAGATAAATGAAATAATAACTAGCATTTATATAGTGACTTAACATTTGCAAGAATTTTTTACATATGTTGCTTCATTTTATTCTGACAAGTCTACAAGGTAAATGCTATTATTAGCCCTCATGTGAGGCTGGTTTAATCTAAATGATTTTCTTTGTTGCAAGGGAAGAATTTGTGGATGGGGATATACTAAAACTGATTATGGTGTATGTGTGTGTGTATATTCATAATGCATCAATAAAACTTTCTGTTTTTTAAGAGAAAAGATTGTGGAAAGCAATATGTGGAATGTTGCAGAATTGAAGACAAGCAAATATTATCATGTGTCTTAAAAAGAGAAAGAGTAGAGTCTGTATATATAGGCCAATAACCATGGCTTCAAATCCTGAACAAAATTCTGGGGCATAATATTTTAAATTCAATCTATTTTTAAATTAACAAACATTTATCTTATCTCTCTCCTATACCTACCACTCCCAAACAAACAAAAAAGATTAAGAAAACCCTTATAACAAATATGCAGTCGAATAAAATAAATTCTCCCATTGGACATGTCCAAAAATGTGTCTTACTCTGCATATTTAATCCAACACTTCTTGGTCTGGTTATGGATCACATTATTGATCATAGGTCCTCTGGAATCATGGTTAGTCACTACAATGATCAGAGTTCTAAAAACTTTCAAAGTTGTTCATTTTTATAATGTTGCTGTTACAATATGAATTGTCTAGAACATAAGATTAAAGAGATAGTAACTGAACAACCAAACAATAAAGCAATGATCTCAAAGAGCCAGCATCAAGAACAGGTCATGACAACCTAATTTAATTTTCCTTTTTGGAAGTGTCAGTGAACTAGAAGATGGGAGTGGGGGGCTCTATATAGTTTAGTTAGATTTTAATGCAGCACTTGACAAAGTCTCACTTGCTATTTTTTATGGCCAAGATATCAAGATGTGGGCTAGAAAATAGTACAGTTAGATGAATTTAGATTTGGTTGAACAGATGGAACCAAAGAAAAATTATTAAGAGTTCAATGCCAATTTGGAAGGAGGTCTTTCTTTGATAGGCATAGATGACAAAGAGGTAAAAGGTAAAAAGAAAGGCCCCATATACACACACATACTTACATACACACATATAGTAGCACTTTTTACAGCAGCAATGAACTAGAAGCAATGAAAGTTCATTGATTGGGAAGGTGATTGGCTAAATAAATTGAAGTGCATGATTATAATGAAACATTAATGTGCTATGTTGTTTAGTATTCTCTGTTGTGTTTGACTCTTTTTGTTTTGTTTTGTTTTTTCTTTTTTCTGGGTTTGTGTGTGTGTGTGTGTTGTGTTTGACTCTTAATGACCCTATATGAGGTTTTATTGGCAAACGTACTAGAATGGTTTGTTATTTCCTTCTCCAGCTCATTTCACAGATGAGGAAACTGAGGCAAATAGGGTGAAGTGACTTGCTCAAGGTCACACAGATAGTGTGGCCAAAGTGAGGTCAAATTTGAACTCAGATATTCCTAAATCCAGACCTGGTGCTCTATCCACTGCACCAGCTAGCTTCCCTTCTGTGCTAAAAGAAATGATAAATATAAAGAATTCAAAGAATTGTGAGAAAGCAATACATTAGAGGGACCACTAACATAATGGACGATATAGCCAGGATCTAAAAAAGATCTCAACAGAGTAGAACATTGGGCAATATCTAATAAGATGATATTCAACAGGAATAACTTGGGTACAAACAATTAATTTCATAATTACAATATGAGAGAGGCATGATAAAATAACAATTTTTCTGGGGAAAAAATCTAGGGGTTTTATGAGTCAGCAGCATGATTTTGCAGTCAAAAAATTAATGCAATCTTGGCCTTATCAGACTTCACCTGGAGCATTTTGTTCAGTCCTGAGGTTTAAGCTGGAAATTGTCTAGGAAGACAGCCAGGATCATGAAATTTTAAGATGGCAAAAATACAAATAGATTGAGAAAAAATATTTGCAGCAAATATATCAGATAAAGGTTTGATTACTAGAATCTACAAAGAAGTGAAGACTCATTATAAAACTAATAATATATACTAATGATCAAAGGACATAAAGGCCTTGATTCTATTTCATATGAGGATCAGCTGAAGAAAATGGGCATATTTAGCCTGGAAAAGAGAGGACTAAAAGGCAACATAATAGTTGTTTCTTCAAGTATTTCAAGGGCTATCATATGGGAAAAGAGTTAGCTTTGTTCTATTTGTCTCCACATGGAAAAAACAGAACAGGCACAAGCTACAAAGAAGCAAATTTAAGCTTGATCTGAGGAAAAACTGCCTAATAAGTGGAGCTGTCCAAAAGGATTAGCTTGAGCGGTGATAGGTTCCATCCTCCTTGTAGACCTTAAAGCAGAGGCTGGATAACCATTTGTCAGTTCTACTACAGTGGAGATTTCTTTCATGTATGAGTTGGACTAGATGGTCATTGAAATCACTTCCCACTCTCAAATTCTGTAATGTTGTAAAGATTTATATAAACTAATAGAAAGTGAAGTAAGCATAACCAGGAAAACAATATACAGCATGGTAACAATATAAATAGAACAAAAAATATTAAACTGAATTTGGCCCCCAGAAAGAGTTACGAAAATATACCTCCCGTCCTTGCTTTGTAGAGGTGGAAGAGTATGAGTATGAAATACTGCATGAACTATCAGAGCTAATGTGTTCACTGGTTTTTCAGACCTGTTTAACTTTATTCCTTTTTTTTTTATATGTATCACCATTTACCAGGCATATATCCAGAAATTAAAATAAAATAAAAAACAATATAGTAATAAAAATAAGATTTTGAAATGTAAAGTTATGTAAAGCAAGGTCAACAGAAACATTGATATAATACAGGTGACAGTTGGAAAGAAGGAAGGAAGGAAGGAAGGAAGGAAGGTAGGTTAGAGGCAAAAAAACAACAAAAGCATTTGCTCTTTCACTTGGTTTGTTACATACTAAAGGTTTTAGATAAAGATTTACTCCTGATTTTGTAGGTTTACTTTATGACTATTAGGCTTAATAAAGAAAGGTCTTTTTAATTTGGAAATGACACAAAACTAGGAAGGAGAAATAACAAGTTGTCAGATTCAGGAATCAAGAAGATCTCAACAGGCAACACTGGGCCAAATCTAATAAGATGAAATTTAATTCAGTATAATAGACAGTTGAATCAACAGCTGATTAAGCTGGTCAATCAGAACATATATCTTGGAAGGATCTTGTAAAAAGAAATATTTATGCTTGATTCAAGGAAAAAATGCTAACAATCAGAATAAAGTATAAGTGGGATAGGGTTCCCTGGTAGGAAGAGGTGGAAGTTTTTCCTTCTTGGGAGGTATTCAAGCTAGATAATCATTTGTTAGATATGTTGTAAAAAGGATTGCTGCTCAGGCCCAAGTTGGACTAGGTAGTATATTAAGTCTTCTTCAAGCCTGAGAGTCTATGTTCATTTGATGTATTTTCCTTCTGTTACTGCATTATTTCCAACCATTTTTATTCCACATTTACATATCTCAAGTAGTAATATTACCACCAAATTCCAAGGGATAATAAATTTGTCTAATACTTAAGTTCAAAAAACTAACGGCACAGATCTGGGATGAACAGTCACGGCTAAACAACTGTTTATGTGAGGTGGTAGGCTTCAATATGAGTCAATATTGTAACATAATTGCTGAAAAAGCACTTTAAGTTCTCCAATACACCTTATGTGCATTACTTAATTTGAGCCTCACCATAATTGGGAATTAATGATCTCATTTTATAGATGGGAAATGTCTCAGAGAAGTTGAGTGATTTGCTTAGAGTCACACAGCAAGAAAGTTGTTGTTGGTACTTGAACGCAGGCTTCCTCTGAACCCAAATTTAGCACTTATTGATGATTTTGAGGTATTGTGTTACAACAAAATGTTCCTCTTAGGGCCTAATGAAATACATATACTCCACACTAAATGGTCCCAGATAATATTTCTGAACACTATCAGGTATTATCTCCCATGTCTAATTTGTTACTTCAGATCTGCTGTGGGCTTTGAAACCAAACAATCAAACTCACAACAATTCTGTAAAATAAGAGAGAAAACCTTGAAAATCTCAGGGCTCCTCATGTGTGCAACGTATAAGAATTTTCAAACATGGTAACAGAAGCAGAGCATAAAGAACAAAGAAATGTAGTCCTGCTTGACTCTGCCAAGGTCAGATGTTATCAATATTATTGTGATGCAGTTAGTTCTAGTGTTAACTATTCAGAAAGCATACTGGCATATTAGAACACATCTAAAAGAGGGTAACCAGGATGGTGAGAATTCATGGAAGAAATTGGGCATGATTAGCGAGGAAAATGGGGTAGCTAGGTGGCATAGTGGATAGAATGTCAGGCCTAGAGTCAGGAAGACTCATCTTCCTGAATTCAAATCTGATCTCAGACACTTACTAGCTGTGTGACCCTGGGCAAATCACCTAACCCTGTTTGCCTCAGTTCCTCATCTGTAAAATGAGTTAGAGAAGGAAATGGCAAGGGGCAGCTAGGTGGCGCAGTGGATAGAGCACCAGCCCTGGAATCAGGAGGACCTAAGTTCAAATCCGGCCTCAGACACTTAACACTTACTAGCTGTGTGACCCTGGGAAAGTCACTTAACCCCAATTGCCTCACAAAAAAAAAAAAGGGAATAAAATTCAGTCATTAGTTCTAATTTTCTCCCTTTAAGGAAAATTTTGTTCTAATGAAAGTGGCAGAAGGAAACTTTCCAAGTACCACATTTTTTCCTCTTCTTTAAATCACCCCTCACTTGATCTATCCATCCTCTCTATTGTCCCATACCTGCCCTGTCTTTTGTGGCTAAAATCCTTGAGAAGGCTGTCTACAATAGGACCTCCACTCACTCATTTCTTAAGTCCTTAAAATCAGCTTCCAAGCTCATTATTCCACCAAAACTATTTTCTCTAGTTATCAATAATATCTTAATTACTAAATCCAGTGGCCTTTTCTCAATTTTTCTGCATTAGATTGGTAGCTCCTTAAGGGCAGAAACTATCTTTTATCTTTCTGTGTATGACAGCACTTAGCACAATGCTTAGCACATAGCAGGTGCTTAATAAAATGCTTAAAACCAACTGAAAAGTTTATACTTGGGGACCTTATCTTTTAACCCACACCCCTAGTATCTCACCAAAAGCTATTTAAAATAACATCACAATTTTCAAAGTACTACATGTGCAATGCACAGAAAACCCTATCTACAACAATGAATACTCAATATTTTTTCTTCCAATGCTTAAAGATAAATGTGGGTTAGATTTCTCTGTTTTTGGTAATTTTTGAAGACTCAAGCAAAAGATGAACAGGTCCAATCATTTTGGAAATTAATTTAGATTAGAACAATATATGTGAGAATGACACTAAGTACACTACAACTCAGAGATACTACTACAGAACATATAATCCAATATATAAACCAAAAAAAAAGTTTTCCTTTACACCAAAATATTCAAGGCAGTACTTTTTTGTGATAGACATAAACCATAGAAAGAAAATGGGGAATGGTTAACAAACTATAGTATATTAATGTCATATATTACGAATTTGGGGAAATTGGAATATTTATATGAAATGATTCAAAGTGAATTAAGTAGAATCTAAATATAAGCAATGGTTATGATAATGTAAACAAAAATGAATAATTTTAATGTGCAACCTTGGCTAGGGAGAAGAGATGAGGAAGCACCTCTTTCATTATATCAGTAAAGTGGAGCACTGTGGGTACAGAACATTGCCTGTCAAGGCAGTCACCTTGTTAATTGGTTCTGCCTAACACTACTTTGTTATTAAGGAAGGATGGTTTAGGGTTGGGGACAGGAGAACAATTGTCATGTAAAACAAAGGTATCAATAAACTTTTTTTTTAACAGTTCAGCAAGAGGCAAAATAGGAAACCTGCAGTCCTCACCCTTAAGTTCATCAAGCTCTTTACCCTCAGCAAAGAAATAAGAAAATGCCTCCTCTACCCTCTTTGCAGAGGTACAAGACTAAGGGTGTGAAATAGAGCATATATAGTCAAACTCACTTGTCTTATTGGTTAGTTTTGCTGAACTGCTTTTTAAAAATTCTTTGCTACTAAGACTAGGTTACTAGGCAGGGGAGGAAGTTGGGAACTATACAAAAATGATGATGATATAAAAACAAAATACATAAATATAAAAAATTTAAGTGATTCAATATATAGTAAAGGTGAATATGCATATTTCATTAGATTTTTATATAATATATAAAATCCATCTATAATAGTATAACATGAATATATTATATATATATTATATTTTGCGTATATTGTATAATATATGGTTATGTGTATCATATATTATATAATAGTATAACATGAACGTGTGTGTTTACATTTAGGGGCAGCTAGGTGGTGGAGGGAATAGGGTGCAGGACCTAGAATTAAGAAGTTAGGAAGACTACAATTCAAATCCAGCCTTTGACACTTTCTAGCTTACAAATGAGGTAATAATTGCAAAGCACTTCACACAATGCCTGGCACATAGTAAGCGCTATATAAATGTTAGCTATTATTATATATACATTTATACACACACATATATAATGTATATATAGAATGTGAGTGTATATGTGATTGTATCTGTATTATTCTAATAGACTGCAAGAAGGATGCATACACACTGGGTATCAAGGACTAGACAGTCATCAAGGTTAACTGTACAAGAATGGTTCTTCTGAGCCAGATGGCGAAGGAATAAGCAACTTGACCTTGCCCTCCAATCCCCAGGACCCCATGTTTCAGGCATACATCCATCAGGAACCTACTGAAGCCTTAAAGAGCCATAACTGCAGAAAGCAGCAGGTTTTCTCCATGATTCTCTGCCCCCCCAGTCCTAATACAAATGAGACACACTAGAGAAAACAGCCACCATTCCACTCAAGACTCCCTCCTTCCCAACCAACCACCCACCCAATCACTGTCAGGGAGTAGGAAAAGGACTAGGTAATCCAGGACTGAAGAATTAGTTCCTGCTAAAGGTTGATTACCAGGTTTCTCGATAAGGGTTCATGGGGGCCATTTCAATATCAGCTTTCTCTCCACTCCATTCCAGGGTTCCAATTTAATGAAGGGGATTGAAGAGATTGAAGCAACAAGGGACCATTGTACTGTGCTTTCAATAGAAAAGCCCAACAAGAGAAGCTTTTAAAAATTTATTTAAATGTTGCTTTGCAGATTTTAACAGTCTGAAGAAACTCAAATATGTTCCATCTACTGCATAAAAAGGATGGCCTTAAAGGGATAGCATCATCTTTCTGTGCAAAGGGATAAAACAAATATGATGATTTTCATCCTAATTAAAGAGATGAAACACTTCTGTTTAGCCCACTAAGAGCAAACAGCCTATGTAATGCCATTTTCACATCAAATTGAAAAGCCAGTTGTGAATGCAGATCCTACTCAGTCTAAACACATTGGGCTGCTGGCCAGAATGGAGTCCAACACAAAAGAAACTCCTTTTATCACATAAAAATCAAGGGTCGTGAGTAATCGGTATATTTTAGGACCCTGACAATTCTCCTTTGGGCTACCACATGTCGCTTCAGTTGCTATTGTTTGACCTTCATTCCAAAGAGGACCATGACATTGGGGTGCTGTCATGACTTGCACTGAACTGGATTTAAGTGAGGGAGGGCTGTGCAAGGTCACCAACCTCACTCCTTCAGAGCCACCTGGGTCTAGAAGCAAGATATATTATTAGGACTACTAGAGATGGCCTCAGATATTTTAAGGCAATTAGGGTTAAGTGACTTATCCAGGGTCACATAGCTAGTAAGTATCTGAGGTGAGAGTTGAACTCAGCTCCTCCCAACTTCAGGACCAGTGCTCTATCGGCTATGCCACCTAGCTGCTCTTGTTGTTTCTGTTAAGACACTGAAGACAAATACCTTTATTTTTTTATACCACAACCATAACCTCATTCTTCTTCCCTCTCCCTCTTTCTTCATTCATAGCTGCCATTATTGGGATTTGGTTTCTTCATTGTTTTCACTGGGAAGAAATGAGATTTCAATGGGAGGAAATAAGGCTGAAATTAGACATTGAATGGTAAGGTCAAGAAAAGGTTTGGTATAGAATTATGAAGGATAGATCTGAAATACTTATCTTTGCTTTCTCTCAAACATAGAAATGCCCTATCTATTCAAAATACTCTAATTGTAATTTCTGATTCATATTGCTATATCATTTTGCAAAATGTGTATAGCAAACTACAGTTCCACCAGCAATGTATTAGACTGCTTGCAGCTCCCCAATAGTAAATTTCATAATTTTTTGCTATGTCTGCAATTCCAGAGGATGTAAATTGATATCCTTTGGGCCTTGATTTGAATTTCTATGATTATTAGAAAATAGGAAGATTTTTTTCATGGAGTTGTGCTTAGCACACAACCCCAAAAATTAAAAACAATAGATTCTAAAATCTCTCTTGGCCAATAGGTCATATGGGAAAAGGATTGTAATAGTATAAAGAGGCATATTTAGGTTACATGTTAGAAATCACTTCCTAATAATTAGAGTTAGTGAAACTGCCTTGGAAAATAGTGTATTCCTTCTTATGAGAGGCTACTTACTGGTTATGTTATAGTGCAAAGCTTCTAAAACTGTGGGTTATGATCCCAAATGGGAGAAGATAAAAGAAGATAGAAAATAGAGTAAATATCATGGGGAGTGAATAGGATGGAGGGAAACACAGTTAGCAATAGTAACTGGGGAAAAAATTAGAAGCAGAGGCAAGAGCAATGTAAGATGAGGAGGAGGAGGAGGAGGAGGAGGAGGAGGAGGAAGAGGAGGAGGATACTTTGATGTCCTATTGTGAATAAAATTCTTTGTCAGGTATAAGGTACTATATAAATATTAGCTATTATTGTTGTTGCAATAATCAACCTCATGGGTGTTTTGTAAGGAAATCTCCCTTTAAAGTGCTATGTAAGTATAGTTTACTATATAAAAAAAAAGATGAGCAGGATGCTATCAGAAAAACCTGAAAAGACTTACATGAGCTGATGCAAAGTGAAATGTGTAACAGCAATATTGTAAGATGATGTGCTGCAAATGACTTAGTTATTTTCAGCAATGCAATGAGCCAAGACAACTCTGAAGGACTTATGAAAAATGCAGTCCACCTACAGAGAAAGAACTGATGGTACCTGAATACAGATGGTGGAAGTATATTTTGTCGTTGTTGTTAGTTCCTTTTTCTAAAGTTTATTTGTCTATTTTTTGCATGACTGCAAATGTATAATTTATATTGAATTGCTTGAGTTCTTAATAGGGTAATTGGGAGGAAGGAGGAGAATTTGGAACACAAAGTCTTAAAAATCAACGTTACAATTTGTTTTTGCAAGTGAGGTGGGGGAAAATTCTAAATAAATAAATAATTGCAATCCCAAATGGGGTCGCATAACTGAATGTGGAGGTCACAAAAAAAATGGCAGTGAATCTTTGATTTGTATACCTATATACCCAGGATCATGTAAAAATTTCTCAGGTGAAAAGGGGTCACAAGTGTTTAAAGTTTCAGAAGCCCTGTTACAGTGGATGATTCCTTTAGGTATGAGTTGGACTAAATGGGTATGAAGGTACCTTCCAACTCTGAAATTCAGTTATTTTCTTCAATCTCCTCCTCCCCTCCATTGTTGCTACCTCATTCACTTTAGGTTAAAAACTTGAATTATCCCATCTCAAACTCAAATGATATCATAAGATAAAGAGAAGTAGCTAAGGGGGCAGGGGAGGGCAACTAGGTAGCCCAGTGGATAGAATTCGGGGCCTAGAGTCAGAAAGACCTGAATACTAAAATAACCATTTACACAACACTAAGATTTGCAAAGGACTTTAAGCATATTGTTTTATTTGACTCTCACAACAACCCCATATGGTTTTATTTATTATCTCCACTGAACAGAGGAGGAAACTGAGGCTCAAAGACATTAAGTGATTAAGTAGAATTTAGTGAAACTCAAGCTATGTAGGAATTGAGTTAAGTTGAGAACCTGATATTAGTCAGCTAGGTGATGCAGTGGATAGAGAGCCGGGCCTGGACTCATCTTCCTGAGTTCAAATCTGTCCTCAGATACTTGTAGCTGTGTGACCCTGGGCAAGTCACTTAACCCTGTTTGCCTCAGTTTCTTCATCTGTAAAATGAGCTGGAGAAGGAAATGTCACCACTCCACTATCTTTGCCAAGAAAACCCCAAGTGGGGTCATGAAAACTGGGACACTACTAATTGACTAAACAACAATAATGGGAACCCAATATTCCTCTCCTTCCCATAGATTAAGGGAGCAGGGGGAATTATGCTCTTCCTAGGTGTTGGGGGAAAATGTTTATGTATTTGCTCTTGCTATACCTTTGAAATAAAGCTTTATAAAATATTTTTTAAAATTTTAAATAATGCAACAGAGGAGAAAGCTCATGAAGCAAAAGCGGTAAAACTTTTACAAAGTGGGAAGGAAGATAGGCTATAAAACGGATTGCCAAAACAAAACAAAACAAAACAAAAAACTGATTGCCCAAGGTTGTTATTCAATACTATAAAAAAAATTACATCCTTTCTGAGTCATTAAAGGAACAGTGGCTGAAGACCTTCGGATATCATAACCAGACACAATTTACCTTCTCCTCAATGTTTATAACGGAGAAGGTAGTAGGTAAAATTTAATATTCATTTACATCATAAGTAACATTTCCTCTTTGGACTTCCAAAATAAAGCCACTGAATTTATTAGATACTTTGACGGAGGGGGAGAATCTGTGTAAATAAGATGTCAACATTTCTAGAATTAAAAGATGAGGGATAAAAACAAAGATATTGGGGGTGATACCAAGATGGCATTTCCCTCCAAACAACTTTAAAATAACACCTCAACCATTTTCAGATGAAGAAATCAAAGCTATCTATAGTCATATAAAAAGATACTCTAAATCGCTACTGATGAGAGAAATGCAAATTAAAACAACTCTGAGGTACCACCTTATACCTATATGATTGGCTAATATGACAAAAATGAAAACTCAGAAATGCTGGAAAGGATTGGGAAAGTGGGACACTAACGCACTATGAGAAGTGAACTGATCCAACCATTCTGTAGAGGATTTGGAACTATGCCCAAAGTGGAATCAAATTGTGCATACCCTTTGACTCAGCAATACCACTACTAGGTGTGTATCCCAAAGAGATCATAAAAAAGGGGAAAGGACCTACATGTTCAAAAATACTTATAACAGCTCTTTTTTTTTTTTTTGGTAAGGCAATTGGGGTCAAGTGACTTGCCCAGGGTCACACAGCTAGTAAGTATCAAGTGTCTGAGGCCGGATTTGAACTCAGGTCCTCCTGAATCCAGGGCCAGTGCTTTATCCACTGCGCCACCTAGCTGCCCCTATAGCAGCTCTTTTTTGTGGCTACAAAGAATTGGAAATTGAGGGTATGCCCATCTATTGGGGAATGGTTGGACAGATTGTGGTATACTAATGTAATGGAATATTACTGTGCTATAAGAAATAATGAGCAGATGAGGAGAATTGATTGATGATGATAAAATGTATGGTACTTACTTTGCTGGGCTATTGTGAAGAAAATTCTTTGTCAGGTATAAGGTACTGTATAAATGTCATCTATTACAGTTGTTGCAACAATCAACCTCATGGATTTATTGTAAGGAAATCTCTCTTTAAAGTACTATATAAATGTAGTTTACTATTTTAAAAATGATGAGCAGGATGCTTTCAGAAAAAACTGGAAAGACCTACACGAGCTGATGCAATGTGAAAAGTACTGTATACAAAGTTACAGCAATATTGTAAGATGATCTGCTGTGAATGACTTGCTTATTTTCAGCAATGCAATGATCCAAGACAACTCTGAAGTTCCGATGAAAAATGCACTCCATCTACAGAGAACTGATGGTGTCTGAATACAGATTGAAGCATAATTTTTTTTGTTAGTTCCTTAATCTGAAGTTTTGTTTTAGTATGTTTTCTTTCACAATCTGGCTAATGTGGAAATGTTTTGCATGACTGCTCATGTATTGCTTATATTTAATTGCTTGAGTTCTTGGGTGGGGGAGGGAGGAAAAGAATTTGAAACCAAAGTGGTTTTTTTAAAATTGATGTCAAAATTTGTATTTACATGTAATTTGTTAAAATAAAACTTAATGGGAGAAATGATTAACAAAATAATTTTTTTTAAATGAGAGAAAAGAAATAATGAGCAGGTAGATTTCAGAAACACCTGGAAAAACATGAACTGGTGCAAAGTGAATATTATACAAGTAACAGCAATATTGTATGATGATCAACTATGAATGACTTTGCTCTTCTCCATAATATGATCCAAGATAATTCCAAAAGATTCATGAGAGAAAATGCTATCCACGTCCAGAGGAAAAAAAGTGATAGAGACTGAATGAAGATCAAAGCATACTATTTTCACTAATTTTTTTTCTGTGTTTTTTTTCCTTTGTTCTGTTTCTTCTTTCACAATAGGACTAATATGGAAATATGTTTTACAGGATTAAACATGCATAACCTATATGAAATTGCTTACCATCTTAGGGAAATGATAAAAATTTGGAACTCAAAATTTAAAAAATAAATGTTTAAAATTATCTTTACGTTTAATCTAAAATAAAAGACTATTTTTAAAAAATTGTCTATACATGTAATTGGAAAAAATTAAATACCATTTAAAATAAAAAATAATGCCTCAAATCAAATTTTAGAGTGGCAGAACCAAAAAAATGTGGGGGTAAAACATTTTCCTAGGCTAAAAAAACTTGAGTTCAGCAGAAAAAGTCTGTGGCACCAGGTGATAAGCTGTCCAGAGCTCACACATGTAGCAGCAGTAGCAGCTTCAGCTCTCAGCCAAGAGATAGTAATGGGGTTATACAACTGGTCAGAAAGAGTTTACTGGGGACTCTATGCTGGCACTGAGTATAGCTGGTGCTGGCAACTCAACTGCCTATAGAGGGTTTTGGGTTGCATTTCCAGGGTGAAGAAAAGCACTTGTGCATGGTCACAAGAGAGCAGGAACTTTGGTCATAGTACCAAAGCAAAGAGGAGTGCTAGCACTTGTGGCTGCAGGGGACCAGGGATTCTTCCTGAGTAAAAGACCAGAGCACAGACCAGTAGAAGAGTGACCACACCTCTCCAAGGATCACACCACTGTGGAAGCACCAAAAACTTGTAGCCCCCCCAGAACTAGCTCTGAAAATAGCAGTAGAGGGGGCAGCTAGGTGGCGCAGTGGATAGAGCACCGGCCCTGGATTCAGGAGTACCTGAGTTCAAATCTGGCCTCAGACACTTAACACTTACTAGCTGTGTGATCCTGGGCAAGTCACTTAACCCCAATTGCCTCACTAAAAAAAAAGAAAAGAAAAGAAAAGAAAATAGCAGTAGAAAAAAGTCTAAAGCTTCTGTCAATGCCTTCTCACCCCGACATAAGCAGAGCCCAACTTTAACATAAAAAAAGGCTGGAAAAATGAACAAACAACAACAACAAAAAGAACCTAACTATAAAAAGCTATTATGGTGGCAGAGAAGACCAAGGCATAAACAGAAAACAATAATGTGAAAACAGCTGCCCAAAAAAGCCTCAAAGAAAAAAATGCTAATTGGACCCAAACCAAAACCCAACAAGAATTCCTTAAAGAGTTAAAGTAAGAGATAAGAGTGGTAGAGGAAAAATTGGAAAAATAAATGAGAACGATGTAAGAATTATGAAAAAAAATTAACATCTTGGTTTTAAAAAGGCACAAAAATTACTGAAGAAAATAATACCTTAAAAATAGAATTGGCCAAATGGTAAAAGAGGAACCAAAAAATCACTGAAGGGAAAAATTCCTGGAAAAGTAGAAATGATCAAGTGGAAAATGGGGTACAAAAATTCACTAAAGAAAAGAACTCTTTAAAAAGCAGAATTGGCCAAATGGAAAATGAGGTACAAAAGCTCACTAATATTCCTTAAAATTTAGAACTGAGCAAGTGAAAGCTAATGACTCCATGAGACATCAAGAAACAATAAAACAAAGTCAAAAGAATGAGAACTGAGAAAACAATGGGCTTTGCCAATGCCCAAAAGCCCCAGCTGAAGGAGATAGATTTAGATTGACTGGATTGAGTGAGACTGATTGACTGACTCTGCTGATTAATTCACTTAAAGTTGACTTGATTAAAACCACACCTGCCTGACTCCCAAGAGGGAGTGTTCCCAGAGACTGTGGACTATGACATCAACATGAGACCACCCCCAAGTCCAGTGAACCAATGGGATTTGGGTGATGCTAGCCAATTAGCTTGAAGCAGGGTGGAAGGAGAGCCTCTCCTCTGGAAGCAGAGGAAGTTTGGACTGGCAGTTTGGTGCTGGAACAGCCTCATGGTAGAAGACTTGGGAGAAGAACCAGGCCAGGCTGAACTCTTATCTCTCTTCTAGGGTAGATAGGTTTTTTAACTTTCTGAATTCCAAGTGTTCTCTCTTTACTCTTTAATAAATGCTTAATGCCCCAAAACTGGGTGCTAAAGCTTCAAATTTATAAGTAAACCCCAGCTAGTTTTCCCTACACTGGGGACAGGAATAAGGTGACCATGCATTTAGTTTTACTCATCACAGAACACAGAAGAAAATGTGAAATATAACATCGGAAAAAGCTGACCTAGAAAATAGATCAAGAAAAGATAATTTAAGAATTATTAAACTACCTGAAAGTCATGGTTAAAAAAAAGAGTTTAGACAAGGAAAAATGCCTTTATACCTTAGATCCAGAGAGCAAAATAGAAATTGAAAGAATCCACCAATCACCTCCTGAAAGAGATCCTAAAATGAAAACTCCCCAGTATATTATAGTCAAATTCCAGAGCTCTCAAATCAAAGAGAAAATCTTCAAGCAGCCAGAAAGAAACAATTCAAATATCATGGAGCCATAATCAGATTTACTCAAAATTTAGTGGCTTCCACATCAAAGGAGGTAAGGGATTGGAATATGAATTTGGGAAGGTAAAGGAACTAGGATTACAACCAAGAATCAACTCCCCAGCAAAACTGAGTATAATCCTTTAGGGTAAAAATTAATATTTTATGAAACAGGAGACTTTCAATCATTCCTGATGAAGAGACTAGAGCTCAACAGAAAGTTTGACATTTGAACACAAGACTCAAAAGAAGCATAAAGGTAAACATAAAAGGGTAATCATAAGGGTCTCAATAAAGTTAAACTGTTTACATTCTATATGGAAGATTATACATGTAACTCTTCAGAAATGGAATAGTGAATTGGTCCAACCATTCTGGAGGACTATTTGGAACTAGGCCCAAAGGGCTATAAAACTGTGCATGTCCTTTGACTTAGCAATACCACTACTAGGTCTGTATCCAAAAGAAATCAAACAAAAAAGGATCTAAAATAATAATATACTATATTTATACTATATTAATATTTATATTATAATAATATTTATAAAAGCTCTTTTTGTGGTGGCTAAGAATTGGAAATCAAGAAGATGCTCATCAATTGGGAATGGCTGAACAAGTTGTGGCATATATTGTAATGGACTACTATTGTGCTATAATAAACAATGAGTGAGTGGTTTCAGAAAAATATGTCAATATGAACTATATGAACTGATGCAAAATGAAGTGAGAAGAACCAGAAGATCACTGTGCACAGAGCAATGCTGTAATGATGATCAACTGTGAAAGACTTGGCTACTCTGATCAATACAGAGATCTAAGGCAATTTCAAAGGGCCATGATGGAAAAAAGGCTAGCCACCTCCACAGAGAGAACTGATGAACTCTGAGTGCAAACTGAAGTATAATTTTCTTACTTTCTTTTTCTTGACTTTTAAAAAACATGGCTAATATGGAAATATATTTTATAAGATTTCACATGTAAAACTGATATCATATTGCTTGCCTTCTCAAGGGGTAGGGAAAGAATTTGGAACTCAAAATTTCAAAAGAATGTTAATAAATAAATCATAAATTAAAATATTCTAAAGATAAAATTAAAATTCTAAAGATAAAATTTTTAAATTATAACCTCAGACTACTAAATGAAATTTTATAGTGCAAAATAAAGAACTATGTGTATGTGTGGGTACTGGTCATATATATAGTATATGCACATATATATGTATATATATATATATATATATGTATATAGAAAGTGATTAGGGAATTTTCTGTACTCAGGGAAAATTTGACAGAAAAGGGAAGTTCAGAGTTCAAACATAATGACAAAAGGTTTCTAAAGAGCATTAAGATAAATGAAGAATGAACAAGGTTTGACAAAACACTTTTCAACTTTCTGATATAAGAAGTTTGCAGAGTAATAGCTTCAATAATTGTAGGGCATGGACAGGAGAATATCACCCAAAAGGACCTGAAATAGGGATATTGGGCATGTAAAAGGTCATAAAAGCTAGAGAGACTCACTAAAAGTAGGCAGTCATGGAAATTGTTAGGATGTTGCTCTTAGCGTCATAGTGGTGATCTCTATTCCGCTATGAGAAACAAATGAAAGGTGAAAGAAGTGATTGTAGGAATAAAAAGAAAGATAAGGTAAAAGGTCCAAGAAGCCTGATAGTGCTGACCACAGAGATCAAAGAATCCAAGGCATGAAATACCAGATCCCCTGGGTTATCACCCTGGCTGAAGTCTTTGGAGATGTCACTCTGTCAAAGACTATAGCAGCTTCTCTCCCCTGATTCAGAACTCTTATCTCTACCATATGACAAAGAATTCATTTGAATCCTCCCTGACACAAGACATTCCATTTTTAATGCAAGGTTTACCTGCCTGAAATCAACTAATTTATAGTCATGTGCCCTGGACCCTCTTTTGACATTCTGTACTGACTGTTTTCTTTCAGGCTGAGTATAGGACTTGTGTAATAAATAATTTCCTCTTTTAGCTTCGAAAAAAATTAATTTCAGGACTTAAGGGATCCAAAAAGGAAAATGCCAACTTATAGCCTAAGAGACATGAAAAGAATTGTATAGTCTACAAAGCTTAGTATACTATTCTGAAAGAAAGTAATTCTTAGTATTAAATGATGTGGCAGTGAAGATGAGGGTAGAAAAAATTGCAGAAATAAAAACCTGCACATCTTTCATTATAGCACCAATGAGATAACTGGCTGGAAATGTACTAAAATTATATGGTAATAATAAAAAATATATATGTTAGGTGTCAGGGTCTTTCTGCTACCAATTTAGCAAGTCACCCAAAACAATAAATATTATAGGTGCCAAAGTTTTGTCTTAGCTTTCTAAATTAATTTTTCTTAAAAGCATAAACTTAAAAAGAATGCTTTATCCACTTCTATGTTGTGTTTCTAGTCTTTTGAAAGTCTCATCTTAGGGGCAGCTAGGTGGTGCAGTGGGTAGAGCACCAGCCCTGGATTCAGGAGTACCTGAGTTCAAATCCAGCCTCAGATCCTTGACACTTACTAGCTGTGTGACCCTGGGCAAGTCACTTAACCCCAATTGCCTCACCAAAAAAAAAAAAAAGAAGAAGAAGAAGTCTAATCTTGCTAGAAAGACACTGACACACCATGTGTAAACTTTGAAATAAAGACCCACCTTGAATCAGTCACAATTAAACAACAAGCAGGTAATTAAGCAACGACTATATGTCAGGTACTGCATGAGGTGTTGGGGATACACAACAATAAAACCATCCTTTGCCCTCAAAGAGTTGACAGTGTATCAAGGAAAACAATATACATATATAAATCTATACAAAATAAATACAAGGTGATTTCAAATGTGGGAGAGAGGCTAGTAATGGGGAAAAGTCAGAAAAGTCCTCATTCAGGAGGTAGAAATTAAATTGAGCTTTAAGGGAAGCTAGCTAGGGATTCTAGAGATGGATTAGAGGAGAGAGTGAATTCCAGGCATTCAGGACAGCCTGAACAAAGGTGAAGAGAGAGATGGAATGCTGTGTATGATAAATGGTAAAGAGGTCAGTTTGGTTGGCCAGCAGAGTATGTGAAGGAGAGTAATATGTTAAGTCCAGAAAGGCAGGCTTCAGAGAGATTATGAAGGGCTTTAAATGCCTAACAGAGTAATTTATATTTGATCCTACAGGCAATAGGGAGGCTTTGGAGTTTCTTGAACAAAGGACTGTCAAACCTATGTTTTAATATCATTTTGGTAGTTGTGTGGAGGACAGATTGAAGACGACAGAGACAATGAGTTCTTCTACATGAATATGTCTTAACAAAATTAAGTGTAATTATCCCAAACATTTGATAGCGGTAACCTGCATTCCTAAGTATTTGTCTCATTTCCATTCTTCTAGGAAATTTTGAACTGAGGGAAGCAGAAAAATGCAGTGGAAAGAAGACTGGATTTGGGATCAGAAGACCAGGATTCAAATCCTAGCTCTGGAACTTTATCACTTGTATGACTTTGGGCAAATCACACTTTCTGGGCCTCATCAGTTTCTTCATCTCAAAAGTGAGGGAGTAAGCGCTAGGTGACTTGTGCAGTCACTATGACTTTCCCACACATAGCAGTACATGCTTAAGGATTGAATTGTCTTATAAGTTTTTAAAAAATTAAGCCTGTGAAAAACTAACCCTTATTGGAAGAGTAAAATAAATTAAGTCGGCATTTTTACTATTAATCTGGCATATGTATTCATTCTTGAAAACTAGCAAGGCTATCTTCATGTATATTCCAGTTTTTTGGAGCTTCTATTATTTGCACGAAAAAAATCCCCACCTTTCTCTGTAACAGAGTTACAGTGAAGATATTGTGTATTTTAAGAACAAACATCTTATTCCTTACAACTAAGTGCATCTTTTTATTTTAGTTTGGGTCTGTGATTTCATTGGTAGAGTGAACTTGAAATGAGGCAACTCCATCTACCAATGCAGAACCCTCCTGCAACTTCTAATCTTAGAGGTACATGAGGCATTGTCTTCTTGACCCTCAGGTAGGTTCTCTATCCACTACACCCTGCTGTTTCCTAAAACTTAGAAGCATCATAGAAATCTAGTACTAAACCAACAATTCCACTCTTTTTCCAACTAAACTTTTCTTAAAGAGTATAGTAAACTTCTTGTAATAATTTGGGCATTGCTAATTTCCCCTTAAAGAGAGATTAAAGTTGAATTACACCTTGCCTAACAAATTCTAGAATTTCCCACTACAGTCTAAATAGTTTTACACTTAAATCAGTTATCCTGAGGAAAGCTGATCAGACTTTGAAGTAATAGAAGCTTAGTTATAGAATCTTATTCTAAGAGATGATTTAGAGAAATAAGTGAGCATCAATAAAGGTTCATGGCTGTCAAACTCATTTTCAGGCCCTAACCTTTAAAACCTACTGATAACTACCTCGTATTCACAGCAGTTCCTCTCTGACATTCATCCTTCAAGACAGGGAATCCAAATGTGTTTAAAGGACACAACAAGAACTGTAGTCAGATTTAGCTGGCTAAATCAGGAAAAGCCATCTTCTGCCACTAGCCTCAAAGGAAGAAAACAAAAAAGCACAATTCTAAATCCTTGGCAAAAGCTAGGACATCTCTGTTAACTGGTAATAAAGAGTACCTAATGCTCAGTTCAGCTTTGTCTTCCTTCTTTGCTAATAGAGACCACTCTCCACACACGGCAGCTTCTGCTGTTCCTCTCTACCCAGACAAAGTCAAATGGGATCTGTTCGCAGCATCCCTACCATAGTATGGCTGCAGTATCCAGTCCCTAAAATCAGAGGAGTGCACGTAATCACTGTCAGTCTGAGCAGCTGTGCTAGCACGCCCCTTCACACCATAAAACAGAGGCTTACCAGGATTTCCTGAGTCAGTTCTCTTCCTAGTGACCCCCTCCCTGAAATCAGCTAGTACGCTGGCCCTTAACTAAAAGACCGTATCTTTTTTACAAAGTAAATCTCAGAAATGTTCTGCCTTAGTCCTCTAATCAGAACAGATGCCTAGGATCAAACCAGATGTGTTATTATTCCAATTCCTTCTCTCTGTTTATCTCTGGGAAAGGGAATAAAGAGACTCAGTGTCCCATGGACCTTAATAAGTGGAAGAAAACTCCAGGAAAAAATAACACATTAATTTACCTTTTTGCTTCTTGTCATCCTGGCTCTTTACCCACCTCCCCCTTCAAAACACACACACACACACACACACACACACACACACACACACACACACACACACACAGAGTTCAGGACCACTGAAATTAGATATTAGCTTGTTCCTAAATCATAGGCCTAGAAACACTGCACTGAATGCTTAAACAACACTAGCTAAAGCAGCCAATGAAAAAATGCTGAGAAGAGAGAACCAGAGCCGGAGAAGAGGCAGACATACGGCGAGATAGACACACTGCACTGATCAGCAAATGCCGGTGGCTTCAAGACAGAAGAGGCAGGCAGCAAAGCACAATACATACGTTCTTCTATGTATTGTGAGCACATAGGTACACATTCACCACCCAACCTCTTACCCAAGGTGAGTCCCCTGTCCTGCTGCCCTAGTGTCCTTGCAAGCCCTGGGTTGCAACATTAAATCACCAGCAGATTGTTGCTTCTCTCTTCAGAGCCCATAGCAGATTTGTATAGCAGTTCCAGTCTCCTGGGTGCTTCCACAGCACTAGATGGAGCAAGAGATGGAGGAAAGAGAGCATGTGTATGCCAGCACAGCAGAAAAAGGAAAAAGGGCGTCCAGATGAAATGAAAGATGAACAAAAACTGCTAGTGGAAAGGGAGTTGGTCCTGGAGGAGAACGCTGGCCTGTACCATAGAGATGTATATGCATGGAGCTGTGACCCTAACTGTTACTTGTGCACAGCTCAGCTTCTCTCAGGCTAATTTCCATGAATGCAATTACATGGCTGGCCCCTCCCACTACTCCCCCATTCTCTCCCTCCTGGGGCTTTAGGAAGGGGGTTGGGGATGGAGAAAAATTGCTTGCTTCTCTTTCCCCCTCAGAAGTAAGAGTGGATGGTTGCTTTTACTGGGAGATATTAACCCTTACTTGGATATACTTGTATTATTGACTGAATAGAAAATAAGATGAGAATGCATCATCCATAAAGAGTAGCACGATACTCTGTCACTCCCCTCACCCACAATCCCAACGTGCTGACTGCTACTCTGCACTATGTCAGCAGTGAACTGACACTGACCAGATTTCTAAAACATAGTCAAAGGAGGGTTTCAGGAAGCTGTTTGCTTATTAACTTGATTCCGGAATATGCAGGAGATCATGTTAATGTTGCTCCTCCATCTCTTTTGAAGCAGGGATTATTTTTTTATTTCACTTTCTATTAATGACTGAGGCAATGGCTTTCCATCCCCCTCCCCAAAGCTGAAATATATGCATCCTAGTAAATTCTTGTCAGGGTGGGAATAAAGAGGCTTGTCTTGGGAACTGACATGTAAGATGGCTGATGTCAGGAAGCACAGCTAAAGTCTCGTGTATACCATAACACTTTTCCCACACACAATAAGAAAATTAGTTTTGAAAACTCTATGGTAGGTTGGTATAAAAGAGAGTGAAGAAATGGGGGGCGGGGGAGAAACACAAACCAAAAATAAGTGACATATCTCCCCAACAATGTTTTAGCATTCAATGCATTAATTCCCAAAACCATGTCCTGAAGGTATTGCTAAAAACCAAATCCTCTCATGTTTCCAAGAATAAACTTCCTGTTCTCATTACAATACTAATGTGACAAAACCAACCTTACCTACTGAATTACTTACCTGAAGTTTCAATACTGCTTGGGAATGTGAATGGATCACATAATTACTATAAAAGTATCTTCATATTTGACCCAAAAATTTATTTTTATATCCCAGCTTCTGTCTTTTAAGAAAAGATGATTATTTTGAATTGCATGTTCCAAGATAACGTAAACTCAAGTTATCAGAAATTGAATTCATATTATTATTCACCTTGAACCTATACCTTGTTTGATTTTCCCTATGTCTGCTACCACCACCCTTCCAATCACTCAGAATCACAACTTCTGTACCACTCTCAACTCCTCACTGTTACTCATTACACATGTACTCAGGTGCCAAATCTTGTTTCTACCTTTAGGATATCTGTGGAATCTATCCCCATTTGTCCACTCACACAGCCATTACCCTAGTTTCAAGTCCTCATCATCCTTCATCTGGACTATTGTAATGGCCCCAATTGGTATCTCTATTTCAAATCTCTCTCCTCTCCGAGCTACCTTTTACATTGCTCCTAAATTGAATTCCTTATCACACAAACCTGACAATGTCATTCCCCTACTCAATAAACTCCAGTGTCTGTCTATAAAATATTTAACAACTTGGCCCCAACCTGTCTTTCCAAACTTTTCATATATTACTCCCCTCCAATGAATACATTGCTCCAAACTGGCCTTCTTGGTGTTCCTCCTATATGGCACTCCATCTTCCATTCATCCAACATCCAAAAGCACATCCATTATCCAAAGGCACTGGATATCTCCCATGACTGGAATGCATTCCCTCCTCACCTCCATTGTTCCAAATCTCTAATTTTCTTCAAGGTTCAACCCAGTGCCACTGTCTACATGAACTGTTTCCTAGACCACCCAACTGCTAGTGCTTTCTTCCCCAAAATTACATTGTATCTATTTTGTATATAACTATATACATACATGTCACCTCCCCCAAATAAACTGAAGTGGGAATGGTCTACTTTTGCTTTTAACTTTTTATCCTTGGAGTCTAGCACAATGTTTGGTACATAATAGAGGCTTAATAAATGCTTGTTAATTGACTAATATTGAGAGAAATCAAAAGGTTTTTTTAAAGAATCATAATAATTCTGCAAAATCCAAGTCTCAAAAAATGCCACCAAATTCATTCACAGAAGATAAAACAAAACGTAAACCCCCAAAAACACTTCAACAGAAACTTAAAGTAAATCTGGAAGCCCAACTTTAACATAAAACTGTATCTTTCTATCACCTCCTTATATTTCTTTTGTTGGCCCCCTACCACCTCCCTATGACAGTTCCTCTCTCTCATTACTCCAAAATAACTGCCTATTTCCAATCATTTCACCTTAGTGGCCCCTTTCTATTCCTCTCAACATATGCAGACCTTTGGGGAGTGGGGGGTGGGGAATGAAGGTTAAATGACTTGCCCAGGGTCACACAGCTAGTAAGTATCAAGTGTCTGAGGCCAGATTTGAACACAGGTCCTCCTAACTCCAGGGCCAGTGCTCTATCCACTGTGCCACCTAGCTGCCCCCTTTAAAAAAATTTTTTTTTACCAATATCCTTTCTAACCCTCAAGTTCCAGTTCAAGACTTTCTTCCGTGAAGCCTTCCCTAATGATTCCAACTTACACTGATCTCTAATATGTATGGCCTTATTCCCAGTTTGGATTCCACAATTTAACACTTTTTTGTACACTGTCTTGTTAATTAATTATTTCAAATGAAAAGAACCATGGTATAGTGATAAGAATACAGCATCTGCAGTCAGGGGTTCAAGTCTCAGCTCTGACATTTGCTAGCTGTGTGACCAGGATATGACACAATTTCTCTGAGCTTCAATTCTGCCTGTAAAATGAATAAATGGATGAATGGCACTAATTAAGTGCTTACTATATGCCAAGCATCATACTAAGGGCTGGCATCTCCTTTCTTCAAGGAGCTTACATTCTAATGAGGGAGACAACACAATGAGAGGAGGAGAGAAGTGACAGGGATCATGAGTGGAACATGGAAGAATCTCATCACATATTTTTTCCTGAACCAACATTAGTACTTGATTATAGTTCTCAGAGCAATAGGTTCATAAAGGAAAGGAGGAAGAAGGGGAAGGGGAAGATCAGGCAGGGGTGAATGGCTTGAAGCCTGGTCTAGGGTAACCAAGACATAGCAAGCTATGTGAGTGATCTCACTGATTCACCAACGTCCCAGAGTGGTAGGTCCAAAGAAGAGTGGATTAAGCTCCCAGAGTATGGTCCCCAGATTTTCCATGGTTCACAGAACACCACATTAGGGCATAAGGCAAGAAGATGATGGCTAGAAGCATGAAAGCACTCATGAATACCAATGATGGGCAAGATCTGAATTTCTTTTCCACATGGTGCCTCAGTCCCTTACTATTCTTTAGTTCTAGCTCTCACTTAGTCCAGTATCTCCTTTGCTGGATCTAGTAGACTTAGTCTAACAACTCTTATGTTGTTCTGCCACTACCATCCTCCATCTGCTATCTTATATTCCTGCAGTTCTCAGCCCAACCTAGGAATTCCTGACCTCTCTACTGCTGCCTCCCTCAGCTACCATTTCTGAGATCATGCAGATAGTTCCCTGAAGGTATCTTGAGATTTATTTTTCCTTCAGAGAAATAAGTAATGTGTTTGGTTGTTTTTGTTAGACTGGTTTTCCACCTCTTTTTTTTCTTTGTTATAAGGGATGGCTCTCTCAAAAGAGGGGAAAAATATATTCAGAAATGTAGGTGATGTAAAAATAAAAGATATCACTAAGAACTTGTTTTAGAAAAGGAAAAAATATATAGGTTTTTGTTTCTAGGAGAAGTTTGGAGGTGATTAAAGAGACTTTGCAATTTCCTTGCAAAGAAATCCAGCTTTACTGATACAGTGCCACTCTACTATTCCTTTTTAGTTCTATGCCCAATTTGCTGTCCATTTGGATCATCTGTTCAAGATATATCTACAGAAATAAAATCCCTATAGGCTCTCCATTCAACTGCACTTTAGGCAATGAGCAATCCTCATCCACTTGATTTTTCCATTGTGGAAGGTCAGGCAAAATTCTTTTGAGTGGTTACAGATCCCTTCCAAGAATCTCTATTCTGAGATGTGATGCCCAGGGTAAAATGTTATTTACAAATAAGAGGATGTAGAGGACCTCACCATCCATAGAGTCTCTCTTCAATTTAAACTCTGCATTGTATCTCTTCTATCACAATGGCAAATATCTATCAAGCATGTATTTCCCTCCTTTCATGCTTTGCCCAAGGTTTATGATCAGAAGGTAATTTTAAAAGACTTTTTCAGTTGTTATATTTTTCAAAGAATTTTGATATATGGATAGTAAACATCTTGTTAGAATACCTTTAAGGTGATATTTTGCTTTACCAAACTACCAAATTAAGGTTTTTTCATCATCACCAACAATCATTATAACAGAATATTGAATTCTTTACATCTTTCCATCAATTGCAATATCTCCTGAAGAAATGTGGTGGATGATTCTAAGCAGTATTGTCTCAAACAGTAGGGAGGGTAAAATAATTTTAAAGAAAGCTTGGTGGGGCAGCTAGGTGGCACAGTGGATAAAGCACTGGCCCTGAATTCAGGAGGACCTGAGTTCAAATCTGACCTCAGACACTTGACACTTACTAGCAGTGTGACCCTGGACAAGGCACTGAACCTCCAATGCCCCACCCCACCCCCCAAAGAAACCAGCTTGGCAAGAGATTCAGCTAATAAGCAAAATCATCCTGGAGACATGTAAGAAGAATAAAAGTGGAACAAAAAAGAAGAAAAATGGAAAAGATCCACAAAGGTTTTCACAACCAACTTTTTATTTAAAATGTTTTTATAACTTGCCCTTTAGGATTTAGTTATTTCATCTCCAATTAATTTTTAATTCTTTGTTCAAAGGCTTTTATTTCAGTATATTTTTTTACTCCATCATCATTATTCAATGATATGTTTAATATTTCTGCTTTTTTTGCATTTTAGTGAGGTTTTTATGTCCCAGGTTTTTAAAAAGGTGCTGTATATGATTCCTCAGTCATAAAGAATACATGGCTACTCACAAGGATGGAGAATGGATCTCGGTTATAGTAAACCACCTAAATGGGAAGGTAGTTGCAAATTCAACGTCTTGTTCACAATAGTCCCCTTTCTCATTTCTATCCCTTCTGCTTCTGTGGTCTCTAGAAACCTAGGTTTTATCATCAATATTATCACCCTATTTTCTGGGTAGCCATGCTTTGCCACATTCTCTGTTACTGTGCCATCCAAACCCTTTCCATCAAAACTGACACTGAACTCCAAGGATCTCAGGATTTTGACATCTGAATCCTGTTTCCTAAGAATTTCCAGGCCAGGTTCTAAGAATTGCTCTGAAGCTGAATGCTCCTCTACATGTGTTGTCTCCCACTTTTATAATATAAGCCCTCGGAGGGCAGGAACGTTTTTGCTTTTTTATTTGTATTCACAGTGCTTGGCAAATAATATATGCTTAATAAGTTGTTCTTTTTATTCATTCATTCATTCATTCATTCTGCAGTTATCTCCTTTGATTCCCATACCAAATGAGTCACTACTTTCAGTCAACTTTTTCTCAATAATTTTTCTGGGATTAGACCATTATGTCTAAAGCCCTATCCTACTATTATTTCATGCCCAGACTACTCCAACAGCTTCACAGATATATCCTTTGCTTTTAGTTTCTCCAACACTCAATTTCTGCATATTGCTACTAAAACAATCTTTCTTATGCACTGTTTTTATGTCCTCCCCCTCAAAAATCCCCTTACCATCGATTCAATTTGATAAACATAAATTAAGTACCTACTTACCTATAAGTAAGGTACTATGACAGATCTGGAGCATGCACAAATAAAACCAACAACCAGTCCCTGACCACTAGGAGTTTACATTCTACTTGGGATATACAGCAAAAGTTGGTCAGTTCCAAGAATTATTGGGCTTCTCCTTTACAAAAAGTCATCATGGAGCAGCTAGGTGGCGCAGTGGATAGAGCACCGGCCCTGGAGTCAAGAGGACCTGAGTTCAAATCTGGCCTCAGACACTTAACACTTACTAGCTGTGTGACCCTGGGCAAGTCACTTAACCCCAATTGCCTCACCCAAAAAAAATAAATAAATAAAATGAAAAAACAAAAAGTCATCACATTTATTGGATATGGTGTATAGGAAGAGACGGCAACACCTGAGGTCCTTTTCAATTCTGATACTATTATTCTGTGATGTATACATAAATATAAAGTAATTTAAGAAGAGTAACAATGGGCAACACTAGGAAGGAGTGCATTCTAGGTATGAAGGACAGCCTATGCAAAGGCTATGCAAACACATGGAATGATGGGTTTAGAGAATATGGTAAGAATCCCCACCCCACCCCCCAAGCTTTTTTCCTTTAAAGTTTACTACATTCTGGGGCAGCTGGGTGGTGCAGTGGATAGAGCACCGGCCCTTGAGTCAGGAGTACCTGAGTTCAAATCCGGCCTCAGACACTTAAGACTTACTAGCTGTGTGACCGTGGGCAAGTCACTTAACCCCCATTGCCTCACTTAAAAAATAAACAAAAACAAAAAAGTTTACTACATTCTGTCCAGCTCCCTTTTACTGTTGTCAATGGACCTATAGGATATGGCCAAGAGCACATGTAGAGGAACTGGTTTTAGAGAGAAAGGACCCCTTCATCAGAGAGTAAAGAGTAGGGAGATTTAGAGAAGGGGAAAACAGGAAGCAAAAAGCATACAGAAACTAATCAGGAAATTAAGTATTCCTAAGTACCTAATATGTGCAAGGTGCTGTGGTAAAAAGTAAGGAATATGTGTCCCCTGTACTCAAAAAGTTGCTGATGTAATTGGGAAGACAAAAAACATGTTTATTAAAAGTTAAACATTTTTAAGAGTTCATTCAATAACCATACCAGAGAAATTTCAAACTAATAAGGGATAAATTTTCAATGAAGTGGTGTGGGCAAGTGCTATAAGAGAAAAAGAAGAAGTTCACAGCTTGTCAGAATAATCTGGGAAGGCTTTCAGGGTGGAGATAGGACTTGATCTAGAAAATGGACAGAAACTGTCAAGGGAGTGGGGCATGAATCAAATGTTATCTAAGGTCAGAGTCCTCTACAACTCAGCATACAGTATCTTTGAGTTCCTAGGGCAACTTGGTCAATAATGAGAACTCTGAAGCAACTGGAGATGAGGGATGCGGAGAGGAAATGCAGGGGACCCATAGTGTACAGGTCAGAACCAATGAACCCAAAGACACTTCAAGAGAATATGTTTCAAGGTTAGGCTGGTTTTCAACTAAGTATCCACAATCATTTGGCATCCCCATAAGATCACTAAATAAAATTCAGTTAAACACCTACTGAGAAGGCTTCCTGGAGGAGATGGCTCCAGGATGGATCTCAAAGGATGAGAAGAGTTTCAACAGATGGGCATGGGGAGTGTATGTGTGTAGGGAGGAGAGGGGTAAAGGACGATGAATGTATTCTAGGTAAGCAAAACTCTGAAGGCCCAGAATATGGGAAGACATCAAGGACATGCTAATCTGGTGTAGTTGAAACTAAGAATATGTAAAAGAGTGTAGTGAGCTGAAAAAGCAGATGAGAGTTAGGTTAAGGAGGAACTTAAATACCATTCTAAACTGTTTAAAAGTCTTAAAGAATTTGGACTTTATTTGGTGGAGAACTGAAAGTCAGTAAATTTATATAATAAGAAAAAAAATGTGTTAATAATAGGAAAGAAAAGTTGTTAAAGAAGAAAGAACACGGGGGAGGAAAGCATCATGCATAGAACATCTCTTCAGTTGAGAAGTTGGACTTCTACTTGATTTATTTCATAGGTGAACTTTTTTCTAGAAAGCAAATAACTAACTTTATTATTAAAATAATTTTTCTATTTAGCAATATTGAAGAATGACATGTAATTTATGTATAATTTTGTTACATATATATACATGCACAAAAACACATGTATCTATACACTTTGGAATAGGAATATATATTATGCTATTAATAATCTATTATTATGTTTTTAGATGAGAATACAGGCACGGGGGGGGGGGGGGTATGTGAATTGCCTAGGGTCAGGTGCCCTATATATCTCTTGATAATAGCTGTGACGACTTTCTTGCCTGCTTGTCCCTGTCTTTCTCCCATAGAGAACTCTTTAACCTTTGTGACATATATGATATTATATATGAATAACATGCCCTTTGTTATATTAACATGATATAATTATATAACAGTATATATTGATAATAAATTATATCATGCTAATAATATGTAACATGATATAATTATAATTATATTGTAATATATTCCAAAGATTAAGGAGATGACAGAATATATACTGTTATATTATATAAATAGAATCCTATTTTAATGAGATAGCATTTGTAATATAATTATAAAATACTTCATATCATTAACAATTATTATTAATATTATATTATATAATATATCCCAAAGAGTAAAGAGTTCTAACAATTTGAGAAACACAGGGGCAAGCAGACATGAAAGTAATCACAGCTATTATCAGGAAACATATAGGAACATATAGAGAGAGAAATATATAGGACATCAGACCACGGGTAAGCCACTTAACCTCTTTGTGCTTCAGTTTTATCATCTACAAAATGATGATAACAGTATGTCAAAGCATCAGTTTATGAGGGACCGCCCCTCATTTCTCTCTCCCTTTTCTATACTGATATTAACATATTGTTTACTAGCATAGGTTATTATATTCTGGTATTTTTGGCTATTTCATCAGCAAACCCATACGGGTTTTCCAAAGAAACAAAAGGGAAGGGGGAATGTGGTCAAAATTATTTGTGGTAAAGATTAATATTCCTGTTTTTAGCTAACTCATTTGGGAGGGGCCCCACCTGGCCCACCCCGAAGTTACGTATTATACTGAACTGAGAAGGAGAATTCTCCATAGGCAGTTTTTGAAGGACCTCCCCTTTTGGGGAAGGAAATATTGAACGCTCCCTGAAGGGAGGGGGAGGGCTGCTTCTGGAACACTAGGCTTCTTCCGGAACACAAGCTCACTCTCGGGTCTCTCTGTCTGGAGACTCCCCTTGTGGTAGCGTGTTAGCTGTTCTGGTGGTGCGAGCAACTGTAGACTTTCAGGTTCAGTGAGTTAATTACAGAAATCCCTAAATTCCTTTGAACTAGCTTAATTGGGAATGGTCTGGGGAGTGAAAATGTTAAGCTTAGAGTTAAGAATATCTATGGACATTTCTATTTTCCTATTTCCTTATCTTTGATTTTTATTAGTTTCACCTTTGTTGTTTAATTAATTCCCAAGTAATAAAATCTGATCCTTTTGTGAACTAAAGCTTAGAGGCTCCTTTCTTATTGGCCTGGGAGAAATATCTAAAAAGTTCAGAGTGGAGGGAGAACTTAAAAGATCCCTCATATTTCCGGGACCCCAATATTAAGGTGAGTCACCCAAATAATGCTCCGTATATCAAATTTTGGCCCTCACAAGTAACATCTGCCTAACACGGTTATTGTGGAGATCAAATGAGATAACAGGTAAAACATTTTGCAAACTTTAAAGTGCTATATAAACCCTAGGCTAAAAAGCATCTTGAAAGAAGATTCCAAAGGAGAAAGAAAATAGAAGTGGTAAAGTTATGTGATCACCATACACAAGCTGACCCTGCAGAGTCTTCTAAATGAACCTGATTGCTATTTGTCTGGTTTTAATGAGTAGAACATTTAGAGGGGACTGAAGCTCAGTACACAGACACTGCATAAAAGAAGTCCCATTATAGAAGGTCTCAAACATTGACTATAAATAATTTTTGAGAGACTATGATTCTATAAAGGATAAATAATTCCTTTAGTTGATTTTAACAAGCTCATCCTAGTTAATCTAATTAAGGCATTAGTTGAAAAATTCTTTTGTACTTTATGAAAAACTACTATGGCTAAAAAAAGTAAAGACAAAAGACAGTAGTTCAGAGAATCACAGAATTCTGGAGTTGGGGGAAAACAAGTCTTAGAAATGATCTAATACAGGGGCAGCTAGGTGGCGCAGTAGATAGAGCACCAGCCCTGGATTCAGGAGTACCTGAGTTCAAATCCGGCCTCAGACACTTAACACTTACTAGCTGTGTGACCCTGGGCAAGTCACTTAACCCCAATTGCCTCACTTTAAAAAAAAAAAGAAAAAAAAAAAAGAAATGATCTAATACAGAGCAGCTAGGTGGCGCAATGGATAAAGCACTGGCCCTGGATTCAGGAGGACCTGAGTTCAAATTTAACCTCAGACACTTGACACTTACTAGCTGTGTGACCCTGGGCAAGTCACTTAACCCTCATTGCCCCACCAAAATAAAAATATAAAAAACAAACAAAAAGAACCAAAAAAACAAAAAACAAAACAACAAAAAAGAATTTATCTAATTCAATCTCAGTTTAAGGTAAGGATATTGAGGCCTAGAGATAGCATGACTTTTGGGATATAATTAATGTCAATGTCAATATAAGAATCATGATCTCCAGACTCCAGGCCAGGCCTCTTCCCACTATACTACTGCAAATACTAGCACAAGTTAATAACCTTGCATAATGAGGAAGAAGAACAGAAATAAAAAAGACAAAAGGCTCAAATTGTATATCCAGCCCTCAGCCCACATTTCTATTTGCCTTTTGGACATTGCTACCTGAATGGTCAATAAGCATCTCAAGCTTAACAAATCCAAAACCAAATTCAATCTTTCTCCCTTATAACCACTTGTTTCTTAATTATTTCTATTGAAGGCACCACCATTCTTCCAGTTACTGAGTTAATAAACTATAAGTCACTCTCAACTCTTCATTCTGTCTCTCTCCACCATGTATACAATGAGTTGTTAAGTCTTTCTGATTCTACTCCTTACCACATCCTTCACATTTGGCATTTGTCCCCTTCCTTTCACTTCCATTACAACTACCTTAGCTCAGGGCTTTACTATCTCTCACCTGGGACCACTGCAAAATCTAACTGACCTACAGTAACCACCAAAATGGCATTCCTAAAGTACAGGATTGATTATCTAACATGTTCCACAATGCCAGTTGCGAAATAAATCCTTAATAATGCTTGTTAACTGAATGAATGCTGTCACCTGCTCAAGAGGCTTCAGTGGCTCCGTATTGCCTCTAAGTTAAAAAGTAAAATCTTCTGTTAGGTATTGAGAACCAATCTATCCAGGTTGATCACACTTTTTTCCCTCACCTACATTCTTTGTACCATTCAAAGTATCCCACTTGCTGTTCCCTATAACTGACATTTCATCTCCAGCTGCATAAATTTGATTGAAACGTTATTCCTATTCACCACTACATATTGGAACTCCCCTCAGGGCTCTCCCCAACTTAACACTTCATTCAAGTCTTTTCTAGATTTTCCCAGTTATCAGTGCCCCAACTTTAACCAAAAGAAAATCAATCACCTTTTGTTTATTTTATATGTGTTCTGTTAATACAGTGCATCACCCCAGCAGAATATAAGTTCTTGGAGGGCAGGAACTATCTCACTTTAATATCTGTTGTCTCAAGGCCTAACACAAGGAGTGGCACGTGGTAAGACTTAATAAATGTTTATTAACTACTTCTCTTTATTCACAATGCTACTACCCTGGCTTGAGTGTTCATTACTTCTCTGGACTATTGCAATAGACTCTAACTTGTCTCTCTGGGTCTAGCTTGTCTCTCTGACTCTAGCCTCTTCCCCCTTTAAACCATTCTATAAGGCAGCTTCAAATTAATCATAATAGCCCTCCTCCCTTAAACCAGAAATTTTCAATTGATTCTTATTGCCTTTAGAATAATAACTTTGCTTTGTATTCAAGATTCTCAACTATTTGGTCCCAACGTCTTCCCACACTGGTGAACCAGTTCAACTTTACACTCAAATCCTCTGCCCCTCTGTCCTATCTTGATCATGCCTTGTCAAACTCCAACCTGGCCATTACTTCCAACATCTACCTCCTTCACTCATACTGATTAGCTGATGAAAAGGACTAGAGAAAAATCACAAAACCAGTCTACATGGGTCCACTACAAATTTATATAATATAATCTCAATTAGGTCCTCAGTGCAGCAAAGAAATCCTTTTATACCTGCCTAGTCAAGTTATTATGGCACTCATCATGGTGGCTATTCCAAACCTCTTCATTCCTCTTCAAGCCTCCATGGCAAGGTCTCCCCCAGCTCACTCATCTGAGGACATTATTTCATACTTGTCTCCCTCATTAGAATGTGAGATCCATGAGGAGGGAAGTATTTTTGCCTTTTTTTGTATCCCCAGTGCTTGGCATAGTGCCTGGTACATAATAAATAAATTTAAAACATTAATAAACACTTTTTGATGTACTGTCTAGCCGTATCTCCTACTACTTTCCTTTGCATTTTCTCTTCTCTAGCCAAATAGAACGACTGTCCCACTATACTCAAATTACTGCTTCCTTGACCTGGAATACTCTCCCACCCCAACTGCCTGTTTCAATTCTAATCCACTATAGTACTTTGTGTTTCTCTTTCTGAACTTTTTTATACTTGAATATAAGCTCCTTGACAGCAGAGACTATTTCATGTCTTATCGTTGTATCCCCAGGTGTTAGGAGGATAATTACTATGTACCTGGCACATAGTAGGTATTTAACAAAATACTGTTGATTGATTTGTGCAAGCCATCTCCCTGATTACATGTGTTTTATTCTTCTCTGTATTCCCATAGCACTTGGCATAGTACTTTGTACTGGCACTTGGTAATAGCTATATCTGAAATAGAAACATACATTAGATTGCAAGATCCTTGAGGGCAGAGATTGTCTTTTGCCTCTTTTTGTATCCTCAGTGCTTAGCATGGTGGATAGCACATAGTAGCTACTTAATAAATGTTTACTGATTCATTGATTTGTTGTTGTTCAGTCACTTTCAGTCATGTCTGACTTTTCATGACCCCATTTGGGGTTTTCTTGGCAAAGATACTAGAATGGTTTGCCATTTCCTTTTCCAGCTCATTTTACAGATGAGAAAACTGAAGCAGAGTTATGTGACTTGCCCAGGGTCACACAGTCAGTAAGTGCCTGAGGCCGGAGTTGAACTCAGGAAGAGGAGTCTTCCTAACACCAGTCACAAAACTCTATCCACCGCACCGACATGTAGATATATTTATGGTTTAAAAAACACTTCTCACAACAACCGTTCCAAAGTAGGTAGTTATCATTAGTACTTAGTTATCATAACCCAATTTTATAGAAGAGGAAACTAAGGCTTCATGAGGTAAAGTGACAATCACAGAAACTAGTAATTGTTGGAGCCACTATTCAAATCCAGGTCCCTTCATGAAAGTTTAGAATTCAAATTTAAAAGACAACAACAACAACACTATAGCCATTTTATTTGGCCCATTCTTCCAAGATAGGGAATATATCATGAGGTTTTTTTTCCCCTTGCTAAGCAACCCAAACGTAGACAGAGGGCCCAGTTCTACTATACTATATATCAAAAAGAAAAGGCCAAAGGCAAAACAAATAGAACTGAGAATAAAGATTGAAAGCTCCTTATTTTGCTTCAAATAGACATGAATTTCAACATTCATTCAGTAAACATTTTCATAATGACATTGAGATTACAAACCTACAAAGGATTTATTTTAATTATGAAAAACAATCTGCAAATTAGTTATGCTTACAGGTTTTAGTGGACACTCATTACTGAAGTAAAAAGATTTCTAGATGGCTAACGCATATAACATGAAATAGTTTTCTGACGGTTTCTGGGACTAAGAATAATACTGAAAAAAAGGGGACTCATTTTGAACAGGATTTTCTGAGCTCTACATAAGCATTACAGGGACTGATCTTCAAGGCCATATAAATAAATCTGGTAATGGCATCTTTGTTATCAATGTAATATTCACATTTAACTTCACCTCACTTCCAGAAACTTTGGGAACTACCAGAGGAAACTCTATTTTTCTCCCTTCACTTTCACATAAACCTAAAGGGGATTTTTCATCTCCTTACAATCTCATGGGGCAGTTGTTTACTCAAAGAATTTTAAAGTTGGAAGGAATCTTAAAAGACTATCTCCAAATCCCTCATGTGACATTAGAAAAAGCTACAGTCCAGGTAAGTTAAGTGGTTAATTGTCATTAAAAAGGTAAAATTCACAGGATTTTAAGGATGGACAGGTCCTGAGGGAACATCTAAATCTAGGCCTCTTATTTTACAAAGAGGGAAACCAAGGGCCTGAGAGGTACTCAAGGTTACAAAATAAGGAGCCACTGGAGTTTATTGAGTCCCGTGGATAACTGGCTTTAGGAAGATCACTTTGATTGTTGAGTGGAAGATGGAGTAGAGTGATGAGAGACTTGATCCAAGGAGGTCAAAGAAGGCTATTGCCTCCAGTGGCAGAATTATCAAAGGAAATGCAAGTCTCCTGTTCCCCAATGCAAATGTTCTTTCTACCAAATTCCTCCCTTCTCTTTTTGTCCAAACAAGTTACTGTGATGAGCATTACAAGGGAGAAACGGAGAATTATTAGAACCTGTCTGACTACTTCTCAGTCTTCTTTGCTGGATCTTCATCTAGTTTGGCACTGCTTAACTGTGGCGCTCCCCCAAGGTTCTGTCCTGGGCCTTCTCTATATACATTATCTTCTTTGATGATCTCATCAGCTCTCATGAATTCAAGTATTATCTCTACAAATATTATTCTCAGATCTATTTATCCAGCACCAACCTCTCTCCTAACCTCCAGTTTTGCATCTCCAACTGCCTATTAGCGATCTCAAACTGGATGTTCCCTAGACATCTTAAACTCAACATGTCTAAAACTGGATTTATCCCAAATTACCTTTACCCCAAATCCTCCCCTTTTCTAAACTTCCCTATTTCTGTTGGACTAACCTCCCTTTCACCAAGGTTCACAAATTAGGCATAATCCTCAACTTTCCACTCTCACCTCCAACCCATATCCAATCTATCACCATGTCCTGTTAATTTTACCTTCGTAACCTTTCCCATATACATCCCTTTCTCTTCTCTGATAAAGCTGCCATCCTGGTACAGGCCTTCATCACTTATGACAAGACTACCGCAATAGCCTTCTCTTTGACCTCCTTGGATCAAGTCTCTCATCACTCTACTCCATCTTCCACTCAACAATCAAAGTGATCTTCCTAAAGCCAGTTATCCACAGGACTCAATAAACTCCAGTGGCTCCTTATTACCTCCATGATAAGAAAATATAAAATTCTCTGGCATTTAAAGCCCTTCCTAACTTAATCCCTTTCTACCTTTTTAGTCTTCTTATACTTTACTCCCTTCCATAAACTATATGACTCACTGATACTGAACTACATGACTCTATTTCCCAACTCTGTGCTTTTTCACTGGTTGTTCTCTCCCCCCCTTTATCACTACCTCCTGGCTTCCTTCAAGACTCAGCTTACATCCTACCTTCTTCAAGAGACCTTGCCTAGTGTCCCTTAATACTATATCCTGTACATATCTTGTATATACATAGCTATTTGCATGCTGTCTCTCCCATTAAAATGTGAGCTCCTTGAGGACAGGGATAAACTTTGCCTTTCTTTGTATCACCAATGCTTAACACAGCGCCTATTTAATAAATGCTTGTTGATTCTTAAGATTATTCCTAGGAGCAGCTAGGTGGTACCTGCCCTGGAGTCAGGAGGGCCTGAGTTCAAACCTGCCCTCCACACTTACTAGATGTATAACCCTGGGAAAGTCACTTAACTCCAACTGCCTTAAAAAAAAAAAAGTATTCCAGAAATTTGTTTTGCTTAACTATGCATCCTTATAACAAAGATTTTTCTTCTTTTCTTTTAAAGAGTAGAGGGGTTGGGAGGAAGAGAGAGGTGAGAGATAAGGTTGCCCCCCCCCCAAAGCAAGAAAAAGTCATTGTATGAAAGAAAATGCATTTTTCTTTAATGCAGACTAGAACAGAAGGAAGGCCAGAAGGAATCATAAAGAAGCAAGACAGCTTTGAAAACTACATATTCAATTTATTATACACTTTAAAAGAAAAGTTGTACATAAGAGAGATTTGCAGTTTCGTGTGCAAAATCATTATCTGTTTAACAACAACAAAAGAAATATTATCGGACCTACACTAGAAGAACAATCCCCACATATCTCTATACTCATTCTCTTGGACTGAATCTTAAAGTGCTTTTTCAGGGTGTCCCAAAATTTTGGGGAGTAAGTAGCACTGGCAAGGAAGGCAGTCTATGCTGTCAATATGCTTGGGGCAGAGGGGAGGGATTTCCTTCCTCCTTTCATAGAAGTATAGCTTTCTTTTAGTTCACTCCTCCCCCACTGGCAGTGGAGCTTTCTATTAACCCCCTCCTTTCCACACCTCTTAAAAAATAGCAGTTTGGGGAAAAAAACAAACCTTTAATTTGAAAGTGAAAGTAAGATAACCCATGCTTTGCCTGCTTTTCGCCTGGGGCTTGAGCAGTCTAACCCCAAATATATTCTCTTCTGCTAATGCACTATAATCTCAGTTCAATAGGTAGCTCAAACCTCCACCCAGTTTGCCCTGGTGAAATTCAAACTGGATGCATAAAACCTCAATACTTGAAATGGGCTTCCCTTCTGGGTTTGTACCTCCTCCATTGACAATCTCACCACTAGCATTCAAGTAAGCAGAACTGGCAGAGATTCAAAGGGCCATCTGGACTTTAATACGTTGTCACATGCATACTGGAAAAAAAAAACACACTTAAAACAATCCTATTTTAAAAGCAGCTACAGTCTGCAGCTGCAAGTTGGGGGTGGGAAGGGTGCGGAGGAGAGCAAAGGGAATAGTGTGAGGTAGATAGCAGGGGAATAAATCTCAGTCTCTAAGAAAAAAAGGGGGGCAGTTGGGAGTCTCTAAGCAGTCTCACCAGCAATCCCATTTCTGCATCTCGAGATGACTGTGGCTCTGGAATGTCTTTCCCCGGTTCAGCGAGGAACAGCAAGAGCTTTTCTCAAGGTTCCCCAGTACTCCCCGCTTTCACTGGGGAATGATGAGTCTAGCAACTTTTAGCTTGGCATATAATTACAAAGTTCAGCACATCGATTCGGGTCAGAACATTATCCTGACTCCGACCTTTGCTATTCTCCACCTGCCAGGCACAGTCATAATATCTGGTCCCTTTTTCAACCCACAAATTCTTTTCTGAAAGGTGGGAAGGGCAATTCTGAAAATCAAGGTCAGAGTCAGCTGTAGTCTAGGTAGTTTAAGTCCAAAAAATCATCCGATCCCAGGGAATACTTGAGAAGACCATTTGCTAACAGAAAGCCCTACTCATATCCTTGTGTTCTGTTTTAAGCCCTTTGGTAGAGCTATAAAAGATGAGTTAAGTTATACGTATCAATGATTAATACAGACTATGGGCTGCCTATAGGAACTCTGCTTGTTTATTCCCTTTGACCTATTAGGCAGCATTCTCCCTATTGTCTCTGAATTCAAGTCAAAACTGGAAGGACAAGCATCAGCAAGCAGGGATAATGAAGCACCTGCTTGCTAAAATGAACCAACACTCTGATTCCTTTAAAAATATTACAAATTGCACGGGGATTTTTCAAATAGGACAAAAAAAACAACCAAAAACTCTCCACCTACGCCTGGATTTCCCCTAGAAGTCATACATCTAGTATAGAGTTCTTTGAACTGTGAAACTCAGTAGGGTGTTTCAATGTTTCACAAGCAACCATGGGCTTTCAAACTTCCTTTGTAAAAATTTTTTGTTGTTGTTCAATTGTTTTAATCATGTCCAACTCTTCATGAACCCCTTCAGAGTTTTCTTGGCAAAGAAACTAGGGTGATTTGCCATTTCCTACTCCAGTTCATTTTACAGATGCGGAAACTGAGGCAAACAGTGTTAAATGACTCGCCCAGGGTCACACAACTAGTAAGTATCTGAGGCTGGGCTCAAGCCAACTCAAGTCTTCTTAACTCCAGGCCCAGTCCTCTATCCACTGTGCCACCTAACTGTCCTTGTAAAATTACTAAATTTGGGGGGGTTTATATTTTAAATTTCTGTAAAGGCATAATTTCTGAATCTAGTTCCTTTCCCTTCTATCACCAAACTGTGCTCCCTTATCATAACAGAACTGTGGTTCTCAAACGTTCTTTGCTTATGGCACAGTATTCTTTGTTGTGAGGAATCAGGGTATGTTGGATGTTTAAGTTGGCAATAAAGAAGGGTTTCCACACAGTTGGACCTGGATGTTGGATTTACTCTTACTCACCTTCCTCTTTCTTTGATTCCCCAAGACTTACAATAGAAAATGCAGATATACATGCAATTGTGACCTTCATGAAACATCAGTCTTAAAAGAGTAGGCAGCAAACTGAAGCTGGGAGTTAGGGCTGATGAGTTTGGAAGTCTTGAAATGAGAAAAGGAGTTCTGTACTGATACAGAGGAAAGAGCTCTGGATTATGATGCAGAACTGGATTTTAGACCTGGCCACCATACTTAATTGTGTGACCTTAGAAAAGTCAAATTCTCCAAGAATATCAATTTATTCATCTATCCAATGGAGATAAATATCCCTGCCTCCCTCTCAGATTTGTAGTGAGAATCAAATTAAAATGTGCAATTAGGTTTGGAAAACTAAAGTGCTATGCAAATCTAAGGTGTTAGTTTGATCTTTATCCCAAATAGTTGTCACACATAAGAGATTTCAAACTGAAAGGGACCTTAGAGATCAGCTAGTCCAACCCCTTCATTTTACATATGACAAAACTGAAGCCCAAAGAAGTCAAGTGACTTGAACACATTAGTTCTCAAGTACAATCAAGGAAAGACCTTGCCTCCCTGCCCCTTTGCCCCGTGCCTTCCTTTCCCTGCATTTTAAATGTCTCCTTCACTATTGACTTTTTCCAGAGTATGTCCAGATCTCCCCTAACATTAAAAAATCTTTCCCTTAAAAAAAAAATCTTTCCCTTGGCTCATTACCCCATCCAGTTACTTTTCCATTTCTCTCTCCCTCTTCAATCCTAAATGTTCTTGGAATGTTGGATTTAAAAATAATAATGCTCCTATTTCCTTACTACAGCCATCACCTACTGCAGAGCCTGAAACATAGTGGGTGTTTAATAAATATTTGTTGATTGATACCCACTGACTCCTCAAAGCTTTGCCATTGGATTTTTGACTCCCCCTTTCTCTTCCCGTTCCTCTACTGAAATTGTGTTCTCAGAGATCACCAATGACTTCCTAATGACCAAATCCACTGGTCTTTTATAGCCTTCATTCTTCATTTCTTCTCAGCCATTATTAGACCAATACCTGACCCACTTTCCTTCCCTAAGCACTTCCTCTCCTGATTTTAGCTAGTGGCTACTTAAGTGCTTAAGGTGGGTATTTCCAAAGGTCTATCCTTGGCTCTCCTTATACTCACACCTACAACTTCAGCCATTACCTCTAATAAATGAATATCAAATGTATGTGTGTATGTGTGTATGTATATGTGTGTTTGTGTATAAATCCTGACTTCTTGAGCTACAGACCTCCATCTCTAATTGGCTACAGGATCTCTCTACCTTCATGTCCCACTAGTAAGTCAAACAGATCTAAAACTGAGATCATTGTCTTCTCTCTAAACCTGATTTTCCTTCTAACTTAACTGTCTCCTGCAATAGTACCTTTCTCAGCTTCTTTATCATATTAAAAAAGTGGCATTATCTTTGACTCTCACCACTCAAATCTAGTCATCAGTTCTGCCTCCATAAAAGCTCTCACTTCCATCTCCTCTCTCTTCCCACCAAACTACCTAAGTAGGAATAATGAAAGGCAGCATCTCAAAATATAATGAAAAAAGCACTGTACTTAAAGACAGTAGCAGCCAGGATTTAAATCCCACCTCACTCACTTATGAGCCATGTGGCCATAGGCAAGTCATTTAACTTCCTTGGTCCTTACGTTCTCTATCTTTAAGATGAGTACATACACCTCAAGAGTAATATAGTTGGAGAGGACCTCAGAGGTTATCAAGGGACCATATTTTGGGTAATAATCCAGCAAAAGATAAAGAAAAGAAGAGTTAAATAAATAAAAAGAGAACTAAAAAAGGGCAGTTTCATGAAAATCCAGAGAGGAGAGAGCAGTCAGAAGGAAAGGGTGGTCAACAGCATCAAATGAGCAGAGAGATCAAGAAGAATGAAGATTGAGAAAAGGCAATTGATTTAGCATATAAAATCAGTAATGTCTTTGGAAAGAGCAGTTTCAGTTTAGTGATGATGTCTAACTGTAGACTGTAAAGTGTTTAGAAAAGAGTGAGAGGAGGATTTTCAACTGAGATAGCTACTTGAATGGACGGCAGACCAATCAGCTTCTATATACCTACTCTAGCAAAACTGTGAAGTTTGCAACAGCCTTAATAATCCATTAAGAAACTTAGTAAATAACTTCTTCAACCCCAGACTTGCTCAAAAAGTCAGTCAGAAACCCACAGGCAATAGGAAAGGGACCCTTTTCACAAAAGCCAGTCCCCATAAGGCAACCAGCCTGAAGTATTTATAGGATTTGTTCACTTTCTTTCATGGCTATTTTTTTCTTGTAATAAACATTTTTATTTATAGGTTTTTGGGGTTGTTTTTTTTACAATTTTTATCCCTCCTTCTGTCCCCTCTACTCTCCCTGAGGTGGTAAGCAATCATATATGGGTCATACATGTGCAATTATGTAAAACCTTACCACATCAGTCATTTTGTACAAGAAAACTTGAATAAAATAACAAAATGAAAAAAGTGAAAAATAGCATGATTCAGTTTGTACTCCATCAATATCAGTTCTTTCTTTGGAGGTGGATAGTATGCTTTGTCATTAGTCCATTGTATTGTTGAGAATAGTTAAGTTATTCCAGTTCTTCATCAAACAATATTGCTGTCTCTGCGCACAATATCCTCTTGGTTCTGCATACTTCACTATACATCAGTTCATACAAGTCTTTCCAGGCCTTTCTGAAATCATCCTGCTTGTCATTTTTTATAGCACAATAATATTCCATCACCATCATATACAAAAGCTTATTTAGCCATTCTCCAATTGGTGGGAATTCCTTTGATTTCCAATTCTTACATGGCTATTTTTTGACATTATATTAATTGAAAAGAAGTTTCTTGTTGCTTGTTAAACTGAGACATTTCTTTAGAAAAATATTTTCATTGATAAATTTTGTTTTAAAACACCTGATATCTCAAACACTCAATCTCAAGGAAATCATAGTCTAATAATGGGTGGAGCAAAAATGTTAATAGCTATGTGCCTACAAGATAGGATAAATTGTAATCAACAAAGAGAAGGGCCTGGTATTAAGGAGGATTAAGAAATGCTTCCTAAAGAAGATGGAACTTTACCTGGGATTTGATTGGAAGCCAGGGAGGTCAAGAGACAGAGATGAAGAGTGGGAATTCCAGGCATGAGGGACTGAGCCAGTGAAAATGTAGAAAGTAGGGAGATAAAATATCTTGTATTAGGAACAGCAAGGAGATCAATGTCACTGGGTCACAGAGCACAATATAAGGGACAGGTAATAAAATATTAGGAAACTGGAAAAATAGGAGGGGACCAGATTATGAAGGGCTTTAAAAACCAAACAGAAGATTTTACACTTAATTCTGAAGGTGAAAGGGAGTCACTAAAGTTTTTTGAATGGGGGTAGGGAGGTGGGAGATGAAATCTACACTTTAGGGACATCACTTTGACAGATAAGTTGGACTAGAATGGGGAGAAATAAGGCAAGGAAGATCAGTTAGAGGCTACTCCAACAGACATAAGGGCCTATACCAGAATGGTAGGCAGTGTCACAGGAAAGAAGCGCCAGCAATTTATCCACTGTACCACCTAGCTATCTCAACCAAAACTGTTTATTCCGGAGTTACCAAAAATCTGAATTGCCAAATCTAAGGGCCTTTTCTCAATCCTTTATCTTTCTTAATCAATTTGTAGTTTCAGACACTTTTGATCACCTTGTCTTGGATATTCTCTTCTCTATAGGTTTTCATGACACCACTTACCTCCTTCTCATCCTTCCTTCAGGACTCAGCTCTCCATTCGCTCTGACTTGGAGCCATTAATGAATTTGGTGTCTCATCATTCCATTGGTTCTGGATCCACTTACCCATATAATAATTTTGCCCTCATCTCTATCCATCTTATCTAAAAAGATATCATTTAGATAACTTTTGCTGAATTTAATTATATTATGTTAACATGGAATGAGGAGTGGTTTAGGGGACATAGTACAGGCCTCTAACCCAGGAAAACCTGGATTCAAGTCCTGCCTCTGACACCTACTGGCTATATGACACTAGGCAACTCAATCTTTCAGTGCTCTAGACAACTTTTTAGCACTATAAGTTACAGGGAAAAGGGCAGACTTGAATTACAAAAAGGAATTTCCTTATGTTCCCTAAATTAATGAAACCAGGGGTCTACTAGGGTCTATCCTTCTGTTAATACCATTCCCAGATATTGTTGGCTTATGAAAAAGATAAGATAAAGAAGAAGAAAAAAGGAAAAATAAATTTATCAGATTAGGCAAAGTACATAAGGTAGTAGAGGCAATAATAGTAGCAGTGAAAGTAGAAGTAGCAATAGCAGCCATTATACCCATATCCTAGGGTTGGAACAATAGTCCAAAAGGCCTTCCTGCATCCCTCCTACATCCCCATTCATACTGCTAATAAAATTCCTTATACAGTACTTAGATCTGGCCATGTTACAGCCTAGTTCATAAATCTTTTATTTTTTAAAAAAATCTAAATTCCCAACTACCTATGAAGTTAAGTTAAAACTCCTTTGCCTAGCATTCAAGGCCCTCAAAATACTGTTATCACCGAATTTTTCCAGACTTATCTCATGCTATTCCCCTCCATGTACTAGACAGCCCAATCAAAATAGACTGTCTTCCAAGCATGCCTCTCATCTTTGATCACATTGTTTCCATTGCTTGAAATGTCTTCCTGTTCCTCTCTACTTCTCAAATTCCTATACATTCATCAAACCCCAAATCAAATGTCATTTGTCCATGAAACCTTCCCTGATCCCTTGACAGTAACAACTTGTCCCCCCATATAATACTTTGCTCAGCAACTATTTAATGTATCCATACAATATTATGTACTAGTTACCTGAATTTGTCTTATTCTCCTATTAGATTATAAACCTAGATGTGGGTATAATGTCTAAGCAAAATTTTTCATCTACCCAGTTCCTAGCACAAAGTATATTTTTGATAAATGTTTTTTAAATGAATCATCTAGAAAATAAATGGTATGAGTTTGCTATTCACAGGTCAAGAATATATACTTTCTTTACTTTGTCCTGGATACAGAACAGCATAAAAATGAACGGCATTTTTATTACGACCTCCATCTCTAACCATAAAACCTTGCTTTTGACTATAAAGTTACATGTAGTCTTCCCCAAAAAATAAAATATTGTTTCATACAAGCTAGTATAAATTAATTCTGATAATTTAAAGGTAAATTATATTAAAACTCTATTACTTACTCAAAGTTCCATGAACATCATTTTAATTGGAAAAAACCCATGACTTTAAACACACTGAATCTTAGACACACTTTTCATAGAGAATCTATTAGAATCCAAAAACTATAAGCATATTGTTACATTACTTATAATTTCAGTATTTATCATAAGAGTAGAGTAGGCAGTATTATCACATCTACCTACCAAACTTCAAAATAATCTGAAAGTAATTTTGTAAAAAGAAAGAAGCCCAAAATACCAGATACTTTTTTCATCATGTTTAATGAATAAAAATAGAAGTAAATTTTAATCCTAACCCAGAATATCCCTGTTCCCAATTTGTTAATGTCAAAAACATTTTGGATTGATAAATACTTTGTTGACCTTTGTCATAAAATTAACCCAGCCTCATAACCCCTGTAACTTCTGACCAAGTGCCAGTAAAGACAAAGGAGGAGTTGGCTCTGAAACATAGTTAATTAATTAAGTAGTATAAGCATTGAGAGTTTAATTTCAAAGAAAAGAATCTGGTTGGTAATAATTCACTTGTGAAAAGGGGCAGCTGACAGGGACAGCTAGTTTACCCCTTTTCTAAAAGAGAAGGTGAAGATAAATGAAACAATTCCCATACTACATTTTCTCCTTTTATATGAAAACCTTGCAATAAGAAGACTCCATAGCCTAGGTTCATTTTCAGCCCCACCCCAGAAAGCACATAAAAGGCCTAGCAAATCTGTCTTCAAGCTTCACATTACTCGTCAACATACATACAGAAATTTCCCAACCCATAGCAGAAGTTTTGAGTATTATCTTGGACTCACCATCCTCTTCCTCTGTTTTAAGGACCATCTTGTCTAACTGGATAAAATATTTAGGTCTCAGCCGAGTTTACTCCTCTCAGTTGGTTTCTTCTGGTAAAAGATGTAACTAAAGAGAAAGCTTTCCAAACTAAGTAAGATTTCGTGGCCCAGCAATACCTGTAAATCTGTCTAGCCACTAGGACAGCTCAGAGCAGCTTCCTGAACTGAAAGCTACAAATACACAGAGCCAATCAGTAAACAGCCAGAAAAGGAGTGTCATTCCCTGTTGAATCACCACCACCTAGTTCCTGTCAAGCTGAAGTACCTTCCTATAAAGAAAGTTAACTCTTTTAGTACCTACAGTGTGTCTAATGGGGAGACAAATTATTACAACAGTTTAACTGTCTTCACAAATACAATCAAATCAGATTTAACCATTAAAACTGCCTGCTCTCCTATACTTTAGCCCCAATTCTTAGATTACAACAGGAAGAAGCCCTGTCTTCTCATGATGAGATCATAGTTTATTTCAAAAGAGAATGACTAAAAAAAAAAGAGAGAGAGAGAATGACTAGTCAGAGTTCATCACATCACAGGTCAAATGGACAAGATTTTATGAGCTAATAAAAGTTCAGAACATTGCACATAGTTAAGTACTCAATAAATGAATGATATGAACAAAGCAAGCAAAACACCAAATCCAAAGCAAAATGCCAAATGTGAGTTCTTCCTTTCTAATCATCAGTACACTTTTTCTATTGTACCTCCCCTATCAGCTTTATTCTTGTATAACCCCTGTCCCAAACACCATTGGAACTCTCTGCTGGGCGATGAAATCCCAGCCTTTTGTGAGTCAAAGGACAGTGTTGGCAAGAGGTCTGAGAGCTCCAGCCTTTACCAGTCCACCTTCAGAGATTTGTTCTTTGGTTGCTTCTGTCTTGCCAATCCCACTTCAGGTTGTTTAAGAAAAATACCCTGGGAAAACATGAGTGGAAGCAGTAGTCTCTGTCATGTTTCTATTCCAAACTTTCTACTTGCTAGCTGATCCTGAAAATGACCAGGGAGCCACTGGCATTTTATTGAGGGGGTAAGGGAGTCATATGGTCAGTCCTGCCCTTTAAAAAATCACTTTGTGCACAATGTTCTCTTGGTTCTGTTCACTTCACTATACATCATTTCACACATGTCTTTCCAGGCCTTTCTGAAGTCATCCTGCTTGAAGAACTGTGAATGACTTGACTATTCTCAACAATACAATGATCCAAGACAATCCCAAAGGACTATTGATGAAGCATACTATCCACCTCCAAAGAAAGAACTGATATTGATGGAACAGGCTGAGCATGCTATTTTTCACTTAAATTTTTTTTCTTTTAATCAAGTTTTCTTGTATAAAATGACAAATATGGTAAGGTTTTACATAATTATACATGTATAACCCGTATCTGATTGTTTGCCATCTCAAGGAGAGGGAAGAGGAGGGAAGGAAAGAGGGATGAAAATTGAAACACAAAACTATAAATAAAAATGTTCATCACAAAAAAAAAAAATCACTTTGGTGGCTGAGTGAAGAGGACTAGAGTGTGGAGAGACTTGAGGCAGGTATACTCACCAGTAGGCTTTAGCAATAGTCCTGGCATGTGGAGATGAAGACCTACACCAGCATGATAGCAATATCAGAGGAGAAGATAATCTTGTAACCAAAGGTGGTTTTTTTCCTTGTTATTTTTTAGATTTAGTTTGAGGGAAGCAAAAATGAGCTAAACTTCTGCCAAAATTCAGCAACAAAGAGGTCCTAGCTAGTCAAAACTATGTGGATTTAAACTAAGACAAAATGGTGATTCTCTCCACCTGGAGAAAAAGGTACAGATCCTGAATTATTTAATTAAATGTGAAGAACAGCAGGCTTCCCCATCTTATCCTTCCTTTCTAAGAATAACTAAAAAGAAATGATATCTAACTTATAGAAGAAGAAAGAAACTTAGATCCTAAGTTCTTAAAATTTTTTTTTAAAAAAAGATTTATGTGAGAAACAGCAAGATATAATAGAAAGGACACTGGATTGGAGTCAGAAAATCCGAGTTCCAATCTTGGCTTTGCCACATAGTAATTCTGCAATTTAAGCAAAATCACTTCACATTCAGCTCTAAATCCAATGTGCTATGATTCAAAGGAAAAAATAAAATAGAAGAAAATTCAATTATATCTTCACTGCTTGTCTTTTCCCTTTCTCCAAAAACGCAACAAAAATATTATCTCCTTGAAGGCTTCAGCAATCCATAACAACAAAATAACAACACATATTTATATAAGAGTTAAATTTTACAAAATACTTTCTTCTCAACAAGTTTATGAGCTGAGTAGTATGTTAACTCTACCACCTCCTGTATGTTAAAGTCCCTCACTTCCTCCTACTAGGCCCAGTTCAACTTGTCTTCCATTCTAGATGTCCTAGCATTACTTCAAATTCAACATGTTCAAAACTAAACAATTTCCTCAAAACTGACCTCTCGTTTTAAGGTCATTAATACTGTTAAAAGAAAGCTCCACCTTGCTGCCTGTCATTGAGCTTTATAATGTTGGAGTAAATTTTTATTCTTCCCTCTCTTTTACCTCCTACATCAGTTGTCAGATGCTCTTGAATCTACTAGGTCCAAAATCCATCCTCTCTCTCCCTCATACCTAATTCCACTATCATAATTCATAACATCATTTTCCTCCCCAAGACTATTATAATTGTCAACTGCTCTTCCTACTTTTAATCTATTTCCTTTTCCAATATTTCCTTCATACCAAAGATTAATGTCCAAGAAATCTCACCAGTGTATTACTTTGATCACCTCATTTCTCTACTCAAAAATCTTCAGAAGCTTCCAATTGCCTACTAAAATATAAACCCTTGATTCGGGCATTTAAAGTCCTCTACAACCTGGTTCCAATCTACCTTATCTCATACTGCTCCCCTTGATGAAACCTATGTTCCAGCTAAACTGGAATACTTTTCATTTGCTATTCTCTTCCTTCAAACATTATCTTTTTTTTTTTTCCTTGATTATTGCTTTAGCTTCCTGATTAGTCTTCCTGCTTCATTCAGGTCATTCCCTTTTACAGTCTATCTTCCACATAGCTGCTAAGAGTGATATTTATAAGGTGTGGGTCTGGTGATGTCACTCTTCTGTAAATTCCAATGGCTCTCTAATGCCTGGTACATAGTAGGCACTTAATGTTTGTTGACTTCATTCTAGGATCAAATATATAGACTCTTCTATTTGAATTTGAAGCCCTTGATTGCCTGATTCCAGTTTACCTTTCCAGGCTTATTATAACACTGTTGTCCTTCACACGCTCTTTGGTCCAGCCAAATAGACCTTGCTGTTCTGCACACATGACATCCCAGCTCCTATATCCATGCTGGCACCACTACCTTCTTTCCTCTGCCTCTTGAAATTCCTGGCTTCCGTCAGGGTTTAGCTCAGACAGCACTGCCTACATGAGGCCTTTTCTAATGCAGCCCAACTGCTGCTGTCTCCCCTGCTCTCAAAAAATTACCTTGACAATATTTTACATATCCTTAAATGCATACATGTTATTCTCTCAATTGAATGTAAGTTCTTTGTGGGCAGGAACAATTTCATTTTTATATTTATACCTCTAGTGATTGGCACACAGTAACTGATTAATAAATTCTTGATTAATTTATCTTTGTGATTTTGTTTATGCCATCTCCTGTGGACAGAATGGACTTCTACCAATCTCTTCCTCCCCCAGCTAATCTCCATATGCTAAAGTACATCCTTCCTTTCAAGCTTTAACTCATGGGCTTTCTCTCTAATGAAGACTTCCCTAACTCTATCCAATTGATTCCAAATTTTTCATATCACTTTGCCTGAAACATTCCTTTGTACTTTTCACTCTCTTACATCTCCATTATTGGTTTATCTCCCTAGTCCACATAACATCTAAAGTTGCTTAGAACAGAATCTGTGTCACTGCTATCATTGTATCCCCAGCATAATCTTTTGCATACCATATAAGCTGATAAAATTTAATGCATCAGTGATGTTTATGAAATGTATGTACATACATATAATATAGAATGTATTTACATATATTATGCATATGAGAATTCTCAGTATGAAAACTCCCTCCATCAATGTAGATCAGCAACTTGTTTACAATTTATAGTCTTAGAGAGTTACCTTAGGTATTGAGAGATAAAGTGACTTGCCAATGATAACACAGCTTGTATGGGTCAGGGGGCAGATCTTTGAACCCATGTCTTCCTTTCTCCCAAGCTTACTTTCCATCTACTAGGCCTCTTAGGAATTTACAATTGAGAATTTTATCAAGAGAGTGTATGCTTCACAGAGGGGTTGGAATAGATGGCCCCAAGTTCTCTAACAATGATAAGTCTGGTTCTCTGAGTTCTACTTTAATAATTCAGTGAATCTATATCCTCTTAAATGCAGGTATTCTCCTCTGATGATACAGGTGGATTTTACTTCTAGAAGCCTTCCCAGTTTTTATTTATGAGGAACTAGTCAATTTTGGTAATATGCTGACATCAAATTATGTCCATATTTTTTTCATTGCCCTCTGGGTATCCCAGAATTTTAAAGTTTCTCCCCCAACAAGTTTTCTCTCATGTACATGTTAAGATAATATAAGATCCTTGACAGAAGCGAAAACAGACAACTTTGTTCAATAATCTGATTATTAATATCAGGCAAGAAATAAAGCTGGAAGAGATATGTTTGCTAAAAATGTTAGCCAGTCATGAAAGATACCCAGGGAAGAGTTCAAATGGAAGAAAAACTTCCCAATATGTGATGAGGTCATCAGCTGGTCTTTTGTGGATGACATTGTGCTGATAAAAAAAAGCCACAGAGCATTAAAAAGCCTCACTAATGAGATCCATAACCCATTCAAAAGAGTTTAGCCTAACAATCCACAGAAGAAAATTCAAGTAGATGAAAAATGTTTTGTGCCCAGACTGTCACATGCAGTTGAATAGATAACCCATTGAGTTAGTCCATCATTATATTTATCTTGGAGAGAAAATGCAGAGAAACAATGAGATGGGCCAAGAATTAAATAAAAGGAATAAAAGTTGGCTGGAATTTCATTTAGGAAATTGAAACAAAAACCTATCTTTCTAAAAATTTTATCTTATTTTTATTGATAGCTATATTTAGAAATGATTATGATTTAAAAACAAAAGTTATCTCTCTCCTACCCAGCAAACCACCTTTTATAACAAAGATGTTTTAAGAGGAGAAACAGTTCAACAAAACTAATTAACCTATCAACCACATCTGACAATATATGCAATACTTTATACTGATAGTCCCTTTTTATCATCTCTTCCAGGAACAACCCTGGTTGAGATTAGCATTGAGTTTCTTCTTCTGTTTATTCCACATACATTGTTATAGTCATAAAACATATCCTTTTCTTGGTTCTATCAGCTCATACAAGTTTTCCCAGTGCTTTTCCATTTTCTTCATATGCATCTTTTCTTACCACATAAGTAACATTTAATTGAATTCACTCACCACAATTTGCTTAGTTGTCCCCTGATCAAAAAATATCTACTTTGTTTCCTGTTGTTTGTTTCAACAAAAAAAGTGCTGCTCTGAATATTTTTATGTATATAGGACATAGATATAGGCCTAACAGTGGGATCTCTGTATCAATGTGTATGAACATTTTAGTCACTCTTTTTGCATAATTAACAACTGCTTTCCAGAATGGTTGAGCCAATTCACAGTTCCACCAGAGTGTATTAGAGTGCTTGTCTTTCTATAGTCCCTCCCACACTGACTAGTCTCATCTTCTATCACCTTTGTTAATTTACTAGATATAAGTTGAAACCTCAGCATTGTTCTGATTTGCATTTGTATTACTGATGTATGAGGGCAATCTTTCAAATGGTTAATAGTGTACAATTATTTTGAGAAATTATGAGTATCCTTTGAATACTATCTACTGGGGAATGGTGCTTGATCCTATATATTTGTGCTAATTCCTTAAACATCTTAGATGCCAGACCCTCATCAGAAATAATTTATGCCAAGATATTTTCCCCAATTAAAACCCACCCTTCTAATCCTAGCTACATTAATTTGGTATGTGTACGTTTCAATTTGGTGTAGTCTAAATTCTCTTTTTGTCTTTTGTGATCTGCTCTATCCATACAGTGGTTAAGAACCTGTGATGTTTAAAATCTAAATTGTGGTCGCCTTAAATCAGAAGCTTCAGCTCCAGTCTAGTCTAGAGTTCCAGCCTGGTTGGGTTCTTCCTGAAGTCCTCCTCCACGAGCCTGTGTTAATCAGGAACACCCTTAGCAAGCTGTTTGTGGAAGCTTTTTTATAGATCTGGAACAGAGGCGGTCCTTATACACTGCTTCAAGGTGATTGGTTGGCGGCATCCAAGTCCATTGTCTTTGAAGGTGTTCTCAAGTTGAGTTCACAGTCTAGTTTCTGAGAACAATACCTTCTTAAGGGATAGCCAGGTATGATTACAATCCAATTAACTTGAAGTAGGCTTAATCAGCAGTCAATCACTCTCACTTGATTCAATCAGTATAGATTAATCTCCAGGTAGGTCTTTGAGTATCTGCTAAATCCCATTATTTCATCACAAACCCCACCCCTATTCCCCAATCCCAAATCATATTTGTTAAAGGTACTTGATCTCATTCTCTTCTAATTTTTTGTTGATGTTGACACTTCATTATCAGATCATGTATCAATTTTGAGCTCATTGTGGTATCTGTTGCAAAGTGATCTAAATTTAATTTCTGCCAAACTGCTTTCTAGTTCTCCCCAGGGGGGTTTGGTTGAATAGAGTCCTTCCCCAAATTATTTTTGTTTTTTCTATCTATCAAGCAGAGGGTTACTAAAATTGGTTGAAAACCTATATTTTTTACACAAATATTCCTTCATGTAATACTTTATGGCTACAAACTAGGGAATCTCAAGTAACCTTTCTCTCGAACACACCTAAATTCACATGAATTGGCAACAAAACTGTACAACATGGCCAGGTCCTTCAAGGTCTGGCAAGGTGAGAAAGAATTCCAGTGGCTTCCTTCCTATTGCCTCCAGGAACAAATACAAAATGGTCTGTTTGGCATTCAAAGCCCTACATAAACTACCCCCCTCCTATCTTTCCTAGCCTATCTTTCACCTTACTCCCCAAAATATACTCTTTGCTCCAGTGACACTGGCCTCCTAGCTATTTCATAAACAAGACACTTCATCTTTCAGAAAATGTGGGCATTTTCTCTGGCTATTCCCCATGCCTGGAATGCTCTCCCTCTCCTACTCCAGCTACTGCCTTGCTTTAAATCCCAATGAAAATTCTATTTTTTACTGGAAGTCTTCCCCAACCCCTCTTAATTCTAGTGCTCTCCTTCTTTTAATTATTTCCTATTCATTTTGCTTTGTATATATTTATTTGCATATTGCCTCCCCCATTAGATTGTAATGTCCTTGAGAGCGGGGACTATCTTTTGCCTCTTTTTGTATCCCCAAAGCTTAGCACAGTGCCTGGGACATAGTGGGCACTTAATAATTATTGATTCATTGATCAATCTCCTCACTAGACTTTTAAATCAAGGCTGAGATAAGCCATCTCCAAATACTCTGCTAAGTTTCTAGAGGCCTAGAAGGTCACAATAATGTCATGTTTGCCCCCAAATAGTACCCAGGACACAGTGTACTATCCAGAAACACCCAACCTCTTGCTCATGTTTGATGCAGAGAGGACTTATAGAGGCCTCTGAAGACATAGCAACACTGAGGATCAAAAAGTAGAATGCTGTGCTGAAATTTAGCACAAATTAAACTTTATAAATATGGAACGTTTTAATCATTTGCCTTCATCAGGAGATAGCACTGTTACTGTGGCTAGATTCATTAAAAAATAAGGTTCCCACTTCTTCCTACTCTTCTCAGTTCTGTGATACTGAACCTCCTGTTGCCAAAGAATAAACCTTTCTTCTCAAAGGAGGAAGTGTACTGCAGCTGTTCATTTATTCCCATCCATTTTAACCTACCCCTCCCAATGTCTAAATTTGCCTATCTCTTCCCCTGCATTCTATGGAATGCCTAATCCATAATTAACAAACTTCTTCTCATTTTACACCATTTACTCTCTTGCTCCTTCCATCTTTTGAAACTGAGACTTGGATCCTTTCTGATATTACTGCACCTCTGGCCACATCTTCTAATACTTGTTGCACTATAACTCATACCCTCAGACTAGTTGTGATAGGGAAATGGAAAGGGGAAGTAAGAATGCTCCTTGCTCCTCAATGACACTTCCAGACTCCTCCTCTACCATACCCAGAATCTTCATCCAAATTTATCATCCAATCCAGATTGTATTAGCTATTATATACTGATCCCTAGGATATTCTCTTTTCTTTCTCAGTGAGTTCAGTATCTGGCCCACAGTCTTCCTCTCTTACCCTATTCCTGTCCTTATGCAAGGAGATTTTCAAATGCATACCGAAATTCCCTCAAATACCCTAACTTCCCAATTCCTCATCTATTCAGTTCACATGTCTCTTGCATCTTTAAAAAAAAACAACCCTCATTTTATCCTACTATGCCCATCAGCTACAGTTATGAATCTCTTCCCCCCTTTTCAGCCAAACTTATTGAAAAAGCCATCAACATACAAGTCTCTTTACTTTCTCTCCTCTCACTCTTGTAAACCTTCTGCAACCAGGCTTCCAAACTCATCACTCAATAGACTGGTCTCTATGGAGTTACCAATAATTTCTTAATTGCCAAATTTAGTGGCTTCTGCTCAGTCATCATCCTTCTTCACCTCTCTGCAGTACTTGAGACTGTTGCCCCTCCTGGATACTCTCTCCTCTCTGGGTTTTATTCTGCTCTCTTGGTTTTTCCTTCTATCTAAATAACTGCTCCTTCTGACCCTCCTTTGCTCTATCTTCATCCATGGAATACCTATTAAATGGAAGTATCCGGCAAGATTCTATCCTGGGGACTCTTTTCGCTTTAAATTATCTCATTTGGTAAACTCATCAGTTACCATCAGTTTAATTATCATTTCTATGAAAATGATTGCCAGATCTATTCATCTGACCCTAGTCTCTCTTCTGGAATTCACTCCTGAACATCAACTACCTACAAGATATTTAAAATTTGATGTCCTAGAGGCATCTTAAATTCAAGATGTCCAAAACCGAGCTCATTTCATCTCACTATTGAGGGTACCACCATCCTTCCAGGTTAAACGCTTTAAGGCAGAGACTGCTTCTGCATATTTATTGGGATTTTATTTGTTTCTTATTTCACACATTTCCTGGTATATACTAAGTACTTAATAAATGTTTGCATTGATTGATTGATTAAAAAAGACAAAGATTTCAGGGAAAGATACTTTATTAAGTTATAAGGAAGGGAAAGTGGAGGAAAAGATAAAATTGCCTTTAATATAATGAAATGTTAAGACCATTTGAGGTAGATGAAAAACTCAGTCATAATGTTAAGACTCTAGGGACTAAATTAGGTACTAATGACTTCAGTGGGAGTAATGTGTGAAGGAGATGATTATACTTTCAAGAGTTTGGGATTTTGTTTTTTACTATATTTTCACTTTCTACATTTTTATTTATGACTTATTTTTAATATAAAAAGGTTTCTGATGCTTTTAATATTGTTAATGCTTATTGAAATGTTACTGTTTTCCTTTAAGCATGTACTTTTACAGGAAGTTTACTGAATTCTCAAATTTGGTTTCATTACATCTTGATCCCACATTTTCTTCCCAAAGGAATACATTTCTGATTGAATAATGCAAACTGACAAAAAAAAAAAAACCAGGATTCATAAAGGATCAAAGATTTGGACCTAAAAGAGACCTTATACAACATCCAGCTAATCCCCCACACTTTAAAGATGAGGTTAGGCCCAGAAAGGTTAAGTGATGAGACAATAGCTTTACAACACACACTCTGGTATAAACTAGATCATATTTTTATAAGAAGTAATGGGATATGGGGCAGCTAGATGGCACAGTGGTTAAACTGCTGGCCATGGACTCAGGAAGACCTGAGTTCAAATCCAACCTCAGACACTCGATACGTACTAGCTGTGTGACCCTGGGCAAGTCACTTAACCTCAATTGCCTCACTAAAAAAAAAAAAAGTAATGGGATACAAAAATCAAGCAAATGTTAGGATGTTGAAACTTGATAAAAGATAACCTTTCCACTTGGATCCTTAAATTGGGCAAAACCCATATAATATGATCCCAACCAACATTGATTTTGTACTAATCAAACCCTATTATGATGTCATGAAATCTTTCTAGTAAGCAAGTAGTCCATTTATAAAGTTACTACAGAATTAATTGGTCTCTATAATGTTTTGGTTGTCATCTCTTCACAAGACAAATTAATTCCATTATTTGGTGTGTGCCTACATTGATAAAGATGAACTGGTATAAATTTAATGAAGAGAATCCTAAATGATATAAGAGACTGATGACAAATCCAGAAAGAATAGAAAAAGTATGGACCAAGAAAATTAATGAGATTAAGCTCACATCAGTTCAAAATAATCCACTTATGCCTCAATGAGATTTTACTAATGTGTGTTATAAAGCTATTGCCATAAAAAGTCATACTGTCATTAAAAAAAAATAACAGAACCCCTTATTCTTAGTTATATGCCAAAAAATAAGAACTCAAATAAAATAAGGGATTACTTACAAAAATTAAAATCCTAAAATTAATAGAATACCAAATAGAGATCACATAATCCAATCTCAGAAAAGGGAATTGAACCAGCTATAAAAGAACAAATAAAGGAAAAAATTCTGTGATCCAAATAGATTTAAAGGATAATTCTGTAAAACTTTTTTTTTTTTTAGTGAGGCAGTTGGGGTTAAGTGACTTGCCCAGGGTCACACAGCTAGTGGTAAGTGTTAAGTGTCTGAGGCCGAATTTGAACTCAGGTACTCCTGACTCCAGGGCTGGTGCTCTATCCACTGCGCCACCTAGCTGCCCCCATAAAACTTTTAAAGAACAATTAGTATGTACAATGCAAAATTCTTAAAAGTTGAAGGGAGAAAAGCACTCAAACTCCTATTTTGAGATCAATACAGTCCTAATATCTAATTAGGGATTTAAAAAAATAAAGAGAACTATAGACTAATATCATTAATGAATATCAATTCAAAATTTTTAATAAAATCTTGGCAAAAAGGTTACGAAAATTTATATCTAAAAAAAATTTTACTATTATCATGTTGGCTTTATGCCAGGGATTCCAGGATGATTTAACATTAAGAAAACAAAATAAAAATATCCCAAACCACATGATTATTTCATTAGGTACAGAAAAAGCCTTTGACAAAGTATAATACTCATTTATGCTATTTAAAAAAAAAAACAAACCACACAAAGTATCAGCATAGAGAGATCTTTTCCTAAAATGATAAAAAGTATCTATTTAAAACTAAAAACAAGTATAATCTGCAAGGGGAAAAAATACAGGAATAATTCAAAGATGCCAATTTCCCCACTATTTGACATAGTTCCAGAAGAGAAGGAAATTAAGGGCATAAAAGTAAGAAAAGAGGAAATAAAACTATTCCCATTTTCTGATGACATGATGGTTTGTTTAGAAACTTTGGGGGAATCAGCAGATAACTAATCGAGACAATTAGCAACTTCAATAAGGTTTCAAGAAACAAAATTAACTGATAAAAAATCAATTTTCTATGTAATAGTAACAAAATCCAGAAAGCAATAGGAGAAAAGGAAGTCCCATTTAAAAAAAAAACCTATAAAATGCATAAAATATCTGGGAATCCATCTTCCAAATCATACTCAATACCTATATAGATAAATTACAGAGCACTCCTTAAAGAAAGAAAGGGCAATTTAAATAGCTGGAGGAATGTACACTAGTCAAGACTAGGCTGTTGGGCAGTCAATAAAGATTTAAGTGCCTATGTGCCACATATGTATGTATGTATGTATGTGTGTGTATATATGTATGTGTGTATGTATATACATATATATATATATTTTAATCTGGCTTCATATACTTAATAGCTGTGTGACCCTGGGCAAGTTACTTAACTTCTGTTTGCCTCAGTTTCTTCTACTGTAAAATGGAAAGAATACTAGCACTTACCTCCCAGGATTGTTGTATGTATGTATGTATGTATGTGTGTGTGTGTGTATGTGTATGTGTGTGTATACATACACACACATATGAGGGCAAAAATACAGTATGTCCCTCAAGGAGTTCCATTGTAATGATGGAGACAACATGCAAAAAACTATACATATATGGTATAATATAGATAAAATGTAAATTGAAGGTAAGAATGTGGCTAAATGTCCCTTCTCTTTGACCCAGAGATTCCACTCCAAGGCATTTACTCAAAGTAGGTCAATGTCAAAAGAAAAGTTCCTAGAGATAGCAAAATAGCAAAATCCTGGAATGACTAAACAAATTGTTCATTAATATGAGTACAACAGTGCAGTAAGAAATAATGTACACCAATGGTGTCAAACCCAAATAGAAACTGATCCCTACAGGCCTTATGCTGACTTAGAAAACCACAAATTAATTTATCTATGTTGTACTATATTTTTATTTATTTTGTTAAATATTTCTCAATTACATTTTAATCTGCTTCTGCAATGTATAGTACCTCAGATGTACATGATACTCACAGAAAGGAAGACCCTTTTGAATTGATGCAAAGAGAAGTAAGCAGAATCAGAAAAACAACATATACAATGAATGCAACAATGGAAAAAGAAAGAACACCACTGTAATCAAAACGAAAGCTGCATAATTATAACGACTATGTTTGGATGCAAAGAGATATGAAAAGATACTTCCCTTTCAAATCTCTCCACTCAGCCTCCTTTGCAGAAGTGAAAGACTGGGGGTGTGGGATACTCCATACTGTATTACGTTAGACTTTTTTGATTTGTTGTTTAGTTTTGCAAAACTGGTTTTTTCTTTCTTCCTTGCTTCAAACTTTATATGGGATGACTTTCTGAGATGAGGTAAGGGAAGGAATAATAAGAACTAGAAATGATATTTAAAAAGAAGACATCAATAAAGTTTTTAATGTGACTTTTTTTTATTAAGTGAAATTCAGAACAAGTTGGACAATGCCTTATGTTTGGTTGACCTCTACGTATCACTTCACACTTTGGCCATTCTCTTCTGGATACCACCACATTTCCATGATAATGCTCTCACTTCTCCTACTGAACTGAAACTCCCTTCTTGTACTTCCTGCTGGATCAATCAATCAAGTATTTGTTAAATGCCTAGTAATGTTCCAAGCACTGTGCTAGGCACTAGGCATGTAAATACAAAAAAGGAAATAATCCCTATTCCCAAGAAGCTTACATCCTATTGGAGGAGACATCAAGTACGTATATAAGTATATACAAATAAATACACAGTAGTTAAATGCGAGTATAGGAGGAAGGGGGCTAGATTTGGGGCAGGAGAGAGGGGGTAGTGGATCTGGAAAGGCTTCATATAGAAGCTGGTGCTTAAGTTGGGTTTTGAAAAAAGAGAGGGATTTTCTGAGGTAAAGAGAAAGTGCACTCCAGGCACAGGGAGAGTACAAAGGAATAGAGATTGGAAATGGAGGTCAGGGTATGTGAAAGAGAACAAAGGCCAGTTTAATTATGTTACAGTGTGGGAGGGTAGGGTTAGAGAGAGGTAAATGATATACAACAAGGCTGCAAATACTGGTTATTTTCCTTATTTAAAACTAGCCCTGTATCCAGCTATAAAACTCTAATTAATCAAAACGGAAGATTTAGGGGAGAGGTTTATATATTACTTTACTCATATTTGTCAGTATTTTAAATAGTTTTACAACAGTATTCATTAATAATATTGGCCTTTTCTTATCCTTACTTCTAACTATGGGCAAACCCTGAGGAACTGTCTGGGGCCCTCTTCTTCTCTCACTATACTTTTTTAGTGATACTGTGAGCTTTCATGGGTTTAATTATATCATCTATATAAATAATCTCATTTCTATATTATATACTTAGCCCTACTCTCTCTCTTGAGCTCAAATATCACACCACCTTAATAGTTACCTCCAACTAGATATTCCACATGCAGTTCAAACTCAACATATCCAAAAGATAAGACATCACCTATACACCCAAATCAACTCTTCTTAACATATCTATTACTGCTGACTGTGACATGATCCACAGTTACCCAGGCTCACAAATTCAGGGTTGTCATTAATTCATTCTACATTCAATTCATAGCCAAGTCTTAATGATTCTAGTTGGCAGAGTAGATAGAGCATTGGGACTGGAGTCAAGAAGACCTGACTTAATAGCTGTGTGACCCTGGACAAGTCACTTAACCTGTTTGCCTCAGTTTCTTCTACTGTAAAATGGAAAGAATGCTAGCACTTACCACCACCACCACCCCCCAGGACTGTTGTAAAAACCAAGTGAGATAATATTTTTAAAGCACTTTGCAAACCCTAAAGCTCTATAGAAACACTAGTTGTTGTCATCATCATCATTACAACCTGATCCCCGTTCTAGTCTTATCAGGTGTTACTCAAAAATGGTCTTTTCTTGCTGTTCTTCACAGACAACATTCTATCACTTGAATGCCTTAACACTGGCTGTCCTCCATAGCTGGAATTGCACTCCCTCTTCACCTCCACATCTAAAAATCCTCAATTTCCTCAAAAACTCAGCTCAAAGGCCATGAAGTCTATTCTAATCCTACCAGATGTTAGCTTTTTCTTCCCTCCATCTCCCTCTATACCTAACATTACCTTGTATTTATTTGGTATATTTTTATGTCCCACCCCCAGCAAATCACAGAATTAGAGTTTTGAAAAGACATCATCAATCATCTGATCCAACCCATTCCTGAAAGAAATCACCACTATAACATGTCTGACAAACAATAACCAAGTTCTGCTTGAAGAGCTTCAGAGAGGAAGAACCCACTACCTCTCAAGGCAATTCAATCCACTTGTGGGCAACTTTAATTATGAGGAAGTTTTCCCTGACATCAAACCTAAATTTGCCTCTTTAAAACTTCTACCATTTGCTCCTGGTTCTTCTCTCTGGGGCCAAAAAGAAAAAGTCCAACCCATATGACAGCCCTGCAAATATTTCAACATAATTATCATGTTCTCCCTTCCCTGGGTGGCTAGCTGGTACAGTGGTTTAAGCACTGGGCCTGCAGTCAGTGTTAGAAAGGATTTTAGAGGTTCCACTCTCTCATTTTACAGATAAGGAAAGAGGCCCAAAGAGGTTAAATGATTTGTCTAAGGTCACACAAAGTACTAAGTTGAAGAACTGAGATTTGAATTTAGTGCCTTTTCCACTGTACCTTTTAATTTAAATTTAATTGAATTTAATTTTAATTGAATTTAAATTGAATTTTCCACTGCATCTTTTAATTGTAGTCTACTTCATGGAAAGAAATTTTCATTGCATACTATACAAAATTATACCACAGCACAAGCAAGAAGATACATTCATACCTACATCATCACTACATCAAGCTCTTGCTATCTAGCCTGCTTCTGAGAACACTACATTAATGACAACCATTCGTCTCCATACATAATTCTGGAAACTTCTGCAACAATAGGATTGTGCATGTGTATTTATGCACTGAAATAGTGACCATGGGAATATTGAGGCAAGTTATGGAATTAAAATTAAAGTGACAAAACTTGAAGAGACCTAAGAGGTAATCTAGTCTAACATTTACCATTTACATTGAGTATGAACAACTTCCACTTAAATATCCCTAATGATTAGGGAGTCATAACCCCCTAAGGCAACCTATTTCACTTTGAAATTATTCTAATCATTAGATATTGTTTCCTTACAAAGAGTCCAAATTCTGCCTCCCCCTTAATTCTTCCCACTAGCCTTGGTTTTGCCCTCTGAAGTCATATTAAATTAATTTAATCCCTTTTCCACATGGTGAGATGAGACTTTCTTCCTTTAGGATTGTACTCAACAGTACCACAGTAGTGTATAAACCCTTGTCGTGTTTCTAAAGGGAAGGTTCTTAATCTTTTTTGTGTCATTGGCCCCTCTGGCAATTTGGGGAAGCCTATGGACCCCTTTCTCAGAATGTTTTTAAATGCATAAAATAAATAGAATTACAAAAGAAGCATTATACTGAAATAGTTATCAAAATATTTTTAAAACGCAAATTCACAGGTGCAATATTAAGAGCACTTGATAAAAAGTGTTATCAGTAGATTAAAAAACAATCATTATGATGTTAAATTAAAAAGGAAACAAACACCTCTTCCCCAGAGCATGAGCAGTATAAAGATGAGAGGATGAGGGAAAGAACATAAAATTGACATGAAACTCACACCAACACTAAACCTTTCTTCTCTCTCCCCTTTTTAACTACCCCTACCCATAGCCACGGCGAATGAAGAGATCATACATACTGAACAAAGACATACTAAAAGTTCAATCTACACTGCCCTCCACTGGCTACAAAGGGAATCAGGTTTATTTCTGAAGGATTAATAACTTAGCAAATTCTGCTGATGAATTTAAATTTCTTTTCTGTGTTATATATGAGGAATAAAGTTAAAGATATTCTCTTCAATTTCAGCCTCTTTCAAGTCTCATGTTTCCTCCCATTTGTAAGAAGACTTCATTCAAATCTAAAAGAGTACAATCAACCCTCAATTACTTGTACTAATAGTAGGAAACAGTCTCACAGATAATCTCATATATCTGCACTCATTATAGTTGCTTTATAGTAGCATCTAAGGGGATGCTACTATAATAACTGCTGAAGAAAAAAAAGGCACAAGCAACACAAGGTGGATTCACTCATTCAGTCAGTCAACAGGCATTTATTAACCTATCATATGCCAAGCACTAAATGCTTGGGAATATAAATACAAGCAAAAATACAGTCCCTGCCCTCAAGGAGCTCATTTTAATGGGGGAAGACAACACATAAGAGGAAGCTGAAAAAAAGTATTTATGAGAAATGAGGGATGCAGGGGGAAGATCAAGGTACTTGATGTGGTGATATGGTAGAGAAAATCTGGAGTGCAGCCAGAAAAGGAATGTAACATGGTTTGCCTGTGTGCCCTACTTAAATGAAAGTTCTGGGAGAAGCCTTCCAAAGAAAGGGGATGGATGGCAAGGGTGGAAGGTATTTTCAATATATGAATTCCAAGGCTGGAGTGAGCTTCCGAGATGAAGAAGTTTCTATAGCACAGAAAAAAAAAATCCAATGGTCCCCCTGGCATTTATGTTTCCAAAGGTAGGCCCTATTCAACAAATACACTCCAGCATCTTCTCCCATAACATATTTCACTCTCTTCCACCCCTAGAGCCTAGACACCCTGGTCAGCAACCAAGGGGCCCAGGTTGAGTCAGCAGTCATATCCAAAATGTATTGTCACTAGAACCATATCCTCTGCAACCAGGTGGTCCAGGCCAAGGTCAGAGCGAGGGGTGTGGACATCAAAAGTTTAGACCTCACCACCTCAGTTTTTTGGCAATGGAAAAACTGATAAAGGGAAGGTGCATGTCCCAAGCTCCCTCAGTCAGTCAAGGTCCTGGTTTCTTTTCTGTTGGTGGGATCTAACTGCCTCAAGTCTCTCCCTACTCCAATCTTCATTCCATTCAAATACCAAAATGATTTTCCTAAAGCAAAGCTCCAACCATGTTACACATACCCACTCAATACATTCCATTGGCTCCATATCACCTCCAGAACCAAATAAAAATCCTGTTGGCATTCAAAGCCCTTCATAACTTAGTTCTCTGCTCCAAAGTTTCTGGTCTTCTTGTACCTTACTCTCCGCTATAGCCTCTTTGATCAGGTGACACTGACTTCCTTGCTGTTCCCCAAACAAGACATCTCCAACTCTCAGCTCTGGGCATGTTCTCTGATTATCCTCCATGCCTGTAATACCTCCTTACTTCCCAGGCTTCCTTCAAGTCCCAACTAAAATCTCATCTTCTACACAAAGCTTTTCCAAAACTCCCAATTCTAGTGTCTTTCTTCTGTTATTTCCTATTTATTGTGTATATCATTTGTTTTTACATATTCATTTGTCCTCCCCATTAGACTGTGAACTCCTTGAGAGTAGGGACTATCTTTTGCCTTTTTGTAGCCCCAGTGCATAACACAGTGTCTGACGCTTAATAAATGTTTACTGGACTGACTGGCAGTTAAAAGAATTTCCCTCACAAAATCCTCGATAAGGTAGTCATCCAGACTATATTGGAAGACTTCTAATGATGGGGAGGTCACAACTTTATAAGAAAATCCATTCCATTTTTGGAAATCCTTAGAAATTTCTGCTTTGTATTAAGCTAAAATTTACCTCCCTATAACTTTCATCCAATGGTCTTGCTTCTATCCTCTAGACTACCATGAGATATATGTGTATATACACATATAATCCTCTTAATATATAATCCTCTTTCCATACAACAACCCCCTGGAGTATTTGAAGACAACTGAATTAAACACTCACAGTTCCTTTAACCATTCCATATATCAATGGTTTTCTGACCTGCACCATCCTGGCAACCTTTCTCTGGTTACACTTGTCATTGTCTCTTAAAAAACGAAACCTGGGGGGCAGCTATGTGGCACAGTGGATAGAGCACCGGCCCTGGATTCAGGAGGACCTGAGTTCAAATACAGCCTCAGACGCTTGACACATACTAGCTGTGTGACCCTGGGCAAGTCACTTAACCCCCATTGCCCCACCAAAAAAAAAAAAAAAACCTGTCTTGGTGCTGCTTAAATTAAATTGTTGAGGTATGATTATAATAACCATGCTAGTTGAGAAAATATAGCTCCCTCTTGTCTTTGTAGGGGTGAGATCATATAGGTGGAATGCTGCATATGTGGTCAAAAGTAACTGATATATAAATTGATTCTGCTGAACTGGGTTGTTTTGTTTTGTTTTGTTTTTAACCTTTCCTTTTAAATCTTTGATATAAGGAATGGCTCACTAGGAAAGGAAAAGAAAGAAAGGCATGTACTCAGAAACATCACATGCTAATAAAAATAACTATACAAGAAAAAATGAAACCAGATTTAAACATAATACTCCAAATATGGTAGGACAAATACAGGGTATATAATTTATGGTCTACACCAGTGATTTTATTTGTTCAGTGGGGAAATTCTTACCAATGTAGAATCAACAACAGCTCTGCAAATTAGAATCTTCAAAGCTTTCCAGGGTACTGAAGGTAATATGACTCCTCCAAAGTCAAACAATCATTTTCATAGTTAATTAATACTTGAACAAAAGTCCTGATTTGACTCTGAGACTAGCTATCTATATGACCTCCATACTGCAATATAAGTTTGCAATACATTTTAAAGATGTTATTGTTGAATCATATTGAGTTTATTATCACCCTAAGGTCCTTTTTTTTGGGGGGGGGCGGGACAACAGGGGTTAAGTGACTTGCCCAGGATCACACAGCTAGTAAGTGTCAAGTGTCTGAAGCCGGATTTGAACTCAGGTCTTCCTGAATCCAGGGCCCATGCTTTATTCACTGTGCCACTTAGCTGCCCCACTCACCCCACCCCCTGATCCTTTCTACATGAACAGCTAGGCCCTATTGGTTCAATTGGTTCTTTTTAACCTAAACATAGACCTTTGTATTTATTCCTGTCAAATTTTATCTTTCTAGTTTCAGCCCATTATGACAACCTGTAGATAACTTTTCAAATCTTGACTCAGCCTTCCAATGTATTATGAGGCATTCCTCCTATCTGTGGGTGATAATAGGGTCTAGCCAATGAGAAAAAGCCTAGGCCTCATGATCATATGCCACCTTAGTGTGAGGCAGTCCCCCATATGTTTATTGGAGCATGCAAAGGTACTGTGTGACTGTTTTCTATCTACTATATACATGTGGTAAGGAAAGGTTTTTCAACTAGCTTCTGAGCTAGAATTCAGTGTGCAAACAGAAGGCTATACTGACTGGACCTTCTTTCTTCCTGCTTAGCTGTATTCAAGCGAGGAAGTAATAAATGCTCTTAGCATGCTTTATGTACGTGCTCATAAAGACTGGGTTTATCTATAAAATTTGATAAACATGTCTTATAGGTCTTTATCCAAGTTGTCAGTGTTAATGCTGTGCAAGGAAAGGCCAAGATCAAATCCCTTTGGAATGCCACTAGGGGCCTCCCTTCAGAACTAATGACGATATATTTGACAATATTTTTTAATAGGGGCAGCTAGGTGGCACAGTGGATAAAGCACCAGTCCTGGATTCAGGAGGATCTGAGTTTAAATCCGACCTCAGACACTTGACACTAGCCGTGTGACCCTGGGCAAGTCACTTAACCCTCACTGCCCTGCCCAAAAAATACATGCATAGATACATACATATATATATAAAGATATTCAATTAAAATGAATATTCCTAATTGTACCATCATTCAGCCTACACTTCTCCATCTTCTCCTTAAGGATAGGATCACAGATATAGAACTAAGCAGTACCTTAGAGGTCACTAATTCCAATCTCAATTTACAGATGAGGAACTAAGACCAAGAGAAGCTAAGTGACTTGCTCAAGGTCACACAGCTAGTATCTGAAACAGAAATGGAATACAGGTCTTTCTGATTGCAAGTTCAATACCTCATCCATTATGCCATGCTGCCTCTCTATAAAGAATTAAAGATATTGTGAAATGCCTTGCTAAACTCAAAATATACTATGTCTAACTTGGGATCAGTGAACTGATGTTTTAAAAAAATATAGATTTTAATAACTATTTCAATACAATTTGTTTTCTTTGTAATTCTGCATATTTTATTTCATTCATTTTTAAATACTGTTCTAAAAAGGATTCCATAGGCTTCACCAGGCTGCCAAAAGGGAGCATGATACAAAAAAGGTTAATAACCTCTGGTCTCTAGCATTCCCCTCATCTACTAACCAATCCTTTCAAAAAAGGAAATTAGTTTACTTTGGCATGAAAAAACTTCTAATCATGATCAAAGTATTAAAAGGGCTTTTCTTAATGCCTAGGAAAATACAATACTGACTGAAAGTTCAATATATACAGGTATAAGGTACTATATAAATGTTATCTATTCCTGTTATTGTAATAATCAACCTCATAGGTTTATTGTAAGGAAATCTCTCTTTAAAGCACTATATAAATGCAGTTTACTATAAAAAAAATTGTGAACAGGATGCTATCAGAAAAACCTAGAAAGACCTATATGAGCTGATGCAAAGTGAAATGTACTGTATACAAAATAACAGCAATATTGTAAGATGACCTGCTGCGAATGACTTGGTTATTTTCAGCATTGTAATGATCCAAGACAACTATTAAGGTCTTATGAAAAATATAATCCATCTACAGAGAGAGAACTGATGGTATCTGAATACAGATTGAAACATAAAAAAGGAAGTTATATATTCTCCCTACAAAATTTTGAAAAACATGCAGAAAAAAATCAAAAGCATGCAAGTGAAGCATTTCTCTAGCACTAACCAACACATTTTGAACCAAGACAGGGAAAAACATTTAGCCAAAAAGGCGGATATTAAACTGTTTTTTAAAAATTACTTAAAGTGGGGGCAGCTAGGTGGCGCAGTGGATAAAGCACTGGCCCTGGATTCAGGAGGACCTGAGTTCAAATCCAGCCTCAGACACTTGATACTTACTAGCTGTGTGACCCTGGGCAAGTCACTTAACCCCCATTGCCCCGCCCCCCCCAAAATTACTTAAAGTAAGATGTACTTTTTTTTGTTTGTTTTGTTCTCTTTTGACAAAATCATCAGCTTCCATGGGTTCAATTACACTTACAGAGATGATTCCTAAGCCTGTATATACAGCCCTCATCTCTCTCCTGAGCTCTAGTCATCCATCACCTCCAGGGTGAATCTTCATCTCAGGGTCCTACAGGAGTCTGAAATTCAGTGTCTAAAATGAAGGTCATATTTTCCCCCAAACTGACCCTCTGCTCCTAACTTCCCTACTTTTCCTGAGGGCACCACCATACTTTCAGTGACCCAAGCTAAAAATCTCAGAACCATCTTCACCTCCTCCCTCACTTCCCATGTGAAATAAGTGGCTATCTCCACATCTCTTTTATCTGTCCCCTTCTCTCTGTTCACACGGTCACAGTTCCAGTGCAGGCCCTCACTAATTGTCACCTGAACTCCTAATCAGTCTCCCTGTTTCCATCCTCTACCCTCTCCAATCTATCCTTTACATAGCCAATAAATTGCTCTAACTAAAGCACAGATCTGGCCAGATAAATCCACTACTTGAGGACTTCAGTACCTCCCTATTACCCTTACCATAAAATACTAATGCTTTGTTTGATTCTTAAAGAGACATACCCATATCTCTTTTATTCTGAAAAAAAACTCATTTGATCCTTCCAATCCCACTAAATATCATTCTATATCTCCTGCTGTTTGTAGCTAAACTCCTTGAAAAAGTCATCTATAGTAGGTGCCTCCACTTTTTCGCCTCTTAAACCTTACAATCCTGTTTCCAATCTTATTCCATTCAAACTGTTGTCTCCAAAAGTCATCTCTTAGTCGCCAAATCCAATGGTCTTTTCTCAATCCTCCTTTTCCTTGACCCCTCTGCAGCCTGTTGATCACTCTCTCCTCTGAGATACTTTCTTCTCACTAGATTTTTGGGACACCATTCTCTCCTGGCTCTCCTTCTGATCCATCCTTCTTATTATTTTTGCTAGATCCTCTTCTAGATTTCACCCTCTAATGGAAGGTGTCCCTAAGGATTTTGTCCTAGGCCCTCTTTTCTTCTCCCTCTACACTACTTCACTTGATGATCTCATCATCTCTATGCTGAGGATTCTCAAATCTATCTATCCTAACCTAACCTCTCTGGTGACCTCCCATCTCATCTCCAATTGCATCACATCTCTAAGTAGGTGTCCAGTAAACATCTTAAACTCAACATGTACAAAACTAAATTCATTATCTTTTCCTAAACCCTCTCTACTCCCACACCCATTGCTAATTTCCCTATGACTGTAGAGACCAACACCATCCTCCCTTCTCCCTTCAGGCTTGCAACCTAGGAGTTACCCCCAACTCCTTACTAACATTCACCTCATATCCAAGCTTTGCTGAGGTCAATCTATTTCACTTCCACAATATTTCTCATATATGCCCCCTTCCCTCTTAGACTTTTGGAATAGTCTGCTGGTGGGTTTACCTGTCTCCCACTTCAATCCATCCTCCATTCAGCCACCAAAGCGATTCTCATAAAGCACCATGCTGACCACGTCATTCCTCTACTCAATAAACTCTAGTGGTCCCCTATCACCTTCAGGATCAAATACAAAACACTCTGTTTGGCATCCAGACCTTTCATAACCAATTCCTCCTTATACATTTCCAATATTCTTTTCTTTTCTTTTCTTTCTTTCTCTCTCTCTCTTTTTTTTTTTCGGGGCAATGAGGATCAACCAACTTGCCCAGGGTCACACAGCTAGTAAATGTCAAGTGTCTGAGGCTGGATTTGACCTCAGTTCCTCCTGAATCCAGGGCTGGTGCTTTATCCACTGCACCACCTAACTGCCCCCTACGTTTCCAATATTCTTACACCATGTACTCCACCCACTCTTCAATCCAGTGACACTGATCTCCTGGCTGTTCCATGAACTGTATCTTTCAGTTTGGGATGTTTTTTCTGACTGTCCCCCTAAACTTGGAATAACCTCTGTCCTCAACTATGCCTTCCGATTTCCGTGTATTCCCAAAGTGCCAACTAAAATCCCATATTTTATATGAAATCTTTCCCAATCCTTCTTAATTACAGTGCCTTTCCTCTGTTATTAATTTCCTATTTAACCTATATATAGTTTGCTTTGAATATATTTGTTTGTATGTTTTGTCTCCAATTATCTTGTAAGCTCCTTGAAGGACAGCTTGGCTTTTACAGATTTTCAGAATCTAGCCCTAGACTACCTTGACAGGCTTACTGCACATTATTCTCCTTTGTGTGTTCTATATTACCAAAACTAGTGCCCTCACAATCCCAGAAATTACTTTGTGAGAATCTTGTATTTACTTTTCTGGGTGCATGTTGTTTCCCACCAAAAGAATATAAACTATTTGAGAGGTGAAGTTTTTCCAGTGCTTATTACAGTATTACAGTATTTGCATAATAGGATCATAGATATGGAGCTAGTGAAGACCTCAGAAACCATCTTGTTCGACCCCTCTCTTTTTAAAAATAAAGAAACGAGGATCAGGAGGTTAAGTGATTTGTCACACAAGTAATAAGAATCAGAGGTGAGATGAATAAGAGCTTATTGAATGAAAGAATGAGGACCTAAATGTAAGCCTCAATAATTTGAGTTTTGGCAAAACAAGAATGCATATTAAATTTATCAATTTTATTCCTAAGGAACTGCACCCTCTCTATAATACTGACTGGCAAATCATAGTTTTCAAGGAGATCAAATGGGATATAGAGATGTATAAGAAGATGCAACCAAAACTCATTAGGAATAACTTTCATTCATACTTAACATGGGTTATTTCCAGAAGACTTCCTAAAAACACCTAAGTTTACCACTAGAGTATATTGTATATAAAAGTCAATCTCCATTTCCTGACCTTTGGCCTCAATTCTCTACTTGATCTTTTGGATACATCTTACTTAGGCCTATATATTTCTCAGTACTGTAAGTGATAGTTTCCAAAACTAATTTATAGAAAACTTTGTAAATTCAATCAAAGTTTATACTTTTTCCAAAAAGATTTATTTTCTGATTGATGGAGGGGGCAGCTAGGTGGAGCAGTGGATAGAGCACCAGCCCTGGATTCAGGAGGACCTGAGTTCAAATCTGGCCTCAGACACTTGACACTAACTGTGTGACCCTGGGCAAGTCACTTAGCCCTCATTGCCCCGCCAAAATATATATATATATATATATATATATATATATTTGATGGAAAACAATTCATACCTCCTCTGTCAAGCAATTAATAACTTGTAAACAAAGGGGAGAGGGCTTGCTATCCAAAAAAAAGTATAATCTTTTTTTTTTTTTTAAGTGAGGCAATTGGGGTAAGTGACTTGCCCAGGGTCACACAGCTAGGTAAGTGGTCTGAGGCCGGGATTTGAACTCAGGTACTCCTGACTCTCATGGCCGGTGCTCTATCCACTGCGCCACCTAGCTGCCCGTATAATCTTTTTTTAAAAAATGAAGCATCGGGACAGCTAGGTGGCGCAGTGGAAGAGCACCAGCCCTGGATTCAGGAGGACCCGAGTTCAAATCTGGCCTCAGACCCTTGACACTTACTAGCTGTGTGACCCTGGGCAAGTCACTTAACCCCCATTGCCTCACCCCAGAAAGAAAGAAAGAAAGAAAGAAAGAAAGAAAGAAAGAAAGAAAGAACGAAAGAAAGAAAGAAAGAAAGAAAGAAAGAAAGAAAGAAAGAAAGAAAGAAAGAAAGACTGGTAGGAAGGAAGGAAGGAAGGAAGGAAGGAAGGAAGGAAGGAAGGAAGGAAGGAAGGAAGGAAGGAAGGAAAAATGAAGAATCATTAAATAATCACCCTCTATTTTATCTTCTTCCCAAGTTCAGACTTTTGCATATAGCTTTCTTAAATTATGGTACTCTAGTATCTGTATCAAAACAAGAAACAAATTATCATCAATCACTTAGCTAGGTGACCAATTCAAGTAAGTTTTCTAAAAAACAAGGATATTTTTTAAACTTAATATGTAATTCATACTTTTCCCCTCCATTTGCTTTTGAACTTATGCAGAATTATCATGCTATATCATGGAGAGGAGTAAGTGATGCAGAAAAATACTATTAATTCAAAATATGAATAACCAGAAAGCTAAAATAATCAGATTTTGTGACAATACAGTTCAATTATAATTGATTTTCAAAATAATGATGCTAAGTTCCTCAAGATCCATTAAGTGTCTTCTAAATGTACCTGACATTGCTCTCACCTTTTTCTCCTCCTACCTTTCTGAACACACTTCAGTCTCCTTTTTGGAGTCTTTATTCAAGTCATGACTGCTAACTGTAGGTACCCCTGAAGACACTGTTCTGGGATCTTTTCTCCTTTCCTCTTTACTATCCCTCTTGATGATCTCATTAGTTCCCTTAGATTCATTTATCATCCCTATTAAAATGATTCTCAGATCTATTTATCTAGCCCCTAACATCTCTGCTGACCTCCAGTCTACATCTACCACTTCCTATCAGACATCTCAAACTGAATGTCCCATTTTGCTGTTGAGTTATTTCAGTCATGTCTGACTCTCTGTGACCTCATTTAGGGTTTTCTTGGCAGATACTAGAGTAGTTGGCCATTTCCTTCTCTAGCTCATTTTACAGATTTACAGAAGACTTCCAGCCTGGCACTCTATCCACGGTGATATCTTAAACTCAACATTCAAGTGAATTTACTAAATTTCCCCCAACCTCAGCCTCCTTCCTAATTCCCACCATCTAATAGCCAAAAGCACTACCACCTTCTAGGTCATCCAGGTTCCCAGCCTGAAGTCCGCGCTCTCTTAATCATCATATATATTCAAAATCTGTTGTTTAGCCTTGTTGTTCCTACCTTTGCAACATCACTTTACACATTCCCTTCTCTTCTCTGATATAGCTATCTCCATAGCAGAGGTCCTCATCGTCTCATATGTAGAAAGGTCTATCAGTTTTCTGGTTGGTCTCCCTGCCTCAAGTTTCTCATAGCTAAAGCCCATCCTCAACCTGACTGCCAGAATGAACCCACACCTCAATAAATTCTAGTGACTCCCTGTTAATCTTCAGGATCAAAACTTAAATTCTCCCTTGGCTTCTAAAACTCTCTACAACCTGGCCCTTTCCTATCTTTCCAGTCTTCTTGCACCTCACCCCCTCCATGTACTCTGAAATCTAACGACACGGGCCTTTTTGCTATTCTTTGCACATGTCACTCCATCTCCCAACTCTGCCCCTTTTCAGTGGCTGTCTCTCATGCCTGGAAGGGCCTCCCTCCTGGCTTCTCTAGCTTCCTTCAAGTCTCAGCTAAAATTCTACCTTCAGGGGCAGCTAGGTGGCGCAGTGGATAAAGCACTGGCCCTGGATTCAGGAGGACCTGAGTTCAAATCCGGCCTCAGACACTTGACACTAACTGTGTAACCCTGGGCAAGTCACTTACCCCTCACTGCCCTGCAAAACACAAACAAACAAACAAACAAACAAACAAATAATAAATAAAATTCTACCTTCTGCAAGAGGCCTTCTGCAGTCCCCCTCCATACTTCAGAGACTTGCTTCAGAGATTATCTCCACCTTACCCTAAATTATAACTTGGATGTACAGTGTTGTTTTGTGTTCTTCCCCATCAGAGTTGTTACTTCTTAAAGGCACAGATTGTCTTTTGCCTTCCTTTAATATCCCCAGGACTTAACACAGTACCTGTACATGGTGAGCACTTAATAAATACATATTGACTTGACTTCAGTATATATATTTTAAATCTTTGAGATTCACGTATCAGAATATATGTAGTAACTAAGCTAAACACACTACTAAATTCCAAACATCGTCTTTCTAGATGAATGGGATTATAAAGGTATAAAAGTCTTAACAACACTGTCTTAATATTGGCTGATCCAAGTTACCAAAGCATATAAAAAATAAGGGCCAAAGATAGTAATTAAAGTAATTCTCAGATGAAACTGAAAAACAGGCACTCCACCCACGATAGACTGCCAATTCAGTCTTGCCAATCTAAGCACTGATAGGCTCTTGCTGGTTAACAAAACCACAACAGTCAGACCCAAGAGTTTTACACAATCTTAAACAGTATTATGATACATTTAGAAAGTCAGGGCATGGCAAAGTGGATTGAGAAAACCTAGGTATTTCGACAGTGTAGGGTGAACTTAAGCTCTTTGGTTTTGGTTGTTGCTAAATATGAAACTGAAGTCATGCACAGTAGGACCATTAGTTATTTCTTAGAGGTCTCCTTTCTCTGCCTATGATTAAACTTTCTGGCCTTACTAATCTTAACAACTCTACTTAGAGAAGGAGATGGTGAGGACTAAGGTCAAGCATTGAGGCATCACTGCTGAGTTCACAGGAGCATGCCGCTCCCTGTTCTGTTCCCAGGAATAGGGTCAGTCCTAGTGGGAGCCTACCTCTAGTTTCTCATATTCATTAAACTTATTAAGTTCCCCACCCCAATGGGAAACAGGAATTGCTTAAGGCTTAGGATATGTCTTGTGTCTAAGTCTCCCCAAATTGAGGGAATTGTACTCAATGTACAATATGAAAAAAAAAAAAACATATGGGACAAGTAGTCTGTTTCTACACACAAAAGGAATGTTAAACACAGAACACCCACAAGCACTTATTAACAGAACAATTAAACAGGAGTCAAGAACAATTTATAACTACTGTTACAATTTGCTGAGAGACTAACATTTAAAGTAATTTGCAATACTGCTAATTAGTCATTTAAGATTTCACCTCAGCTTCACGTTATCCCTACAATTTGGCTAGGAAAATGGGCCAGTCCCCTCCTGTGGGATTATCCTCTCCAATACCTAAGCCTTCTTTCCCTGCTACTAACTAGTTATAACCCAATGAGATCATGGAACTCCAAACCTTCCAAACTCAAAAGGCTGCCTCTAATTATGGACAGAATCATTCTCCTAAAATCAAGAAAAGAAGAGTATAAAAGAGGCAAAGGCAGCTTGCCTATCTTGGACATGTGCTCATAGCCACACACGAGTCAAATGGAAGATAGAGTAATCACCCCTTTCTCCAACCCACTTCTTAAGAACCAGCTCAAGAAAATCCTCATATTCTCATCCAGAAAGTAAGAGAAAAACAGAAGGGTAGATTGATTCTTTGTGTACATCCACTGAGTTCATCGGATCTTCTGGCCTAGCAGCTAATAAGGAGGGTCTTCTTCATCTTAAAAGCCCTGAGTCAAAACATGGCCAGAAGGAAGCCCCAAAGCTCCCACACAGCAAACCAGAATCAGCAAGAGTAGTTCTGAGTATACTACATGGAATGGCCCATAGAAAATCTAGTAACTGCCTATTTTAAGGACAAGCGTGTAAAAAGTTTTATAACTTTGGGGTTTGGGGAGAATTTTTTATTTAAAATTATTTAAGCACTGTACTCTCTTATTTTCAACCAACATCTCCCAAATCTTTTATTTCCAACCCTAATGTTTCTTCTGAGTTCCAGATTCGTATCTCCTGGCTGCCTTTAGGACACCACTTGTACAAGCCAAAGGTTATTAAAATTTAACATGTTTAAAATAAAACCTATCTTTCCCCCTTCTAATTTTACTATTTCTAGTTTCAAATGTTTGCAACCTTGGGGTTTATTGTTACTACCCCCACTGCACCTCTCATATCCAATAGGTTACCAAATCAGGTCAATTTCATTTCCACAATCAATCAATAAGTATTTATTAAGCTCCTGCTAGGTCTCAGACACTAGGTATGATAGGTGCTTAGCATATGAATACAATGAAGAAAACAATTCCTATTCCTAAGAGGGTAAACAAGAACACATATAATACAAGGAAAAAATATAAAGAGAATAAATACAAATAAATATACAGTAGTTAAATACAAGTTAGTTTTAAGAAGGAGGATACTAGGGGGCAGCTAGGTGGGATAGAGCACCTCCCTGGATTCAGGAGAACATGAGTTCAAATCCTGCCTCAGACCCTTGACACTTACTAGCTGTGTGACCCGGGCAAGTCATCTAACCCTCATTGCCCTCAAAAAAAAATAAGGAGGAGGAGGAGGAGGATACTACAATCTCCTCCAGAGATCAGGAAAATCTTCATGTAAAAACATGTACTTCAATTGTGTCTCAAAGGAAGAGAGAAATTTTACGAGACAACATCTCTTGTAGATCCTCTTCTCCATCCCTTGTTTTAGCCCTTATTACCACCTTCTAGACTGCTACAAATAGCCTACTAACAGATTCCCTGACTCTGCTTTCTCCCCTTTCCATGCGATTCCTCATTTTCCTGCCAAAACAAACAAAACACTTTTTATGCATACATTTGTCATGATCACTACTCTGCTCAAAAATCTTCAGTAGTTTCCTATTACCTAGAAAGTAAAGTTCAAATTCCTTGGCTGGGGCTTCATTAGTGCCTTTAGAGTCACAGCTTTTTAAAAAATAATATTTATTTTATTTTTAATTTATGTAATAAAACAAGCATTTCTATAACATAGTAAAATAAAAAATAATTGCACATAAAACTGCAAATCTATTATGTACAAATTGCTATTCCTTTTAAATATACAGTTATGTAAATTTTTTTTCCGTTGTTGTTCCCTCCCCCTTGGAGATGACCTACCAGTTAGACAAAATATGTATATAGGTATAAAAGCATTCTTTACACACTTCTATTTATCAGTTATTTCTCTGGGTATAAATAGTATCTTTCTTCATATGTCCCTTGTAGTTAATCTGGGAATTTATAACAGTCAAAATTACTTTTTCACTCAAAGTTTTTCTTAAAACAATATTGCTGTTACTGTATACAATGTTTCCCTGGTTCTGCTCATTTCACTTTTAATTATTTTGTGCAAGTCTACCCACATTTTTCTAAGATCATGAAACTCATCATTTCTTAAACTGCAGTAGTATTCTATCACAATTATGTACCACAACTTGTTCAGCCATTCCCCAATTGATGGGCACCCCAGAAATTTATAGTTCTTTGCCATCACAAAGAGCTGCTATAAAAATTTTAGATTTTATAGGTTCTTTTCTTTTTTCCCTACTCATCTTTGGAAATAGACCTAGTAGTGGTATTAGTAAATCAAAGGTTAAAGTAAGTTTAATAACTCTTTGGGTGAAATTCTGGATTGTTTTCCAAAATGGTTAGATCAGTTCACAGTTTCACCAACAATTAGTGTCCCAATTTTTCCACATCTCCATCAACATTTGTTGCTTTCCCCCTCAATCATTTTAGCCAATCTGAGAGGTATAAAATGATATCTCAAGGTTGTTTTTAATTAGCATTTCTCTAATCAATAATGATTTAGAGCATTTTTCATATGACTATAACTTGTTTTCATTTCTTCATCAGAAAACTGCCCATTTGTATCTTTTGACCATTTATCAATTAGGGAATGACTTGTTTTTTAATATATTTTACAAAGGTCTTTATATATTTGAAATGAGACCTTTATCTGAGAAACTGTCTAAAAAAGTTTCCCCCAATTTTCTGCTTTCTTCCTGATCTTGGCTACATTTATTTTATTTTCACAAAAACATTTTAATTTAATGTAATCAAAATTTTCCCTGCTTTCTCTCTCATTTATTCATAAACTGTTTGCCTATCTATAAATATATAAGTAATATGTTCCATGCTCTTCAATTTTTTTTTTGTAATATCTCTCCTTATAGCTAGGTCATGTATCCATTTTGACCTTATCTTGGTAAATGGTGGAATAGCTATAGCTATAGCTTCTCCAACATACACTATTTCCATCATTTGTCACCTTTACCAATTTTCTGGGTATGAGTCTCTAAGGGGCTAAAATCCTAACTAGTCTATCTAAAATATCTAATGAGTAGTCACCAATAAATTATAAGCTTTAGTAAGAGTTTAGACTTTTAAGCATTTATTAAGAAGAATAAGAATTTGGTGAAAAGAAAGGCCTAGATTCATCTATCTATCAAAGGGAGAGCGCATTTTTAGCTCTACTCTCCACTAGAGTCCTGCTGAAAGAGCGTGAGAGAGCCAGCCTCGCCCCTTCTTCCTCCCACAAGCAAACGTTGCTTCCTGACGCCAAAGAAAAGACGCATGGCTTGCCCTCAGGCGCCTTCTCCTCATGGTGGAGCTTTCCTACAGTAAGTCTCCAGCAGGTGGCGTCATGCCAATCGTCACAGTCCCCCCTTTGTTTCTTCAAGAAACACGGGGTGTTTCCTTGATGAAATAGTCAAAAATAACAGAACATAATACCCTATGCTAACAAACAATATGTTAGTAACAATACAGAAAAGGGAGAAAGGGGAAATTTTGTCCAGAGGGGTGGTCCCTCATGAACCAGCGCTTTGACACTGCCTGTAGAGGGAGGGCCTCTGCAGAGAATACATGTTACAAATGGTGTATATAATAACAGAAGGAGAAAAAATCACAACAAAACTGTTCATTTAAAGTCTCTGAAAATTCACTTAGTTGACAAAATTGAGTTAAAAAGAAAGCAAAAGAAACAAAAGTCAAAACAAAATAAAACAGACAAATATCTCAATGTTATTTTGATTTGTATTTTCAATGATTAATGATAAATCATGTGCCCGCCTTTTGAGATATATTTTGAATAGGCGATTTTAAAAGAGGAAAATGGGGCAGCTAGATGGCGCAGTGGATAGAGCACTGGCCCTGGATTCAGGAGTACCTGAGTTCACTTACTAGCTGTGTGACCCTAGGCAAATTGCTTAACCCTAATTACCTCACTAAAAAAAAAAAAAAAAAGGAGGAAAACAAGTTTTTAATACTTGGGACATCATTTCAAATTCTAACAAAGAAATACAAATTAAAACAGTTTTGAAGTACTACCTTTTTCAATACTTCAATGAATCTCTCAGTTCAAGACAACAAGCAGGTATTAAGCACTTACTATTTGATAGAAACTGTACTGAGTGATGAGGTTACGAGGAGAGGCAAAAAACAGTCCCTGCTCTGAAGGAGTTGACAGTCTAATAGGACAGACAACATGCAAAGAACTATGAAACAAATAAGACATATACAGAATGAATTGGAGGTAATCTCAGAAAAAATGCACTAAGATTAAGGACTGAGAAAGACTTCTTATAGAAGGTGGGACTTTAGCTAAGACTTGAAAGAATCCAAGATGAGGAGATGAGAGAGTTCCAGGCATGGGAGACAAACAGCCAAAAATGCCTGGAGTTGGAAGAGGAAATGTGAGTAATTGCAAGGAGCTAGTGTCACTAGATTCCAGAGTACTTGTGGAAAGTAAGGTGTAAGAAGTTTGGAAAAGGAGGAAGGGGTGGGGTTGTGAAGGCTTCCCACACACACACACACACACCAGGACAATGAGGGTTAAGTGATTTGCCCAGGGTCACACAGCTAGTAAGTGTCAAGTGTCGGAGGCCAGATTTGAACTCAGGTACTCCTGACTCCAGGGCCGGTGCTCTATCCACTGCGCCACCTAGCTGACCCCCCCAACCCCCCCGCAAAGGCTTTGTGTGTGTGTGGCAGTTGGGGTTAAGTGACTTGCCTAGGGTCACACAGCTAGTAATTGTTAAGTGTCTGAGGCCGGATTTGAACTCAGGTCCTCCTGAATCCAGGGCCAGTGCTCTATCCACTGCGCCATCTAGCTGCCCCTGGCTTTTTTTTTCTTTTTGTTTTTTTGTGGGGCAATGGGGGTTAAGTGATTGCCCAAGGTCACACAGCTAGTAAGTGTCAAGTGTCTGAGGTCAGATTTGAACTCAGGAAATCCTGAATCCAGGGCTGGTGCTTTATCCACTGTGCCACCTAGCCACCCCCCTTTTTTTTTTAATAAAAGAGAAGATTTTATATTGAATCATGGAGCTAATAACTGAAGTTTTCTGAATTGAAGAGGCAAAATGGAGGATTGTGTAATACAGTTAAACTTGAACTTTAAGAAGATCATTTGGGCAGCTGAATGGAGGATGGATTGGAGTGGGGAGAGACTTGAGGCAGGGAGCCAAACCAGAAAGCTTTTGCAAGACTTCTGCTATGAGGTGATGAGAGCCTGCATCATGGAGGTGACATTATCAGAGGAGAGAAAGGGGTATATATTAGTACTGTTGCAAAGGATGAAATAACTGAACTTAGCAACTGATTGGATAGGGTGGATAAAGGATAGTGAGGAGTCAAGGATATATCTAGTTTGTAGGCCTGGGTGACTAGGATAATGGCATCCTTGACTGTAATAGGGAAGTTAGGAAGAGGGAAGGGTTTATGGAGAAGGATAACAAGTTCAGTTTTGGACATGTTGAGCTTGAGATGTCGATGGCGACTAGAGATACAAATCTATCACCTTCTTTCTATGTCTAGATATAACTGCTTTATATATAACTATATAACTCTAACATTAAAGGGATAGCACTTAGAAAATTTAAAACAACTGATTAGCTGACATCTTCCCATTAAAATGTCTCTCACAAGCTAGCCTCCACCAAGCACTAAATCATAATCAATTCATGTTTAAATGTGCTGACAAGTGCCTAAAGTTCTGATCTTCTGGGCTGGTCATTAAAGAAGGATCTCTGCATGCTTACTATACCAGACAGACTGAAAAATGGAATTGGCAAAAAATATAGGAGCTTGATTTTAATTCTTTCCCTGAAAGAGAACATACAGTCTCTTGCTTTTAATTTTCATGTGTCTATGTCACTGTTCCAATTAGTGTTTAAGCTCCTTATAGGGTAGCAGTGCTAGACAACAACTAACATTCATTTAGTCTTCTACCAGTTTACATAGTTACATATATAACATCTATACATAGTTATATCTATCATTCCATTTGTTCATCACAGAGACTCTGTGAAATAGATAGTACAAGTATTATTATACAAATATTATTAGAAAAGGGGCTCTGTCTATGTAAGGAACAAGGAACAAGTTCCAGAAATTTGTCTGTGATGCCCTTTGACCCAGTAATACCACTACTAGGTCTGTATACCTAGAGACCATAAAAAGTGGGGGGAAGGGACCCACATGTACAAAAATATTTATAACAGCACTCTTTGTGGTAGCAAAGAATTGGAAATTGAGGGGATGCCCATCAACTGGGGAATGGCTGAACAAGTTGTGGTATATGAATGTAACGGGAATGTAATTATTGTGCTATAATAAATGATGGGGGCAGCTAGGTGGCACAGTGGATAGAGCACTGGCCCTGGAGTCAGGAGTACCTGAGTTCAAATCTGGCCTCAGACACTTGACACTTACTAGCTGTGTGACCCTGGGCAAGCCACTTAACCCCAACTGCCTCACCAAAAACAAAACAAAAAACAGAAATTATGAGCAGGCAGATTTCAGAAAAACCTGGAAAGACTTAAGGGGACAAATGCTGAGTGAAATGAGCAGAACCAGGAGAATACTTTACACAGTAACAGCAATGCTATATGATGATCAGCTGTGATACTTAGCTCCTCTCAGCAATACAATGACCCAAGACAATTCCAATGGACTCATGATGGAAAATGCTTTCCATATCCAGAAAAAGAACTCTGGAATCTGAATACAGATTGAACCATACTATTTCACTTAAAATGTTTTTTGTTTTTCTTAGGTTTTCCCCCTTTTATTTTGATTCTTCTTTCTCAACATGACTAACGTGAATATATGTTTAGTGTAATTGTACGTACATAACCTATATCAGATTGCTTGCTGTCTTGGAAGCAGGAAAGGGAAGGAAAGGAGGGAGAAAAATTTGGAACTCAAAATCTTATAAAAACAAATGTTGAAAACTATCTTTACATGTAGCTGTAAAAAAAATACTATTTTTAAAAAAAGAAACATGGCTATGGGAGAAAATCCCTTCCTTTCTGGCTGCTAGAAACCAAAGAGCATATTCCAAAGCAAATGGTATACTCTTAATTAGGAGATTGCCTTCCAGTGACAAAGAATATAGGCACAGCAACACTGGTCCTTTGCAACCCTCACAAAATAAAGATAAAGGAAACAAATTATATTACTTTCCCTTTCCATCTAGATGGAGATTCTTGAACAGAATCCTTCTTCTGACCCTTTCTATGCAATTCTTTCTTTCTTTCTTTCTTTTTTTGAGGGGCAATGGGGGTTAAGTGACTTGCCCAGGGTCACACAGCTAGTGTCAAGTGTCTGAGGCCAGATTTGAACTCAGGTACTCCTGAATCCAGGGCCAGTGCTTTATCCACTGCACCACCTAGCTGCCCCCCTTTCTATGCAATTAAAAAAAACTGAATTCTTGGCTTTCAAGCTGTGATAGAAGGTAAAGAACTTCTCAAACATGGAAATGAATAGTGAGCATGTTCATCCTCCTTGACATCTCTTCTGCATTTGACATAGTTGACCACTCTTTCCTTCCTAACACTCTCCTCTTCTAGCTTCCATAATAACTGTTCTTACTGGCTTCTCTCTCTATTTCTCTGTTAGATCTTTTCTTCTTTTCTTTTGGGGCAATGAGGGTTAAGTGACTTGCCCATGGTCACACAGCTAGTGTCAAGTATCTGAGGCCACATTTGAACTCAGGTCCTCTTGAAACCAGGGAGGTGCCCTATCCACTGTGCCACCTAGCTGCCCCCAGATCCTTTTCTATATAGATTGACTCCTCTTCTTCCTCCCAAAGTCTTAAAAGAGATATTCCCTAAGGTTCAGTTGTTGGCCCTCTTCTATTTCCATAATCCCTTTGACAATCTTATCTACTTCCTCAGTATCAAAGATCACTTTTACACAAATTATTACAAATGTATTTCTCCAGACTCAGTTTCTCTCCCGAGCGCCAGTCTTATGTTTGCATTTTTTCTACTAGTTATCTCACATGACTGTCTTTTAGGCACTTCAAATACCAAATTCTATACTTAATTCATCCTCTTTATTCCCAAACCTACTCCCCTCCTGACTTGCAAAATATCTATTACTGGCATTACTAATCTACCAGCCCACCAAGTTTGGAACAACATTACCTTCAAATCCCCACTTCCCCAACCCTACAACTTATTATTATTATTATTATTATTACTACTACTACTACTACTACTACTACTACTACTACTACTACTACTACTACTACTACTACTACTACTACTATTTATAGCTTATTCCATATGTTTTCATCTATTCTCTACTCCTGCATTCCCACTGCCACCGTCATTCAAACCCTCATTACCTCTCTCCTGCATCACCCCAAAGCTTCCTAATTGGTTTCTCTGCTTCGATTCATTGTACAAATTGATTCCTAATGCACAAGTCTAATCTACACTCTTTAATATTTACATATTACCTATTCAATCAAGCTCAGATTCCTTAGGTTCACATGTTAGGCCCTCCACAGTCTGACTACAGCCTACCTTTCCAGGTGTTTCATACTATTACTTGTTACATGCCTTATGGCATGTCAAACCAGTTGACATGACCCATGCTTCCTACATGTGCCTTTGCTTACTCTCTTCTCTGCACTTGGAATGACCTCTCCCATATTTCTAGCAGTTGAAATTGTACTTATCTTCTGAGATCAACCTCCAATACTCAGCTTCTCCTTCCCATCAATTTCCCTGATCCCTAAAGCCAGAAATGACCCTTATTTCTTCCTATCAACTCAGAGCCCTTTGAATGTTATAGCATTTGATACTCTATTTTTATACTTCAAATTTTCATCCTGATATTTTCTCTAATGGATAGATCACAAAACAGCTATATGTCCGACTCCAATGCAACTTTTGTCTTTGACCTTTTAGTAAACAAATCATCCTCAAGAGGTCTCAATTTACCTGGGTACCAATGTAGTATGTGGGTTATCCATGTGCTAGCCCTTACTCTCACTACATGAGTGACCCACCTTCTTTCCAGGAACACAAGCATTTCTTTGATTATAACTTTCACTCCACTTTTCCACACATAATTCATCAATGTAGCAGTTATTTGTGCCCACTACGTATCACATCTATGCCCTTTGAATGAGCTATATTTTTCATTCCCAGACTATTGCACAATCTGGAGGAGTATAGCAGCACCAAAAGAGTATGGTTATTAAGAAGAGGGAGATTTATTTCAGGGAGAAGCCTGATATCATTAAGAATACCCAGTTTCTGGAAGATAGTATGGCAGATAGTAGGCATAGACCAACATCTTACACCTTATACTAAAATAAGGTCAAAATGGATACATGATTTAGACATAAGAGGTAATACCATAGGTAAATTAGGAGAGAAAGGAATAGTCTACCTATCAGATCTTTGGAAAGGAAAACAGTTTATGACCAAACAAGAGATGGAGTATATTATAAAATGCAAAATGGATGATTTTGATTACATTGAATTTAAAAAATTTTGTACAAATAGAAGCAATGCATCCAAAATTAGAAGGGAGGCAGAAAGCTGGGAAACAATTTTTATGGCCAGTACTTCTGATGAAGGCCTCATTTCTAAAATATATAGGGAACTAAATCAAATTTATAAGAATTCAAGTCATTCTCCAATTGAGAAATGGTCAACGGATATGAACAGGCAGTTTCCTGATGAAGAAACCAAAGCTATCTATTCCCATATGAAAAAAATGCTCTAAATCTCTAATGATTAGAGAGATGCAAATTAAAACAACTCTGAAGTACCACCTGACACCCATCAGATTGGCTAAAATTACAAAAAAGGAAAATAATAAATGTTGGAGAAGTTGTGGAAAAATTGGAACACTAATGCATTGTTGGTGGAGCTGTGAACTGATCCAACCATTCTGGAGAGCAATTTGGACGATATGCCCAAAGGACGATAAAGTTGTGCATACCCTTTGACCCAGCAATACCACTTTTGGGTCTTTTCCCCAAAGAAATCATGGAAAGGAGAAAGGGACCCACATGTACAAAAATATTTATAGCTGCTCTTTACATGGTGGCAAGGAATTGGAAGTTGAGGAGATGCCCATCAACTGGGGAATGGCTGGACAAGTTGTGGTATATGAATACAATGGAATACTATTGTGCTGTAAGAAATGATGAGCAGGAGGAGTTCAGAGAAACCTGGAGGGTCTTGCGTGAGCTGATGATGAGTGAGATGAGCAGAATCAGAAGAACATTGTACACAGTATCATCAACACTGAGTGTTGATCTACTGTCATGGACTATATTCTTCTCATCAATGCAATGGTACAGAAGAGTTCCAGGGAACTCATGATAGAAGAGGATCTCCAAATCCAAAAAAAAAAAAGAACTGTGGAGTATAGATGCTGAATGAACCATACTATTTCTTTTGGTTTTGGTGCTGATGTTTTTCTATTTTGAGGTTTTTCGTTATTGCTCTGATTTTTCTCTTATAACATGACTAATGCAGAAATATGTTTAATGTTATTATGTGTATGTGTATGTATGTATATGTGTATATATATGTATATATGTATGTGTATATATATATGTGTGTGTGTGTGTGTATAAATATATATATATATATATATATATATAAAACCTATATCAGATTGCCTGCTGTCTGGGGGAGGGGGGAGAGAGGGGAGGGAGGGAGAAAAATCTGAAATTGGAGAGCTTGTATAGACAAAGGTTGAGAACTATCTTTACATGTAACGGGAAAAAAATAAAATACTTTATTAATTAAAAAAAAAAAGAATACCCAGTTGCAGGGCAGCTAGGTGGCACAGTGGATAGAGGACTGGCCCTGGATTCAGGAGGACCTGAGTTCAAATCCGGCCTCAGACCCTTGACACTTACTAGCTATGTGACCCTGGGCAAGTCACTTAACCCCAATTGCCTCACGAAAGAAAGAAAGAAAGAAAGAAAGAAAGAAAGAAAGAAAGAAAGAAAGAAAGAAAGAAAGAAAGAAAGAAAGAAAGAAAGAAAGAAAGAAAGAATACCATTTCCTAATTTTAATCTAGTCAGTTTTCTTCTTTTTATTTGGCTACAGGTAAAGTTCATTGTCCATATGCGATGTCTATCTGTAGCTTATTTACCAATATACTAGGGTTATAAGTTGTCCAACCAAAAGCATATCCTGTATTTGACAATAGGCATTTTTCATCTACCCAGTTTTTCCTCAGTGGATAGTTAGGTTGAATTATGTTGTGCAATTATGGATATCATGAGAGGTTCTACAATGTTCTGGTGCTTCATGTAATCAGCATAAAGCTAGACCTTATCCTCAAGGGAATTCTTCATCCATGTGGATTCTGACTGGATAGTCTATGATTATGGCAAAGATCTCTGGTAAGCATGTGTCTCCCTAATTTATGTCTTGCTTGTTATTATTAAGAGTTAGAAGATCAGAATTTTTCCTACTCTTGCATTTATCAAGAAATCTTTTATGACAACATATAAATGGGAAGCACCTTGTAAAAGAGCTTTTAAAACAGCATTTTGCTTTGTGAAATCAGCTTTTTTTTTTAAACAATGGGATCCCTCAATTTTTTTATACCTCATAAACTTAGAAAAATATAATCTGCTGGAAAATACCAATTGTGTATGTCTGCCTGTTCCTTTCATTATTTTTTAATTAAGGGCATCTCATGATCAAAAATGTAATAGTGGCATAAAAGTAGATATGAGTCAAACACTTTTTTAAAGTCATAATAACAACAATGATTTTTTTTCCAATCAGCTTGACATCTTCTATTTCAAGTAATTTGAAAATTTGTCCCATAACACCTTCAAAACTGTCAGCTTTCTCACAAACAACCTGATATATATTTAGTCTTGTCCAACTGCTTTTCCCATCTTTGTTGTGTTGAGTGCCATTTTTACTTCTTCATTATGTATAACAGGGACTGATGCTTGAGTCCATATGTGGTAGCTGTACTGTCTTTGAATAAACGCTGTGCAGTGGAAATCTTGACAGAACTTTTCTATTTTTTTGTCTGTTGTCTTCTAGTTTCATCTTCCAAATGATCTCAGGATGAATGAGTTTAGGTCTCAAGCTAAGCTTTCTCCACTCACAGAATCTCAACATTAGAATGAACCTTGGAGATCATCTAATCTAGGCCATCCCACAAGAATCCCTTTTACAATATATACTGAACTATGGTGATCTAGTATTTACTTGAAGATCTCCAATGGGGGGTGGGAGGATCCAAGGGGACAGAGGAGAGAGCAATCAACTACTTCCTGAGGTAGCCTATTATACTTTTGGATAACTCTTACTAGGATGTTTTTCCTTATGTCAAGTCTAAATTTGCTTCTTTGGAAGCAGCTACTCATTGCTCCTAGTTCTGTTCCTTAGAGCTAAGGTACTCATTTAATCCCTCTTCTCCTGCAGCCTTTCAAACACTTTAAGACATTACTAACATTCATCCCAAGCCTTCTTTTTTCCAGGATAAAGACTCTCAGTTCCTTCAGGCTATAATACTTATATATATAGCATGATGTTAAGGCCCTGTACCATTTTGGTTGATCTTCTCTTGGTTCAGAAAAGTCAAGAAGGATTAGGCCTGAGAAAAGACCAGTAGATATGATGACTAAAATGATCAGTTTTGGAAAGAGCTATTTGAGTTGAGTGGTGAAGTCAGAAGCCAGATTGCAAAGCAGCTGAAAATCCAATGAAAGAAAAATAAGTACAAGCAACTTTTTCTAGGAATTTGGCTAGGAAAGAGGGGAGAGATACAGGGCAATAGCCTGAGGGGGTGATAAGATCAAGTGAAGGGGAGATGTGGGCCATTTGCAAGTGGTAGAAAAAGAAAAAGTAATGAAGGAAAAGAATGAAAATTAGAGAGAAATAGGATGGTCAAAGAGGCAAGGAGCCAACAGATTTCACTTTAATAGTTAGAATTAAGCAAAAAGCTCTTCAAGAAACAAACAGTAAGCTTTGGCAATAATGCAATCAGCAAAAAAAATTCAGGAAGCTTCTAATTGTTCTTTCCAACTGTGAATAACATTCTCTACTTTGACACATGTTACATGAGCACCGTCTATCCCCCCTTCCTGTTTTCTTTAATCCTTTTCTCCTTAACTAATTGTATATCACATTGAAGTTGCTTAATTAATGCTTTGTTAATTGATATCACTCCTTTCTTTGTAAAACCACAAAATTAACAGTTCGACATTGGCGTACTCCACCCATGTTACTCACATGAACAAAAGCATAAACTGAACTGGCCTCAATCCTTAAGAGGAAACCACAAACCCTGTCACATGATACATGAAGATGAGAGGAAGACATGCTGTGTGGCAGTTTTGTTGCCCAGCAATGAAAAGATAACAGAAAGATTTATCAAGAAAAGTCTGCCTTACATGTGATTAGGGGGAAAATATTATTTAAAAAAAAGAAAAGAAAAATCTGCCAGCTCAAACCTCTCTACATCTTTCATTTATCCCCAAACAAACCAAATTCTGACTTTAATCTGATAAAGGCTTTATTCTCTGAAATTCTCCAGGAAAAAATAATTCAAGATTTAGGGATAGTTTTCAAGTTGTACAGACTGCCACTTAAAGGCTAATGAAAGAACTAGAATATTTTCATTGAAGGAAAAAGCTGTTTAATAAAGTGAGCAGAAAACTGATAATTCAACAACAGATTTATGTGACAATGTCCAAATATATGTTGATGTCACTTTTCTACCAGAAAAGTGCGGCAGAGATTAAATAATTCATAATTCTTTAAAAGTATTCTGATATTCCTCTATCTGACCATAACCTCCTATTATTTCCAATCTTTCTTCAGGTCTTCTCCTATTCTTCTCTAGGTTTTTATGATACAACTTTCTGCTCATTCTTCTCTCTGTCCAACCACTCCTCAGTCTCCTTTGCAGGATCTTCTTTGATGTCAGGCCCGCTAACTACGTATTAAATACAAAATGCTCTCTTCAGCATTCAAAGCCCTTCATGACCTAGCTCTGTCTTCTTACACCTTACTCCTCAACAGGTACTCTTTGATCCAGTGACACCAACATCCTGGCTAATCCACAAACAAGACACTCCATCTCTTGCCTTGGGTAGTTTTCTGCCTGTCCTCTAAACCTGGAAAGCTCTCTCCCCTCCTGCTGATTCCTCTCTACCTACTGACTCCCTGGGTTCCTTTAAGTCCCAACTAAAATCTCATCTTTTACTAGAAACCCTCCCCTACCTCCTCCCCCCACCCCTTAATTCTAGTGCTTTCCCTCAGTTAATTACTTCCTATTTACCTTGTTTATAGCTTGCTTTGTATATATTTATTAGCGTATTGTTTCCCCTGTTAGACTGTAAACTCCTTGAGGGCAAGGGTCTGTCTTTTGCCTCTTTTTGTATCCCTAGCATTTAGCACAGTACCAGGCAGATAGCAGCTGTTTAATGTTTATTGACTGATTGATACGGATGATTCCCACCCCCCTCAAGGTCCTAACCTGAGAACTCTTTTCTTTTTACTCTAAACTATCTCACTTGGTGATCTCATCAGCTCCTATTTAATTATCTTCTCTGTCAGTGATTTTTAGATCTGTATGTAACCCTAGCCTCTTTTCTGAGCTCCAGTCACACATCTCCAAATGCCTACTGAACATCTTGAAATGGCTATCTTATAGAATCTTTTTGTTTTTGTTTTTTTTGTGGGGCAATGAGGGTTAAGTGACTTGCCCAGGGTCACACAGCTAGTGTCAAGTGTCTGAGGCCGGATTTGAACTCAGGTCCTCCTGAATCCAGGGCTGGCGCTTTATTCACTGTGCCACCTAGCTGCCCCCTTATCTTATAGAATCTTAAACTCAACATGTCTAAAACTGAATCCATTATCTTTTCATTTAAATCTTCCTCCCTTCCAAATTTCCTTAATACTGTCAAAGAAAGCACTATCTTCCCAGATCACCTCTGTGTCAACCTTAATTCTTCATCCTCACTCAATCCACTGGCAAATTTTTTTTTTGTATTCCCAGTGCTTACCCCAATACCTGGCAAACAGTAAGCCCTTAATAAATACTTATTTGATGAAATGGCTGATTTTACCACTTTCTATGCTTCATTCCTTCTAAATTCATTCTTTACCCTCACTGAAACCTTCAATTTCTCCATCTCCAGCAACAGTTCAAACCTTTACCCCTCATCTGACTTCTTCTTTCTCTAACCATAACCCATTTCATCTCTACATTGTACTCTACTTTCCATTTCCTTGCCTTTTTATTCTATCATCAAATCTTCTTTTGCCGTACCTCAGCCTAGAATTACTCCCACCATCCAGGCCCTCAGTTTCTACTCATGGGCTAAGGAATATAGCTGGAGGAAGTTTCACAGTCTGGTGCATTGCAAATTTGTTACTGGAACTACAGCAAGGCAGTTCTTTCGTTCTTCCCTGAGTTTCTATCTCACTCCCCACAGAAGTTATTCCCAAACTTCTCTCTCCTTCTCAAGCCTCCCTTGATTCTTTCCCAAGCCCTCTCTCTCAGCGGAGGAGCTTGCCTCTACTGAGAAAATTAAAATGGTTTCCTATGAGCTCCCTGTTCTCCCATTCTCTCCCCCCTTTCTTCAAGTCTCTGACAGAGTTGCCCCTCCTTACCAAGGTCAGCCTTCTTACAGTTGCCCTTGATCCCATCTCCTTCCATCATCTCCAGCACATCATATCACTGCCTATTTCTCTCAAATCTTCGACTTTTTATTAACTGGCTCCTTCCCTACCTTCAAACATAACCAGATGTTCTCCATAACTTTAAAAAAATCTTCATTGTAGCCTACTATCTCCTCAAGCTTTTCCCCTAAATCTCTCCTTCATTTCTCAGCCAAACTTCTATAAAAAGCTATCAACACTTACTACCTCCACTTCCTCTATCCTGACTCCTCAAGCCTTGGCAATCATATACACTAGCCTAATTTTGAGTGTTCCCCAAAATTTTGTCCTAGGCCCTTTTCTCTTCTCTCTCTCTCCGCTTTCTCTCTTAGTAACCTCATCAGCTCCTATAGGGATTAACTATCATCTCAATACAGATAATTCAATTATGATTTTTTTTTTTCTGCAGGGCAATTGGGGTTAAGTGA